>NC_135734.1:46114500-46448500 GCF_041903045.1 Epinephelus lanceolatus
CTCTCTGTCTCCACGTCCCTTGCTTTTTTACCTCCTTCTGTGCTCCTCTCTACCTTTATCTCCTGCTTCCTCCCATAGTATCTCTTCTTCTCTTTCAATCTTCCCCCCCACATCACTCACTGTTTCTCCCTCCCTCCGTCTCTCTCTGGCAGACGTCCAGACTCCCTGGCGACCAAACTGATCAGCCCGTATTAAGGCCTCGCTCTCTCTCTCTCTCTCTCTCTCTCTCTCTCTCTCTCTCCCTCTCTCTCACACACACACACAAAGCAATTGCGTGACAGCCAGGCAGGTCACACTAGGCAGACACACACACACACATACACACAGAGGCAAAGGCATGACTTGCATGCACATGCGCAGACTGACAGACAAGACACCACATCACACACTCACACACACATACGAGCGCTAGCGTGACTTGCATACACAGAGACAGACAGACAAATTCACACGCTAAAATTGGATGAAGCAGCAGGAGGCCCCTCAGATGGTGCAAATGCAAATTGAGACATAAATCATTTTCTCCACGGGGGAAATTACAATCCCAAACAACAGCATGCTTCACCTCGGTTAAAACACGGACACCATCTACTGTAGGGAAGAGTTGTGCTTCGACACAGACGCTCATCCACCTCGACAGGCTGTCACTGTAGCGCCCCCTGCTGCGTTACTGTTTTGTAGTGTGACATTTTCAGGTTTGGTACACAGATAGAAAAGAGAAAATAAAGTTACATGGGGCTGGATTCAATTCAAGGATGGATTTTAAAACTCCAAAAATGTTTCTGCCGTCATCCCTCTGTGTCCTTCTTCCCCCACTGACGCAAATACCACCACTCTCTCCTCCCCGCCTCCTCACCTCTGCCTCCCCTCTTTTCAAAATTTCAATTCAGTGTCAAAAGGTACATGAGAGCAAGGGCAGATTATGAGATAATGGGGCCCTGGGCACAGATAAGGGCCCCACCACCTCTCCTACAAGACACAGATTTTGTGGTGGTTATGTGTCTCTTTGTACCACCACCAGAGGGCAACACATCTTGGGACAGAGCAGACACAAACAGAGAGTCGGATAAACCAACTTCCTGGGCCTGCTTACGGGCCTGGGCTCTAGTTAACACACTAACGGCAAAAACATCAGGGTGCCATTGAACTACTTCATCATCTTTATCCGACTGGGAAATAGGCTCGGTAACCACCTCAGGCACAGGATATACCTTACCGCCAGCAATGTCGTTTCCCATGATGAAATCGATTCCCTCAGTGGGAAAACAGGAGCGGACACCAACAGGGAAAAAAACAGTGGCTAAACCAGATTTCACATGTACCTGATGCAGGGGTGCAGGAACAAAACCCATTTCAATTCCTCTAACCACAGCACTCACATCAGACGTGACACCTGCCGGCAGCACACTGGAAAGAATGAGAGACTGGGAGCACGCTGTGTCACGTAAGACTCTCACCAGGCGCTAGTCCTCTGGCTTTCCTGTGAGAGACACATGACTGGAGAAAATGAAAGGTTTAAAACAGTCATCTGGCACTCCTGACACGATGGATGTGTCACTGAGAGATGTTTTTATCAACCCCACCCCCTTTGGTTTCAAAGTGGACCCCTGCCTCCAGGCGACACAGTCAGCAATTAAGTGGCCTGTCTTACGGCAAAAAAAACACTGCCTCTCAGTTTTGGGAGTGGTGGAAACAGCAGCACTAGGCATCGGTGAGCCAGCCTGTAGAGATGACTCAGGATGAGCAGGTTCACGTCTAACAAACACATGTTTATGTGTCAAAGTGTACTCATCAGCCAAAATGGCAGCCTGTTGCAGAGTGGTCACTTTCTGCTCGTTTAAATATACCGCAGCACGTTCTGAGACACAGTTCTTAAATTCCTCCAGCAACATTAACTCCCATACTGAAGTAAAGTCATTACACGCTGCACACCACCTGCCAAAGAGAATGCCTTTCTCTCTGGCAAAATCGATGTGGGTCTGATCAGGCGTCTTCCTGAGACCGCGAAAACGCTGTCTGTAAGCTTCAGGCACAAGCTCATAGACACGCAGTATAGCACTCTTAACCTTGTCATAATTAAGCCCTTCTTCCACTGACAAGGAAGAACAAGCCTCCTGAGCCCTGCCTGTCAACTTACACTGCAACAAGATAGCCCACACATCTTCTGGCCAGCGCAAAGCAGCGGCAATACACTCAAATGCGCCAAAGTAGGACTCAACCTCTGACTTGCGAAACACAGGGACCAAAGAAATGTGTTTACTCACATCAAAAGAGACGGCTGGACCTGATGTAGATTGGACATCAGAGGACCACGCTGAACGGGCCTGCATCTCCACCGCCTGACAGCGGTGTCCACCTCCAGCCTCTTAAGCTGGAGTTGATACTCACGATCACGATCCTCCTTCTCTAACTGGAGTCGAGCCAAACGGATTTTCAACCGGGCATCCAACTTGGAGCCGGGAGTTGACTCCGCGGAGATTGGGACAAAAGGCGGCAATGTGACCGGCTTCACGGTCATGCCATCCTTCCACACAACAGGAGCAACAGGAGTGAAAACTAGTGGCTCGGTAGTCTCACCAGTCGGATGATCAGAGCGGCCCTCAGCTGCTGGAAGCGCATGCGCTCCCAGAGGACTCACACCCGGGGGAGGCTGCTGCCCCGACCACCGACTGGGAGACATCCTCAGGAGCTGGCAAACTTAAGACTCTTCTATTCAACAACCCTTCCAAAATGACGGCTTTAAGCTCAGCCTTTGTGAGAGCACTTGACACAACGATCTCGTAATGATCCGCGATCGCATGCAGATCACTCTTTTTACACTTATCCAACACAGTCAGAGACGGGTTAGACACAAACACACCAGTGTTAAACGTTGCCATTTCCACACACACACACACACACACAGCGGGAAGAGCAACACACACAGTAGGCTAACCCACACAGCACGCGGCCTCTGAGCCAAAAACAAAAAAAAACCCACCGGCAGACAAACACGGCAATTATGACGTCGGAGACCAAACAGCCACGGTGTTATAGAAAAAAAAAAAAAAAAGAAACTTCCCCAGAGCCTGCCTAGCAGGAACTCACCTATCTGTCTTCTGGGGCGTGCCGGGCTCGAGGCGTCTTACAGGCAAAACATCAGCGGCCGAAACCCTGAAAAGCCAGCCCCCGTTGGAGAGTGGAATCCCCGCCCAGAGTTAACCCTGAAAATAAAAAAGGCAAAATAACAAAAGAGCGCCTGTTGGAAAGGCTGATTACTCAGCCCAGCTGGGCACTCACCTGACTCGACTGGGGAAGACACACGCCACTTCACCGCAGGCTGATGGCACTCAGGCACCACTACTCACTGTGAGAGACACCGGAGCCAATCACAATAAAAATAAAAAACGGCAGCCACTACGGACCAATCCCGGACGAGCCCCCAAAACTGTTACGAACCCTTAAAGGCCTAGGGGAGGGCAGGTAACAATTAACACAAATAACCAATAACCAATAATGAAGAACACGGGAGTAAACTAAAGCGACTGCAAGGCAGTGATTTATTTACGATTGCAAACACAAAAGAAACTCCCAAATAAGGGGAGCCGACTAGCAACAAGAATGATATAACAGATAATCAATAATCAATAACAAAGGCAGAAGAATAAACACTGGGACTAGGTCACTAAACACCCGAGCGCACACCACCACGCACACAGCCACGGTCTGCACTGCACGCTGCCGGAAAGGCCACCGGCTCCAGTTCCAGGGTGGCTTTAATCACACCGCTGTGATGGCCCACAGCTGCGGTAATCAGCGGAGGGAGGACGGGGGCGATACCTGGTGAGAGAGAACCAGAGAGAAAACACAAAACACCAAACACAAAACGGCACGTAACAATCTTTTTGTGGATATGTGGTCATTTTGATTTTGTAATCCATCCATGAGAGAGAGACATGGATGGAGAGAGGTGGGGTGGGGGGCCCGCAGACACTGCTTATGCATAGGGTCCAGAATGTGGTGCTACATCCCTGTTATGCACTAACCAATTGAGAGAGCAATCAAATCAGCAACTCCATCCATCCATCCATCCATCCATCGACTTTCATCCGCTTATCCGGGGCCGGGTCATGGGGGCAGCAGGCCAAGCAAAGCACCCAGACATCCCTCTCCCCAGCAACACTTTCCAGCTCCTCCTGGGGGACCCCAAGGCGTTCCCGGGCCAGACGAGATATATAATCCCTCCAGCGTGTTCTGGGTCTGCCCCGGGGCCTCCTACCAGTGGGCCATGCCCGGAACACCTCTAACGGGAGGCGCCCAGGAGGATCCTGATCAGATTGCCTGAACCACCTCAACGGACTCCTTTCGACATGAAGGAGCAGCGGCTCTACTCCGAGCTCCCTCTGGATGTCTGTCTTCCTCACCCTATCTCTAAGGCTGAGCCCAGACACCCCACGGAGGAAACTCATTTCGTCCGCTTGTATCCGCGATCTCATTCTTTCGGGTCACTACCCAGAGCTCATGAGGTGAGGGTTGGGACATTGATGGACCAGTAAATCGAAAGCTTTGCCTTCTGGCTCAGCTCCCTCTTCACCACAACAGTCCGGCGCAGGAACTGCATCACTGCAAAAGCTGCACCAGACTGTACCATAATCGTGCTTACAGGTAATGATAATCGCAAACACCTTTATTCTCCTGCTACGTAAACTGCAACAGAACATGCAAAAACACCAAACATAACTTCAACCCATGGATTGTACAGCTTACGCCACAACACATTATATCCATGGTGATAAAATGTGCTGCTGTTGGCTAGCTAGCAAGCTAACATTAGTATTCACCTTGTTGTCGTGGTACCAAATTATTACAGCATTAACCCATTAAACTAGGGCTGCAACTAACAATTATTTTCATCCTCTACTAATCTGTTGATTATTTCTTTGATTAGTTGACTAATGATTTTGTTGAAAAATGTGTTAAAATGTTGAAAAATGTAGGTCTGTCTCTCCCAAACCCCAAAATGATGTCATCTAATGTCTTGTTTCATACTCACAAGGGTTTTAGTTCACCATCATGGGAGAGTGTGTAAAGCTGCCAATATTTGAACATAAGAAGCTGCAATAAGAGTATTTTGGGTACTTTTATAGTACTTTTCTATGAAAAATGACTCAAACCGATTAGTCGACTACTAAAATAGTCACCGATTATTTTAATATTCGATTAGTCATCGATTAGTCGACTAATCGCTGCAGCCCTACATTAAACAACCTAATGGCCTCTATTCAATAACAGTATGGTGGTACCGAAAAATACACTTGTATAACTGTACATGCCTCGGGTGTTCACTATAATCTCCTTCTCGGCTGCCATTTCACAAGTCTGAAATGAGTTTGTTTTCCTGCCGCTTCTGCTAAGCAGACATCATGGTGACCATTGAGGGTGAGAATTGTCCAACGTTCCACATTTTTGACCATAATGAGTGCACCATCTGGACACTCATCAGTGGCGTAATGACGTTATGATGGGCCCCAGTGCACAAATTCTATCATTTTAACCCAAACTATGACATCATCCTGTGTCACCTGGAATCCCACAATGCCTTGCAAAGCCATTCATTTGTTTTTCATAGAAAATGATTGGGGGTTTACCTCACGAGTCATAATTCACTTTTCATGTGTGTCATTTGTGTCAAATATGAAGTAGACTCTGGTGTTTGTGCTCCTGCTCAGGTGGCAAATAGCCTTATCTTTAAAACAGGGGGTAAGAGTCTTAAAAAGGGCAAAGAAAGAAGGTCCTTAAGGTCACACACAATGCAGTCTGCTTAAAAAATGTAATTTCAATGTCTTCAATCAGCTGAAAATGTAAAGACGTGACAAAACTATCAAGTGAAAAATAACATAATTTAGTTACTTTCTATTGCAGTTGTGATCATACATCATCAAACGCCAACATCTGAACTGTCCCAACAGTCCCTAATAGTCCCTCACCACTCCTCTAATCGACTCCTTTTCTTCCATGGCCTCCTTGAACAGACATCATGGCGGCAGAGGAGGAAGCAGTGTTGGTGGAAGGTGAGCAGCAGAAAAGAAAAAGCCGTGCGATTTGCTAACAGCGTCTGGACTGACAGCAACAGAGTCCACAAGGGCTTAAGACTGTCTCACTGCAGTATCAGCAAGTGCTTAAGGGCTCTGGCGTGAACTTGTGGAGACTTCCCTGAGGATTTTTAGCAAGTCTGCAACCCTGTAGACTTTTCACAGTGAGTAGCCCATAATTCATTGCAACAGTGTCATCTGTAAATGAGGCCACTGGGGAAACATCCAGGAAGCTGAAGCATATCAGGACCACCAGGTAGAAATGTAAAGTTAAAACTATAAATACACCTTTCTACAACTTGTGCTGAGTTCTTAGTGATAGGTGGATTAATTAGCTTTTCTTTCACACCTAACTTTCTTTTTAGTGCAGTTTAAATAGTTCCTGTCGTCCTCTCTATGTCTGATCCCTTTGGACTGCTATGACAATTATACATATTCCTGCATACTAGCTCACGACTTTGTGTAGGTCTACACTTTACCACAGACCAGTGACTTTGTATCATGTAGGCTTCATCTGTGTGTCTCCATTTATTTTGCAGCCAGTGAAACAAGTCTGTTGACAGTCACTCTGGTGGCGTACCTGTGATGGCGATGAGTTAACAGCTTAATCAGTAAGTTGTGTTGTCTTCTGCTGTTTTATGAGCATACCTGGAGATTTACAGTGAAGTATTCAGGCTTATGTCCATCCCATAATCCTTTTCTGACCATTTATCAAATGTTATTTGCTTGCCTCGTATTATATGTCTTATCTTATCTTATCTTATCTTATGTCATCTCATTGTAGCAAAGCCCACATTTCCCATCATGCCTCGTGCTGGACTGGGTAGTTTTGTAGTTTGCTGTTAATTTTGCAGATACTATTTTGCAAGCAGATACAGAAAAGTTGACACATGCTTATATTTCCGGGCGACTGGACTATTGTAACGCTCTTCTGCCTGGTGTGTCTAACAAGCTACAGCTCACACAGAATTCAGCATGTTCTGACAAACAGGGTCGAAGTTCAACAACACTGAACTTCCGGCGTTGCGTCAAAATGCCGGTGAGACCCACAACGCGCGCCAAAGTTGAAAAGTACCCCGACATCAGTGTTAATGTCAGCTTCCACAGGAAAACAATGGCATAGCCAGCATCAAGAGATTTTTAACGCTGGTCATGTGCAAGTGCTTTTAGGGTCTATTAATCTGATGAAACTTTAAAACCTAATCTTAAAACACATGTTTTTAACATTGCTTTCTCCTAAAATGCATTTTTAACTGATGGTTGTTTTATCTTGTCTTAACCTGCAGTTTTAACTGAATTATACTTTTATTTTTATTTTTTTAATCACATGTTTTTATCATCTTTTTTCCTCTATCACTGATGTTTTGGTTGTCCTTTGTGTTCAGCACTGTGTTGCATTTTATGCATTATTATTATTATGACACTTAATAACCCCAGCTGCATGTTCCCATTGTGATGTGTTGGCAGTGTCCTCTGTGAAGTAAAAGCTGTCGCATTATCTTATTATAGTTTAATTTAATTTAGCTTAGCTAGCTTAGTTTAGCTTTAGCCTATTGGTGTTGGAGCCTGTCCAGACCAGCAGGGGGCAGTGCGCGCTCATCACTCTATGAACACCTTCAAGACAGACTGCTAACTTCAACAACAAGCTTCTCTCGTCTTTAACAGGTTAGTTCGGTCTATTAACTCACTGAATGTTATTTAAATGAATCATAATGATGTTAGTTTAATGTTTTAAAAATGAAGCCTTAGCTTATATGTGCTTATAAACGCGGTGTCTGTGAGTAAAATCAACAGTGTAGCCCACAGCGGTGTTAGCAGAGCGCTAACGTTAGCCTGTTAGCTTAAATGGCGACGAACTTGTACACAGTAGGCTCGCTAGAGAGGAGGGCATACGGCTGCAGCAGGAGGCGCTGACAACAAGCTGCCATCAAGTCGGACAGTTTCCGGCAGCCTACAGTCTGTACAGGAAGTCACAGAAACAGTCAGTTTATTAAAATGTTATCAGACCCACATATCAGTTTGTTTTCAGTCTCCAGTTGTTTTAATTATGATAGATCCTTTACAGGCAATCTGTAGTTTATGTTCATGTTTCACCCTCTATTTGATATGAACTCTCCTGTAAAACAGCTTCATCTCAGTTTGACCTGTCCCCTCAACTATACAGGCTAAATAAATTGTGTCTGACTATAAGGTTCATATTTTATACAGGACAACATCTTTTATTACAGATCAGTCAGATATAATCAGGGCTTCACATCTGTACAGATGTTATTTTAATAATCCTCACATCCCACTGACTACACGTCTCTGTGACACTAAACAGGCTTCTTCAATAATTAAAACAGTCCAATATTAATACACAGTAGACTGTGTATAGTTTATGATGAGTGTATTTTGTCTCTGATGACTAACCTTGACCATCAGTCACACAACATGTTTTGTGTTCACAGAATGAACCTTCAAATCAGACAAAATTTAAATATCTGAAATCCAACAAAAATGAGTAGTTTATCTAAAACGTCATCTTGTTGAGTCGACATCTAAACCAATCAGCTGTTACATCAGGTGAGAGCCAGGCGATGCAGTCTGTGGAGAGCAACTGCAGCGCCTGACTCTAAAAACTGTGGCCACCTTGCTCTTGTGATTTTATCGCTGTCCAGTTTTATAATATATCAGAGCAAGTCGGGATGAAGTCGGACACAAAACTAACCGGCATGCATTGTGCGCCGATCGCTGGTGATCGAATCTGCGCAGGCCTGGCTCATCTTGAACGAGCCTATTACTTCTGTTCACCTTACGCCTAGCCCATGATCCCTTGCATGAATGGTGTGCGCAACTTATGGCGTTGAACCGAAACCGGTGATTTCCAATGGTAACAGTTTTTTTAATGGTGGTGATGAGATGAGCTGAGGATGTGGATGTGAAGAGAAGTGGGCTTTGATGAGCTTGTCCTGGGCTCTGGATAAGGTGACTGGACATTAATGAGGTGGAGGAGAGCATGGCGATTCCACCTAAGATGACAGCTGACAGGAGCAGAGAGGAGAACAGATTCAAAGTTTGGTACCAGCAGCATGAATGACTGAAGGAGATCATCGCAAAGTTTGATTGGGTAACTACTGTAGGAGAGGGAACACCCATAATCAGCTGGAAGAGGCAATGGGAGAGAATTCCTGTTGAACCTGCGCTGAGCTTCATTTATCTATCTTTTATTTCTTTTTGTAAAAATGAGTCAAGCTCTTTTTGGTCAAACTCCACTTTTCTTGTGTTACAAATCTTTAAACTTTTTACTTCATACATGTACTTAACCGATGCCAAAATATTGATTAACCTGACTCAGTTAACCATCTTCCTACGTCTGCACACGGCCACATATGCTTAACTTGTGTTTACCTGCAATGCTTGAATAAGAAAAATATGATTGGTCCAAAAGTCAGACTTAAATTTGGTTAAAAACTATCTTGAAAAGGTCTTAAAAAACATGAGATGTAAGTGTCTGATACCCGTTGACCTGTAGACCCTGGTTGTTCATGTGTCGAGCTGTAGAGAACATGTTAAACTTCCTGTTGAGTAACAGACACTGAAGTCAAGACGAATGTTCTATATTATTTATGTCTGGCTGCTCGTGCTGCCACCAGGGACCTGCAGCATTTTATTAGCAGCTCAATATTCCACAGTACCCTGTTTAATGTAGGATATCAGCATTTAAATTTCAGTCTTTATTGACTTCCATATTAACACTCACAGCAAAAATGACAAAATTTCACGGGTGACACATTTATACGTATATATTTACAGTCATGCATCACGCTGCACAGACTTTGTAGTAAAATTGTCCTTCTGTAAGAAGACTCACAGGCTTTCACTTTGAAAGAAGAAATCTGAAACACGTCTTACTTTCATTTAACACGATTCAAACGGTAAATGTCCTAAATGTTAAAATGAGGTAAAATACATTTTATTATACATCACAGTCATGTATGTTAAAACTTTCATACGTTACATATGCACTCAAGAGACAGACTTTTTTTTAAACATCAAATGACCGTTAAGATTTCTATTGCTGAGCTCAAGGTTCTTGTTTTTACAGGGTTCCTATACAGACAAAATATCAGCACCAGGTCTTACCACTCGACTCTATGTGGTGTTTCTGAAAATCAAGAGCTAAAAGGTACATCATCTATTTTTTGACTAGAGAACAGTTCATAGATATTAAGTGTGGTCCTGTTGTCTCCTATAAAGTATTTTAATAAAATGTGATTTTTAAAAAAAAACAAAACAAGTGGTAGCCTAAATGTTGTACATTAAAGCCCACACACAATGCGAATAGTATCATACCAATATATTTTTCTTTCTGTTGTTCTTTCATTAATTTAGATGTTAGCTTAAACTGCTAGTCAGCCATTTACTTCAAGCTCTGGCAGCAATCAAGTATCAATCAATCAATAAATAAATGTATAAATAAATACAGAAACAAACAAATAAATAAAATAATAATTAATGGTGCAATACATTTGGAAATAAATCAAAGCATAAATAAAGAAATAAATGCAATGGTTAGGGCCTCCTACCTCATAGACACAGAAATACAGAAATTAATAAATGTAGTTTTTTTTAAAATTTTTTTTTACCTATTTATATTTTTTTATTTATCTATTTCCATATATTTATTTATTAATTTTAGCATTTATTTTTTTTATTTATGCTTTTATTTTTTAATTGATAAATACATTTACGCATTTATTTTTTGATACTACAGTGATTTTATGTCCTCCATAATTCTCTGAAACACCCCAAAGTCCTGAATGTTCTGCGTTATGGTCAATGTCATGCCCTTGTACACTTCTGTCAACAAAATTATCTTAAATTTTCAAGTCTTTTGACAGATTATCAGATGAAATCCAAGTGTCTTCAGCACTGGTCTGAGTGAAGCGCTCCAGCATGACTGGCATTGTGGTGGATGCTTGAGGCCTCCAGCATCAGCATGTAGCAGCATAGTTAGCAAGGCGAGCATGGTTATCATGCTAAAGATAGCTTCCTTTCACCGGCTGACCTGTCAGGTATATGAGAAGAACTAATGAGTCTGGTGTGAGTGTGTGTCTGCGAGTGTGAGTGTGTGAAGCCTCCACGTGTACACTCACATGCCTTTTAATAGTTTATGTACATTAAATTTGAATTTGACGACTGATGACTGATAAAACTTAAGTTTCCGTCCAGTGTGTGCATCCCTGAGGCTGTGTGTGTGTGTGTGTGTGTGTGTGTGTGTTATCTCATATATAATCTGAACATTATAATCATACTGCATTATTTTGTCTTCCTGTATTTGTCTTGTGTGCATGATGCAGGATTGTGGTTAACATTATATGAGCTGACGTGTGTAGAGGGTGTGTTTGCATGTGTGAATGTTCATAAGACATGTCTGCCCTCAGTCCCTCAACGTAATGATGACGTCATCATCCTGTCCCTTCCACAGCATCTCCCCTTCAAAGTCCAGCATCTTGTGTTTGCGGCAGCGCAGCACGATGCCCACCACCTTGTCCGAGATCTTCACGTAGCGGTCAAAGAGCCGGCCGAAGGTAATGATGGTCCTTCCCTCTTTATCCTTGATGCCCATTTCTCTGATAATCCACACCATCTCCTCCATCTCCCTGTGGATGTGTTTGTGGGCCCTGTCGCCCCTCTCTGCCGTCTTGGAGCCGTCTTTGGGTCGACCGTAGCCGGCGTCGCCCTTACGGAGGCGCTGGGCCATGGCATAGTCGTAGTCGAACTCGTCGCTGAAGGGGTTGAGCTTCTGGCCCTCCATGTGCTGCTTGGACCACTGCTGCCAGCGGTTTTTGATGTCACCCGTAGTGGCGATCTTAATCTGGAGATAAAAGATGGTGGTCAGGTTAACATTAGAGTTTAAAGAGCGTCCGATCGCTTTCATTTGAACACTGAGCAAAGTTAAATGATCTAAATTAGATTCTTCATTAAAGTTGCATCCCAGTTTTTTGCACATCAGTCATAGTTAGCACTGTTACGCCTGTGAAAACAGTAAATTGTGCTCTGTAGCTCAAGTGTGAAAAGAACGAATTTACAAGCAGGGTTAGAAATGAACTTTTTGTCCACCTTTCACTGTGGCAAGTGAATTCCAAAATCTACCATGGACTCAATACATTAACATTGTTTATTTTTTGGCTGATGAGTGAAGCTAATCCAGCAGCCATTTGCTGGTGCTAATTTCCAACCCTGTTAACAAGGCAGAGGGGCCTCATGAAGGACACTTATTAGTTGTATTATGGGAAGGGGCCTAAATATAGACAATGCTGGCAGTGCGGATGCCTTGGGGCCTGTGAGGTGGGGGGCCCATAGAGAGTGGACCCTGGAAAAGGGGCCCTTATGAGTGATAACCACCTTGAAAATATGCCTGTGTTCAAACAAGAACCCTCATTACATAAAAAACAGTGCCTTTGCTATACGCCCCTGAAAAAGTCAATAGCATCTATAACAAAATCATAGTCTTATTCTATAACTATAAATCAACTGTTAAAAGTGTTAAATTAAATTATTAATTTCGTAATTTCTTAGATATTTTTTGTTATACAGATATGCAATAATGATTGCTGGGTAATACTTATGTTGATGTTATGCAGTGTTAAGTCTCTGATCATGTGACCTGATGACTATCTACCTTATGCCACTGTGTAAGATCCAGCATTTTTGGAATGTGATTCATATTAGGGACTAAAAGTCAGCATATCTCGGCCTCTGCTGCATAAATTCCATCTATAGTTTACAAGTAGGAATGTCAACAGTTAATCGGTTAAGTGGTTCTGCTTGTTGGTCTATAGGTTAATTTTGTTGCTCTCCAGTGAAGGAGTTGTTTAAGCACTATGCTGTACGTTGAAACAAGTTGTAGGAAGCCTCTGCAAGTAATTGGTTGCTGGCAGACACTCTGTGCTGCAATAAAATGGTTAATCAGCAGTGCCGTGCACTGTAGAGCCGATGCGCTGCTGGTTCTGCCGGCCTGAATAGAATATAGTGTCTATAGCCTTACTGTTGTGTGTACAGCCTTATAGACTGAGCTGAGTAGTGATGCGTGGGTCGACCCATAACCCGCGGGACCCGCAAATGGACCTGTGGGTCGGGCAGCAGTGATCGTCTGTTAAATCGGTCTGTAAATGATATTTTGACATTATTGGCTATTACTGTCATGGCATCCGAAGGTACTGATGCGTTGAGCAGGTGACAGTCCGCGGTTGTTTTGAAAACACGCTTGTGTCATGCACTCCAAAAGAAACTTGTTGAAACTTTAAACAATAATTTATTATACAAAACGGGGGAAACAAACGTTGACAAAAACGGTTCCATAATTCATATTAAATTCAAAAGATAATGAAAAAACAGCTACAAGTTAGAGGGAATAGTGATAAAGTGGTAAAACTTGGCATTGATCCACAGCCTCAGACGGATGCGCTCAAGCGTGCCATCCACACAAGCTCAGTTGGTAGGCGATACTATGTTTTCACATTTATAGCAATGAAATTTAAAAGTTTTGATTTTTATTGATAACCTACATTTACCAACAACAAAAAGACTACATTTAGCACCAAAAAAAAATGTTTTAAAAAAAAAAAAGTAAATAAAAAAACTAATATCGAATACCAAATTTTCATAACGAATACCTACGCATAGAAACGAATATTCGAATATCCAAATATTTGGCTACAGCCCTACCTGGGTGGTGCTCAGTTCACCATCTGGATGCTAAAGGGGGCATCATCATGGGTCGATTACCAGCAGTAATCGCCGCTAGCTAGCTTCCACCTGACCCCCATGGTGCCCAGTGCAGAGCAGCCAAAGCTAGCTAACGTGTATAGAGGGTGGTCAGTGAGCACTGTGTTTTTTGCATGTTAACACAACTAGCCGCTGTCTGTCAGCAAAGCTAACAGAAAAAAAGGCAAGACATTTATATCATAAGCGCTTTGAAAAGCAGCGCTAAAGCTCATTAAATCAATGGAGTGCTGGACTGAAAGAGTAAACTCCTGTTTTATTTCATGTCATTTTGTTTTGTTTTTTTTTTCTTTAAAAATTAACTAGTTAATTACCAGTTAATGGATCTCTGGTTTTCCTCCTCTGGTTTTCCTTGGAACATTTCCCATAACCCCTGCTGTCTCTCGTGTTTCAGTCCCGCTAAAAATTCTGCCCCACCCCTCCACCTTTATGTTAATGTTGATTAATGACTCTCAGTCTTTAAATACACTCCCCTCTAGGCTGTGTAATTGATCCCCATCTTGGCCTTTGCTCTGTACTCAGAGTTACAGACTCATGGAAACACTGTACGTAAGCTCATAAAAACCAGCATGCATAAACATTATGTTTACAACCCTGAGGATCCGGTTAAAGAATTTAAAAACTTCCAGGAAACTGATGCACTCTTCAGTCCCTTTCTTGCATCTTTGCAACTTTATATGATCACATACATTTTGTTTTTGTGAAACAGCTTTGATATTACCAACAAAATTAAACTTATACAAACCCTCCCTCTCATCTCTGTTTCCCTCCCTCTCTCATTTTGTTTTTATCTCCTCTCTCGTACTCTCCTCCTTTCTTGTGTCTTCATGCACTCATTCATCAAAATGTTCTGACCCTTCCTTTTCATCTCTTCTCCCAACCCAGCTTCCCTCTGTTCCCCCACTCCTCCTCCTTACTCCTCTCTCAGTATTTTCCTCAGCTTGCCAGGCCTTCAGATCAGTGTCACTGTATCTCCTTGGTATTTGCTCTATGAAAAGTGAGGACGTGTCATGACCCCTCTACAAAACTCCGTGAACTCTTAAAGCGATGATGATCCTGATCACTTTTTTCTTTTCTACATTTGCCTCTATTTTTGGATCTCAGCGTTGCTGTGGAGTTTCTAGAGATCAGCTGTCAATCAAACAACGTGGGCTCGGATGTGATCAGTGGTGGAAAAGCAATACATACATACATTTAAGTTTGAAATGTCAAAAGTTAACTGCAGAGAATTCTTTTTGACCGGTCATGTATGTTTCTCTATGGGTTAACTTTACTACTCCTCAGATTTCTGCACTACAGACCAACCCAGTCTTTTGGGAGCTAGCTAGCAGCGCTGCTCATTCGGGGATTACTGCTACAGTAACTAATGCCGTCCCAACCAGTGCTCTCAAATACTTCCAGCTGGGTGTTTCCTGAGAAGTTCCTGGTGTTTTCAGCTGAGAAATGCTTTGTGGTCACGGGGCCTAACATACCCGACTTTGCTGTTCCACTCAGAGCTTTTTAATGTGTTTGAGTTCATTTTATGCACCTTTACTTTGGTTCGGTCTCAGCGCTCTCATCAACCTCATGCCCAGAGGCAGCAGGCAGCACCATTTTTAGAGACGAACACCCACTGAACGCTACCTGCCCAGCACTCAACAATGGAGTAGTAGTAGCTGGTTAGGAAAGTAGAGCATCTTGCAGCTAAAGAGACAGATATTCTTGTGACATGCTTTTCTAGAGAGTGTCAGAGAATGAACCAGAGCTGTAGTTTGTTTGCCTGTGACCAGTATATCTTAAAGGTTGATGGTCAGATTGCCAAGAAATCTGCTCCACCATTAAACCCTCCTCTCAGCTTTCATGTTATCGTTAAACATTTATCAAACCAGTTTAATTCAGACAGAATTTACATGACATAAACATTGCAAACTAATCCAAATATAAAGCAATAGAATTAATAAATAAAATATCTGTTGAAGGTTTCTTATTTATCTCTAAATTATTCCTGTCGCAGTGTCTGCCTCTCACGTTACCTCCCTCGCATGTGTCCCTTCACCTCATTTTCCCCTCCGTGGCTGTTCCACCTGAAGGTCAGGTTGGAGAACACGTTGCAGACTATATTTATTTACATATATTCCATTGCGTCTAGCTTGTGTTTTTATGAGTTGGCCTCGCTTTCTGGCGTCCCCCTCGACGTGTCCTGGGGGGCCTCCGGCTGGCTCCTTTGCCTTTTATAGGAGAGATTTTTGTATTGGAGTTATGCAACTATTAATGCTGTTTGGTGTCCATGAGGGAGTTGGATTTCTTCAGGTAACATCAAAGGGACCTCTGCTTTAACTTGTTTATTCATGCTGTGTGACCCGTGTGGGAACATTCACGCTCTAATTTAGGGTATTTGTCCTCTACTGTGTGTTTGACTCAGGGACATAGCAGTTGTGAAGAAAGCAAACAGCAGACGCTCATAAATATCTGGTTAAAGCTTGTGTAGAATCCAATGTCTCATGCTTGGAGAAATCATTAAAGGACAATTATACAACTCTAAGATGCTCATATTAGGTCCTGTCACAACAACACTAAAATCTGCTAAGGACCAATTCTCTCACAAAATAACAAGTTCCAGTGTCAGCCAGAAATATTTAAATGTTTGGCTTTTTCTGCCATCACTGTTTTTTCGTTTTGTCTTTATGTATTTTTTAC
The DNA here is from genome assembly GCF_041903045.1 of Epinephelus lanceolatus. Taxonomy (NCBI): domain Eukaryota; kingdom Metazoa; phylum Chordata; class Actinopteri; order Perciformes; family Serranidae; genus Epinephelus; species Epinephelus lanceolatus. The sequence continues at coordinate 46,131,018 of NC_135734.1, forward strand.
GGACAAATTACAAAAGTTCCCCTTAGCAGCCCCCATCTGATGCTCCTTTTGTGTCGTTTCATCACTACTACAAGTGCAGCTGTAGCCAGTATCTCACTATCACTATCCTTATTCATATTTTAAGAAGCTACAAATTACATTCAGCCACAAAATAAGTCTGAAAAGGTGGAAATCAGAACAGAAGTACAGGGAGTTGTTGCATAGAGATGATACACCATCTCATCTAGTTGCATTGGTGTGAACTGGCAGGTTTTTAGAACGCTGCAGAACGGCGCCTTGCAAGTAGTTCCCTGTTTCAACTCGTCTCATCACGAATCTTTGGTCTGAACTGGGCTTAAGTTGGTATGCCTCTATTTTGAAGAAGCAGGCAGGAATACCAACACGGAGGCTAACGTACTGCTTTGAGTGGTCAGTGACAAAATGTATTCTAGCCACCTAAAAAAACAGTTTAAGTTTACGCTATATTTAGAATATTTTCACCACTTTACAGTCCCTCCAGGATCTAGTGGCAAAAATCGTTGAATTTGTGGCCAATTTTGTCAAAAATTGCGATGAAAATTACAGCATTTTTATGTGATGTTTTGTGGGAAATTGCGACTAATGACAAAAGGAGAAAAAAAATGTTTTGCATCGATGAGGAACTAGACTTAATGACATCCCTGTTGGAACGGGCTGTCTGATGGAAAGATAAAGTGGTGATAATGCCCTCAATATAGCGTACACTTTGGGTGGGACTTTTTTTGGATGCTGACCCCTCCACAGCAGGAGCAGGCTCCAGCCTGCTTCTCTAAACTGGGGGCACGTAGACTGACATCTACGGTATGGTATGCACCAACTATGGATAAGTGCCTCATACAAACCCACTTCAAAAGATCCAAACTACCACTTTCTGGCAACCTGGAAGATGTTTGTCCAACCTGCACTCTCCTTTTAAACTCTTGCTTGGTTAAGTGAATATATTCTCCGCTATGTTCACAAATTGTGTCAGTTTCGTACTGGGCATGTATTTTGGTTTGTATGTGGTCTTTATACTGAAAACTTCTGTGTCCTATTGCTGGAAACTGGGTGGATCAGAGTGCAGAGATAATAAAACCAAAAACAATATGATAAATGAGGCTTAAGGTCTGCAAAGGTGACAAGTATAAAAATAATGAGCCTTAGATTTAACCTAAATTGAAATAATGTTGATAACTTAATCTCAACATGTGTAAACATTTGTTCATTCATTTCTACTGTATGTGATTAACTACTCTACCTTGGGCCTGGTGGTGTGTTTCTTGGGCTGGATGTCGTCCTGCTCAGGTTTTGATTCGCTGTTGTCGCTGAGGCTGGCCTCCTCTCCCAGCCCGCTGTCCTCTGTATCAACACTGCTGCTCCGCGACCCATGTTTCTTCTCTTGGAGCAAAAGCTTCTTGTCTTGGATGAGTCCTCCTCCTCCTCCTCCTCCGCTCTGCAACGCCCTCATCTGGCGCCGCCGTGTCGGTGACTCCTTACCCAAGAACGGCTTGCTTTCCTCAGGACCTGACTCCATCCTGCCTCGAATGGCGTTGACCAAATCGCTGCTGCTGCACTCGCTGCGCGTTGGCTGGACGGTTTTGATAACAGAACTGGTCCGGATCTTACTCCCACTCATGTTAGCGGCATCAGCAGCGATTACACGCGGGGTGATGGTAAGTTTAACCTCATGGTGGCGGTCTCTATTGTCTGCCTCTTCAACGGATGAAGGCATCCAGCCGCTCGGGATGGCTTCCTGCTTGGTGGAGTGTTCATTGGCCCAGCCCTGCCAGCTCTTGGCCAAGTTTGCCACCATGGCGGCGCATTTTATCTTCCGTACCGCCCGTTTGAAAGGCTTAGGCTCCTGTGGTGTAACGGCGGTGGTTCCACTGCTAGTCATGGTGATGCAATACCAAAAGGGGCGCTCTTCAGAAATTGGTGTTTTTCTTGTCTAATGCTTTTTTTCTAATGCTTTAAAGTCTACTCTGTTTGGCAGTTCTCAGTTCAGTCTCTCAGAAGTGCTCTGGAAGCTGACGTAAATCTAAATCACTTTTGTCTGAACAAATCGCCAGCTGCTGTTAGTTCCAAACTCTGACTCGAATCTTAGAAACTCCTCACTCCCTAAGTCACACTTTTCAGATGATAGTGGAAAAAATCCGTTTGGCTCAGCCGTTATATCAGGTGTGGATCTTCACAGACACATCCGGAGCCTTCCAGCTCATCAGTCGGTCAGTGGGTGAGCCGCTGGTGTGAAGAGTGCGAGGACTTTGACTTTAATCCCCTGCTGAAGCCCCTCTGGCTCCACACCGGCCTTTAAATAGGGACGGGTTGTAAAGGAAGTGATGTGGCATGGCGTCCACGTGAGACAGGAAAGTCCAGTGTCAACATTCTTGTTGGTGACACAGGTTCATAAATGCACACACACACACACACACACACACACACACAAACAAACACACACACACACACACACACACACACACAGTGACTGAGGAGTGGAATTTCTCCCAGTGGGATCCAGGGAACAGGTGCCCAGTGTTTTTAGCGACTCGGAGGTTTTCTGTTCTCAGACACAAATACGCTGAAACACAAACAGGCCTTCGCTGTGACTCAGCCTGCTATACACAGGTGACCAGTGTGTGTGTATGTGTTCATCATGTATATTTATGGATGTTTCCATTCAAATGCACAACATTTTTTTATGGCACGATGAGTTACGCTTTGATCACCTCGATGGATAAGTGTGAATTCTTAAATTGTGGGTCACATAAGAAGCATCTGAAGTGTGCACTTGTCTGCATGTCTGTGCATGTGTAGCTGGAACTATTTCAGTCTCCATGTTTATTTGTGAATATGTAAGAGTGAAATTCAGGATGATGACTCATACACTGTGTGATTTAATTGAAGTGATTCCATATTGGCTTTAAATGGGACTTACTCACTGGTTCTGAGCCATCGTCTGATGTTATTTATGACGGTTGTAACTGTTTTTATTTGTCACTTTTGTTGCTTGATTTATGGATATTAGATTGTATATTAAACTGGCATTGCAGTGTTTTGTATGTGAAGAGCCAACTCATTCTTTGTGCATCATCCATAATTACAAAATCAGTTTTTGTTTAATGCTGGGGTGGGTAGTTTTTAGTGTCATTGAGCAAATATTCCACAATAGCCTTTGAGCATATTGTAATTCAAGTGGTCTTAGAGAAAACTAGACCGCTGCACCTCCTCTTGGCTCTGTCTTCAGACTTTAAAAAATCTAGCCCGTGACGGAAGACTTTGGCCAATCACAAGTCAATTCAGAGAGAGGGCATTTCTGTTGGCTATTCTACAAATTCTGATGCATGTGCACGTCCCTTCGGTAAAAGCCTGATTCAAACAAAATAAAAGACATGTTGATATCTGCCAGGCCTTTCAGAGGTGTAGAGGAAGGCTCATGGTTGCTGATTCAAGTTCATGTTTATGTAGCTAAAGTTACCCAGAGCTTCGAATCATAAGTCCCTTTTACACTGCCAGATTTTTGGCGAATGTTGGGCCGTTTTGCCGGCAAGCTGCGAGTGTTTAGACACACAGAGGCGGATTGGCGAGTTGATCCAAGGTGCCCAATTTTCCGCCTTGTAGGGTAGTCATATTGGCGGAACCCTTTTAGTTTAAAAAGACCAAGGCAGCTGTTGAAGACTTGTGGGAGGAGCTGTTGATGACGCCGCACATGCGAGCCACTGGTGGTGGATAAACAGGAAACAGCTGATAGCATGAATTAGCGAGCAGCTAGTAGCAAGAGGGAAACACAAACCTGACAGACACTGTAAAGATGAGCAACTGGGGAGACAAGGAATTGCGCGCCCTCCTTGCCCTCGCAAACGAAGAGGCCATAGACGGGGACGGTGAAGAACGGGCTGACTTACGAGAGAATCGCTGAAGGACTGACCAGCCGCACTTCCCTCCCACGTCACTGTTTACGTCACATGCTGAGCTACACATTTTGTTACTTGCTCACGCCCCCCATTGCCCCGAAAAAGGCGCATTCTGTATAAACAAAAGTAGGTAGGCTGCATTTTGCTGCACTCCCCAATTTTGCTTTTATACTGCCAATGCTGAAAAAGACTGATTGGGCTTTCCTGCAAATTTACACAGTTCCTGTTTAAGAAGGGCTATAGTGTGTTCTTTGCCTCCCCGCTGCTACAGACCATCTCACCAGGTAGAGAGTGGGCAGCAGCTCCAGAGACGGAACCCAGGTCCACGGCCACAGCAACCAGAATCCAGCCAGCACTAACCCCAGCTCCAGGGAACCAGACAGCCCTGCCAGACCAGCAAACTTTCTGTTGCTGCTGTTACACAGGTTAGACCCGGAGCTTCTGTCTGGCCATCAGCATGCTGTGACACCCAATGCTGGGGGGTTTGCGCTGGCTGAATTTGAGCCACAACAGGTGTCCACCAAAGGTTTGTCTCCAGAGCTGCTGCCTGCTTTCCCTGGGGAGAAGCAGGCCTCAGCGGCAGGAAGTGAGGCGAAAAGGCCGAGGGGTTGCTAGCTAGCTCTCTCCTCAACTCTTCAACTCTACCATGAAACAAAATTTAAATGAATCACTGTATGGGAAACACTGGGCAACTGTATTAAGCATGTGCATATGCCCATAGTTGTCTAGTGGGAGAGGGTTAGGACAGAGGACAGACAGGACTAAACAAACAAACAAAAGTGGAAACCCATTTTCTATATAATTAAGATAGGACATTGAACAAATTTACTTTTTTTCTACTAGACTACACCGTTAAGTGTGAACATTGAGTGAGCCGGCAACATAAAGATCTCAGGTCTGACTATTTAATCTGGTAGTCTCACTGAGATTAAGACCTCTTTTTTAAGAAACAGGACAGTAAAACATTTATAAAGTTACATATATAGAGTACAGGCCAAAAGTTTGGACACACCTTCTCATTCAATGCGTTTTCTTTATTTTCATGACTATTTACATTGTAGATTCTCACTGAAGGCATCAAAACTATGAATGAACACATGTGGAGTTATGTACTTAACAAAAAAAGGTGAAATAACTGAAAACATGTTTTATATTCTAGTTTCTTCAAAATAGCCACCCTTTGCTCTGATTACTGCTTTGCACACTCTTGGCATTCTCTCGATGAGCTTCAAGAGGTAGTCACCTGAAATGGTTTTCCAACAGTCTTGAAGCAGTTCCCAGAGGTGTTTAGCACTTGTTGGCCCCTTTGCCTTCACTCTGCGGTCCAGCTCACCCCAAACCATCTCGATTGGGTTCAGGTCCGGTGACTGTGGAGGCCAGGTCATCTGCCGCAGCACTCCATCACTCTCCTTCTTGGTCAAATAGCCCTTACACAGCCTGGAGGTGTGTTTGGGGTCATTGTCCTGTTGAAAAATAAATGATCGTCCAACTAAACGCAAACCGGATGGGATGGCATGTCACTGCAGGATGCTGTGGTAGCCATGCTGGTTCAGTGTGCCTTCAAATTTGAATAAATCCCCAACAGTGTCACCAGCAAAACACCCCCACACCATCACACCTCCTCCTCCATGCTTCACAGTGGGAACCAGGCATGTGGAATCCATCCGTTCACCTTTTCTGCATCTCACAAAGACACGGCGGTTGGAACCAAAGATCTCAAATTTGGACTCATCAGACCAAAGCACAGATTTCCACTGGTCTAATGTCCATTCCTTGTGTTTCTTGGCCCAAACAAATCTCTTCTGCTTGTTGCCTCTCCTTAGCAGTGGTTTCCTAGCAGCTATTTGACCATGAAGGCCTGATTGGCGCAGTCTCCTCTTAACAGTTGTTCTAGAGATGGGTCTGCTGCTAGAACTCTGTGTGGCATTCATCTGGTCTCTGATCTGAGCTGCTGTTAACTTGCGATTTCTGAGGCTGGTGACTCGGATGAACTTATCCTCAGAAGCAGAGGTGACTCTTGGGCTTCCTTTCCTGGGTCGGTCCTCATGTGTGCCAGTTTCGTTGTAGCGCTTGATGGTTTTTGCGACTCCACTTGGGGACACATTTAAAGTTTTTGCAATTTTCCGGACTGACTGACCTTCATTTCTTAAAGTAATGATGGCCACTGGTTTTTCTTTAGTTAGCTGATTGGTTCTTGCCATAATATGAATTTTAACAGTTGTCCAATAGGGCTGTCGGCTGTGTATTAACCTGACTTCTGCACAACACAACTGATGGTCCCAACCCCATTGATAAAGCAAGAAATTCCACTAATTAACCCTGATAAGGCACACCTGTGAAGTGGAAACCATTTCAGGTGACTACCTCTTGAAGCTCATGGAGAGAATGCCAAGAGTGTGCAAAGCAGTAATCAGAGCAAAGGGTGGCTATTTTGAAGAAACTAGAATATAAAACATGTTTTCAGTTATTTCACCTTTTTTTGTTAAGTACATAACTCCACATGTGTTCATTCATAGTTTTGATGCTTTCAGTGAGAATCTACAATGTAAATAGTCATGAAAATAAAGAAAACACATTGAATGAGAAGGTGTGTCCAAACTTTTGGCCTGTACTGTATATATACCATTAATGTTTCGATTCGAAGGAAGGGGAATTAGGTGTAATTTTGCTGTCTCATAATGTTAAATGAAAGGAATTTTCCTCCTGTTTTACATTATGTTTGTAACAATCTGTATTTTTGTTGTCGAATTATCTCAAAATGGGACCAAACTCTCTCTATAAATATTCAGTATGAAGTGTGTTAGTCCTATAAACTGACTGCCTCAGCGTGTTTGCCTGAAATGACTCTGTTGTTGTTTTGTAATGAACAAAGAAACAACTTTGACACAAACTAATGAACCTGCTTATTTTTCAGTACATATTCCCCAGTGATTTACTCTCATATGGCTTGTTACATAATATGTGAAGTGCGATGTAAGTTTTTCATTGGTGAAGCCAATGAGTGACAGTCATTATATTCACAGGGGAAAGTGTATTAAAACCAGCACCGTTACTGTAGACTGACTGACAGCATGACTGAGAGATTTAATGTCTAGTTAAATAATAAATTAGCAGTATCCAGTTATTAGTGGTCATTAAAGATAATTAAATGAGACATTTCAACAAAGAAATCTAAGTTAACTTTCGACTGTAATTCACTGCTATTGATGCTTTATTTTTTTGTTACTGCTGCTGTCACCCTCATGCATATATACCTCTATAATTACAGTAAAGACATGTTGAAAAGCCAAGAAGCTTTTTAGTTGTATTTCATCAATATCAAACACAACGTAAAGATATCGACTCGTTCATTTACTTGATGAACCAAAGCAAACGATGCTGTTGGTGAGAATTAATAACATGTTTCAGTCCTGCTAAAACAGTTGTATCTGTGCCGCAGCCAGACAAAGCCGAATGAGTCCTCCGAGTTCCTGTGGACTGAAATAACCAACCGGGGTCCAAGCTGTCACCAGCTCAGGTTTCTGGCATATGCATGTGTGTGTGTGCTTTAAGTTCCCGGCCATATGCCAGCAGCTGCCTCACGTGCACGCTCCCACTGCTCGCTGGGCATGGCAGGCTTGCTCAGAAATAGACATGCCTGGCACTTGAAAGCTATGAGAAAGGTGTGAGCGCGGTGTGTAATGATAGCAGTATTAGTACGTGACTTTATCTGGAGAAAATGTCTTTTTATACTGTATGTGAACAGTGACTGGTTGGATAATAATGTTGATCGCTGTAGGAAAACTCTTTGTGTTTCCTCACCTGCAGCATGGAGCAGTAAACTGGCAGGGAGTCTGTGTATGGCGTAAGGGCTCTTTGATCAACTTTAGAATCACTGAAATTAGGACTTCTTCTTTGTTTTTAAATTACATTTTGGTAATAAAGTAAAACAAACAACCCTTATAGAAATGGTCACATAACAACAGGGTTTGTTATTAATCCAAACACTCGCATTCTGAATTTTATCAGCTGTTGCTGCTCCCCAAGTGGAACATCACACTGTGTCCTCAGAGCAAATGAGTGGCAGACTACCATGTCGCATCATGTAACATCCAAGCTCTCTGTCCACACTGTATCCATTATATAGGCACTTCTGTTACTTCCTGTAAACAAGCTACATAAATATCAGCTGTTTGCTTGAGGTCAGGCTGGAGAGGTCACCACTTTAAAGATGTAACGTTACTTTTTTAAACAGAAAAGATGTTTTATATTGGGATATCTAATGGAAAACACAAGTAACATTAGCTTAGCTTGTTATTAGCAACGGTCATTTAGCTCCCTGGCGATCTTTCTCCAGCCAGCCTCTACCCTATTTATGTTTTTGTAGTAAAACAAGAAGGTATCAGGTTGATAATTCCTCATCTTAACCTCCTGAATCAGCTGCTCCTCATTCATTGCGTCACTTTCAAAGCCAGTGACAGATTTAAATCAGAATCAGTATCAGAATCAGAAATACATTATTGATCCCCAAGAAATTATGAAATGGACATATTGCATCTGACAAGAGTTGTTTTTAGTTTTAGTTTTAGGACACACTCACACTGGCCCTGTTTGGTCCGCTTTAAACAAACCCTGGTCCGCCTCCATGGATAGTTCGGTTCGTTTGGAGTGATGCGAACGCTCATTCAAACTCTGGTGTGGACCAAATGAGCGAACTCTGGTCCGCTTGAAAACTGGGGGTCTTGGTTCACTTCCAAGTGAACCCTGGTTCGGTTCGCTTACAGTGGGAAATGCAAACGGACTATCTAGTGAACCAAAGAGAAGAAGTGACGTAGAGCGCAGTGCATTTTGGGTAGAAAAAAACAAAGCTAACAGCACAAAGGAGAAGCTGAGATAAAAAGATAAGAGAACGTTGGAAAATGTCTCGTGGGCAGACGTGGAGTAGTGAGGAGGTGCAGGTGCGTATTAATATATGGTCAGAGGACTATATATCACTGGTTAGTTTGATGCATTTCTGTTTTTGCTCCTGGCCAATCGATGAGCCGGGTTTTCTTCTTCCTCATGCCTTTTTCCTTCCTGGTCAGTGGTTGTTTCGGTCAATACCGCACCCAAACGAGCAGCTGTTGTAACTGCATGACATTGTGCAGGCGGTTTGGTCCGCTTTAAAAAGTGCAGTGTGAAAGTGAACCGAACCAAAATGAAGGCGTGAAATTTTTCGGCATTCCCCACCCAATCAAACCCAGTCCCCTGCACTATCCTGGTGTGAAAAATCTATTAAAAAATGTTTAAAATCTATTTTGTACATTTAACTGTAACTTCTTTTCTTCAGGACTCAAGAAAATAAATATAATTATGTATTTCCTCAACATTTTATTGATGTTTTTATTATGCCACTAACAACTATAGTTGTCAAAACAAAGTAAAGAAACAATAGACTGTGAACTAAAATAAACCATATGTTTACAAAGATATATATTTTTTCATTCTCTTAATGTCTTTTTATCTACTGAAGTGTCACAGTTAAGGAAGGCCTTTTTCTGTAGGCTATTGTTTTTACACAGGTTTAGATTTGGGCTATCAAAAATGTACTCTGGCCAGATAATTTAGGGGCTTGTCAGCCTGTGGGGCTAGTGCTAAAACATATGAGTGCCTATTCCTGGTTTTACAGTAGAGATCTGCATATTGTTATGCAGACTTTTAACAACAAATAACTCAAATGCAGCGCTCCATCTAAGTGTTATCTGCTGTGGTAATGCTTTATGCTGTTGTTGTTTCTAGTCTATTTAAGCTATTTGATTTGAAAAAAAAAAAATGTTTAGAGTCTTTGCTACAATGAAAAGTGTTTCTGTTGACCCAGGTCTCCTCTTATCTCACATAGCCAGGCGTCCATCTGCTCAGAGTCATGATGATAAGCTGCTGGTTTACAACAAGAAGTTAGTAAAACGCCATGAAATTTATGGTCAAGCAAACTTTTAAAGTATCAGTCTTACTTTTGAGTTTTTGAATTGAAGTTTTCAGAGATTAATTGATCTGTTTTAATTGAGTTTGCTCTGCATTAATGACAAAATGCTGAGAGAGTCAGAAAGAGAGGATTTATGAGCTGGACTCAAACGTGTGATGTTGAGAAGTACACACATACTGAAAGCCCTCTGCAATCTCTCTCTGCAGACATTGGAATTTCATTGTTTAATCATTTTGTCATATTCCTAAATGTGATTATGCAACTGAACCAATGACAAACTGGCTGCAGTGTTTCGAATGTGAACCTGTACTTGTTACTGTGTGCCGTCAGCAAGTAAGGCTTGGATGAAAAACTGTGCAGTATCCTCAGTGTTACATAACATAGATTCACAGGACTCTCCTGGATAATGTACCAATCATAGAAGTTTTTGTCTGTCAGTGTGGTACTGGCAGATGCCTCAAAATACTCCTGTACACATTAGGGTTGGGTATCTTTAACAAAATGAGATACCAGTACTCTAAGAGTGATACAGAAACCAATAGAATACTTACTTTGATACCTTTTTTTATGCGTCCGTGCTGGCAATAGCCTTGGCCGACATGAAGACGTGAATCCATCAGCACATCTTCATTGTAATATGTCAACCCTGACCAGTCCATTTGCTTTAATTTTGTCTCTTGGATGACATGCACTTTTAACTGGCTCTTAAAGAGTGAACTGCATATATACTAACCCTCACACAGTTTCATAAGCTGTTTCTATCTACGTACAGAGCGGGTCGTCTTCCACAGAGCCCGCCATGTTGTTGGGACTGTAGGGACTTTTATTTCCAGAGCCACAGCTGCCTAAGGGTGCTTTCACACCTGCACTGTTTGATTCGGTTCAGTCAAACTCAAGTTTGTTTGCCCCCTCAGTGCGGTTCGTTTGGGCAGGTGTGAACACAGCAATCACACTCAGGTGTGCACCAAAACAACCGGACCGAGACCTTCTTGAAGAGGTGGTGTCGGTCCGATTACAAAGGAACTCTGGTGCGGTTGGTTTGTAGTGAGAAGGTGTTCCAAACTGGATGTGAAGCAACTGCAGTCACATGACACATTGTTTGGGTTAAACATGAGCATGTTACAGTCCTGGAGGATTATTAATGTGCACCTCCTCCTGTATTGCCTTAATATGCACATTCAGCACATCCAATGCATCAAAACATTGTTTTCTAGTTGGAGCCGCGCCTCGTTTTCAAACTGTATGGTTTGACTAAAATGAACAATGACAGCAATATAGTCCACGATGAGCAGCGCTAAAATCAACCTGCGTAGTTGTCCCTCCATTGTGACATTAGAAAGTGTCACATTTATCTTGCAAGTGTACTCTTCTTCAACGTTTGCTTTACTTCCTGGATTTTTCCCACATGGAAATTCTGACCAATCAAGAGCAGCTTTCTCACACAAGGCATTTGATCTGGTCCACTTGTAAATGATGCCTTGAGAACACGAACCAACTCTAGGCAATTATACAACTTTGTGACAGAATTAGTCCCTGATTCAGACCAAAGGAGACGACTCTTGGCCGGTGTCGGATGGTGGTTTGCTGCTGCTGCTCGCTGTATTTGCTTATGCCCCCTCACACACATTGTCATTGCTGTTTTTTATATTGTTGTGGCATATTTATTATAATTACTGTCCATCTGATGCTTGTTTTGTTTTTGTTTTTCGCTGTTTAGTCACTACTACAAATGCAGCTGTAGCCAGTATCTCACTATCACTATCCTCATTCATATTTTAAGAAGCTACAAATTATATTCAGCCTCGTCTCATCACGAATCGTTGGTCTGAACTGGTCATTATCCTGATGACAGTCTCAACATGCAGGAATGATGGTGTCATTTTTCTGTTCCACTGCGTCATTCAAATGTAACAGTTCACATAATTTCCACACTCCTGTCGCTGTAGTTCCCTGTCTTCACCTCAGCAGGAGGAAAGAGATCCAAACTGTCCATTTTTATAACAGAACATTTTAACAACAAGTGTTTTTCACTGACAAACAGCTGATTGATTGGCCACATATTTACACACAGATCTCCGTTTGTATATTTATGCCGTCCATGTGTCTCTCTTGCATAATAGATATATTTATGTCTAATTGGAGGATGTCTCTTTCTGTGTCTGCTGACGCCATCGCTGCAGGAAGGCGAGCCAGAAGGGAGATCTCATTACTGTTCGGTCCCGAGTGCCAGTCCTGGCAGAGTGAGAAACACACTGTGACCGCACAGCCTGTGACACACACATACTCACACACATTTGCACTTCTATACTTGTGAGGGCCCTCAGTGACATGAGACATTCCTTAACACATACTCCTAGCCTTAATAATCACAGTTACACCGTTAATGATACCACTGCCATTAACCTGACACTAAATCTAATACTGAGGCCCTGACTGCTATTTGAAGAAGTGCGTTTCCAAAAAATGTCAAAGTCTAAACCTCTTATTGTTTCTCACAAATTAAGTTTTGGACAAATGTAGAAACACAGACTGAACACATAAATGCATACACAGCGTACAGGTCAACACACACACACACACACACACACACACACACTGCGAGAAGACAGATTGGCATCAGCTAGAGAAGGCTGCCCATGACGACAGTGACATCATTGCACAGCTGTGGCGATGAACAATGTGTTCTGACCCATTACTGGTGAAAAGAGCAACTGTTCCTGGCTCTGGATCTTCTTCAATCTGTATCAGCAGAGGAAACTGTTACACTGTAAGAGTGTGCCCACAGATTTATTATTTAAGTGGTGGCGGGCACTGGGAGAGTTCCCAGCACTTTTTAAAATGACGCGCTGTGTGTGAGTTTGCTTCTATGACAACAATATCTCGTCAGAAATGTTAGCTCGGTTGCTAATGTCCCAGTACGTTACCAGAGGGTTAACTACAGCTAACCACAAGCTTCCAACATGTACGGTGACAGAAGCAGAGCCCTCACCAACAACATTCAATAATCGGCTGATCTGCTCCCACAAATGAGCTTTTCTGTATTTCTTGTGATAGTTTCGTACAGCTCAGGATAGACAGTAGCTAAAGGAGTGATGGTGACGTCACCAGTGCCTTTCTGAAAAGTTAAGAGATTTTAAACTAGAAGCGCTCAGAGCGGCCGCACATAAAAGCCGGTGCACTCTGAAAAAAGGTGACACTACACGATATCGGCCCGATTACAGCCTGATGCAGCGATGCACGGTGTCGGCATGGATCGTGAACGACAATGAGTGTCGTATGTATGTATGTGTGTCATAGTAGACGAAAACCAATGCCACGTCTCGGACTCCTCACAATGTTCCAACAGAAAGTCTAGCATGTTTGATTATCTTTTTGTTGTTTATGACTTCTCACGTCACAGCCGTCACTTTGACCAATAGAAACACAGAGCGATCTGCTGCCGTGGAAACTGTATGACAACAACACCCCAGGGTTTTAGATATTTCCTCTAGGGATGTTACCACACGGAGTGAAAAGGGAAAATGATGGTGTGAAACAGCAGAGGCACTTTGTCAACCTGCTGAGTACTGTCATTAGCATCAAGCTAGTAAACAATGTTATTTCCTCATAATGGAGATGGACATAAAGTAACAAAATTAAAAAAAACTGCAGAGGCTACCAGCTTCATTTGAAACATACTACATTATAAAGTGAATTTCCTTCAGGATCAATAAAGTATCTATCTATCTATCTATATACGGGCCGTTATTTATTATTCCCTCTGTATCTTTATATTTTTACTTTTCATCCGCTCCTGTTGCCTCAATAAGTTAATGCATTGCGCCGTCATTTCAAACTCAACACTTCTGTATCTGTTTCAAATTAAAAGCCCCTTATAACTTTGGTCGAGAGAATCCCTCCATTTTCTAAATAGGCTTTTATTTTGAAACAATTACAGGAACTTGTTGTGGACAATTCAGTGACTTGTATGTTTGTGTAGGGTACTTCAAATGTAGCTCCTGCCATCTGCTAGCACTTTTTACGTTACTACAACAACATGTCGGCTGGCACATGAACAGACACAGTGACTGCAATAATAGTAAAAGTAATAAAATAGGACAAATATGACTCTATGACATCACACACATCGTGAAAGACGACGAGGGATAATTGGTGTGGACCATCGTGTAGTGCGTCACGTCTGGCACGCCAAGTCTTGGCACGATTTTATGACTCCACAATCACGTAATGTGACATAGTGACTGTCAGAATGGACAGAAATGTCGTGTAGTGTGAACCAGGCATAATGTGTTCAAGAAAAAACAACACTTTTGAAGTCCTGCTCAAATGATGCCTCTCAGCACATTTTTTTAATGCATTAGCAGCCTTTTGCACAGCTGTGTGTAAGTTTATATGTAGCTTACTTAAAACATAAATTATTACTAAGTTGTGATTTATGCATTATTAAAGTAAAAATGTTTGCACCACACAGATAAGTTACAACATAACAAAGTAAAAACTAAATAGTTACACATGCTCCTGAGGTAGGTCTAAATCATAAAGTGTCACATAATCGTGCTCACTAATGATAAAACTAGTTTTTCTGCCACACAACATCTTTTTATTTTCAGTAACTGCATATTAATTGGAATTTTGCAATAGAGTAATCCAGTAATGACCTAATTTATTTATATTGTTGCTGTTGGGCAGAAACCTTGTATGTTCAAATCTGTTACTTTTCAGGAAATTAGATTATTGTATTTCTTTTTTTCAATTGAACACTGCACTGTAAGAGTTGTCACTGTGTCTTTATATATGGTCAGATATTTGCATTTGTCATTATATAATTAATATTTTACCAAATTCAAACTCAAATAGAGTTATGAGGTTTTTGATTAGTGAATGCTGAGATACACGTTTTGTACATCATTGAATAGAATGGTTCAATCCTGAGGAGGGGGGGGGGGGCTTCTGTGTGGAGAGTTTGCATGTTCTCCCTGTGTCATCGTGGGTTTTCTCCGGGTGCTCCAGCTTCCTCCCACAGTCCAAAGACATGCAGGTTAACTGGTGACTCATTCACACGGGATTAGTATTACCCGGGGACCACTGATAATTTGTAATAATTACGGAGGATGTCTGTGATCTTAATCCCGTGCGGATGCGCCATGTCTGTAATTTGTAAAGTAAAAATTCCACCGCAAATTACCTACTATATTTCGCCAAACACAGACGTCCTGTGATAACACTAGTCCTGTGTGAATCTGCATCTCAGTGACTGGGGGGTATTTTAGTTGTTTTTATTGCGCGCCTTTTTTCTACCTCTTTCCCGGTTGAATTATGGAGGCTGCGGTGGAAATTATGAATGACAGTTTTGACAGCATTTTAGGTGCAAATGCAGGAGTCTCATCTTCTCTGTACACAGTATGGAGACCCATTTGCAGAAACAGCAAGCTCAGATCCATCAGAAGAGCGAAATTACGGAAGATATTGAGATGGATGTCATGCGTAGCAACATGTGGTAAGGAACATTTTTCTATCTTTCAACAGGCTTAATACAGAATACAGCGGATGTCTTCTTCTTTGGATTTTTCAGCGGTTGGCAACTCAGTAGCGGATGTTACGATGTGCACACCTTACCAGAAGTCCCCAGGTAATACTAATCCTGTGCGAATAGGGCTTAAGGGTGCTTTCACACCTGCTCTGTTTGGTTCAGTTCAATCAAAGTTCATTTGCCACCTAAGTGTGGTTCGTTTGGGCAGGTGTGAACCCAGCAATCACACTCAGGTGCACAACAAAACAACTTTTAACCTTTAAGTTACCCGTTACAAACAAACTCCTGAGAGTCGGTATTAAAGTTAACTCAGTGCTTCAATCTGTGATGTAATAAACTGCCACAGTTACACATTAACTGATGAGCATGTCTGCATTCTGTTTGCCGATTTAATCTTCTCCATATTGGACATTTGGAACACTCAAAAGAAGAGAGGCAGCGTTCCAGCAGTGACTACATTAACCTATAAAAACAGCGCTACGAGCAGCAAACATAACTTATTCATCTCTTTAAATCTCTCCGTCATCTATCAGTGCTCAGTGACACAAGTACAAGACAAATAGTTCATGCTTACTGTTTGCATTATTTTTAGTTTGTGTCGAGGTTTGGCGAAAGAAGTTGGATGCTGCAGCACTCCTCGGCTGTTTTTAGTTTTTTATTCTATTTTTGCCATAATGCAGGAGAGCAGGGAGAGAGGACGGGGAAGTGGGACAGCAGCAGATCAGAGCATGAAGCTCTGTTCACAGCCGCACCGTCGCCCAGGCAAGAGCCAGCCTGAGACAGAAATAAACCTGACAGGCGTTCTTGAGTTCTGCACTCCTCGCTCTGTTCCCTCTCATCTGTGAATGTGACACAGCTGAGTCACACAGCGACGTGTGTGATTGTGACAGAGACAGAGAGAGGTTATTAATGTGCACTTCATTTGTGTGTGTTCACAGGTGTGTATTAACAGAGAGACCTAATTGGATCAATCAACTTCTATCTTATATCTTGACAACACACCAACGCACCTACGCACATCTCCTCTTTGAAGTGTGTGTGTATGTGTGTGTGTGTGTGTGTGTGTGTGTGTGTGAGCAGCTTGTCCTTATATCCTGCTATAGGCTAAGTAAAGCGGATTATAGCGGTTTACCATCTCACTATTGTCATCTCTAGTACAATCTAAGCACTGATGTGATTGGACTGTCGATACAGATGGTGAGCTGTGTGACACGTTTATTCAGGAGTTTAAATTCTTCTATTACACTCACAGCATTAGCACAGCATACTAATAATTTAGCTCTACTATTTCATTAATTTCCCATCTTTCTATCTCTTTCTCTTCCTTGTGTTTCTTCTCTCTGTCCATCATTTCATTCTTATACACTTCTGTACTAAGGCACAGGTTTCCTTATCAGCATGCAACAACAAAACATACATAACAGATTTTTCTGCCTCTTTAGTCTATCTTTATACATTACTCTTGTGGCCCTCTGTGATGTGGCTGATAGATTTGTAGTGCAGTTGCAAAACTTATCAACATTTCCCCATTTTTCTTTTTCCCTCTGCTGTCTCCCTCCTACCATCTCTCCTAATTCATGTGCCCTTTGCAGGGCTCCACTTTTTTTAGTCGGAGCACTGTAGCCACCAACTGAAAAAATTTAGGAGCACAAGCAGAAAATTTAGAGGCACACCTTAAATCATCCTGCAATGCAGTTATTCACATTTTTGGCCATTTTAACTGAATCATAAACTACACAGAGTCAACTGTATATTAAAGGGAAATTTCAGTTTATTTCAACCTGTCTCCTATCGTCCTAAATTTGTTTGATGTGACTAGTGACATAAAAATAATAGTTAGCATGTTAGCCATTAGCCTAGATACAGCCGGGGTGCATAGTAGCGTCAGACCTGTTAAAAGGTCTGTAAGTGAACGGGCAACCTTCAAGTGCAAAGTTAGTCCACTAAATAAGCTTTTTTTCCACAAAGACCGCCTCATATCGTTAGGATAAATGTCAGAGAACATATAGAAAACGACATGTAACGTGTTGTCTTACCTTACCGGTGTGCTGCCATGTTTGTTTACCATCTAGCTCTGCTTTCCAAAGCGCAGCCGAAATATATCTCGCGAGCTCTAGATAAAGCCCAGCTGGATACTACTCCAGGTGGAGGTGTCTCGTCCTCGGTCACATCCAGACCTTGAAAATAAGGCTGCAACCGGTCCCATTCCTTGCAACAGAGGCATTCCTCTTCTGTGGGCACTGGGGCACAGCATTCACAGGTACACCACCAATCTCCAGAGCTAAAGCCTTGTGGCAGCCATTCCTCCTCTCTCGTCCTCTACCTGTTGCGCCTCTCTCTCTCTCTCTCTCCTCCTCCGTTCTTCAATTTCACGAAGCTCTTCGTCAGTGTATTCTGGCTCAAATAAATAAGGGCGGCCATCAAACTCTGCAAAATCAAATTCCTCCTCCACAAAGTCAAAGTCTGGCAAAAAGTCAGCCATTATTCTATAAATCTTTCATAAAATAAATGAATGAACTTTTCAGGCTACTGTCCGGTTCTGCCTTCCAGCTGTTGCTGCTTGTTCTCGCGAGATTTCGGCCGCGCTTTGGAAAGCAGAGCTAAATGGTAAACAACAAACATGGCAGCACACCGGTAAGGTAAGATAACACGTTTACATGTCATTTTCTATATGTTCTCTGACATTTATCCTAACAATATGAGGCGGTCTTTGTGGAAAAAAAGCTTGTTTATTGGACTAACTTTGCACTTGAAGGTTGCCCGTTCACTTACGTTTTAACAGGTCTGACGCTACTATGTGCCCCGGCTGTATCTAGGCTAACGGCTAACATGCTAACTATTATTTTTATGTCACTAGTCACTTGGCATGTTAATAAATAAATTAATCTATCATAATTTAAACAATTGGAGACTGAGAACATAGTTATTGAAAGTTAGGTCTATTAAAATGCTACTTGAATTGTGTCGCCCAGAAATAATATTCAACCACATCATGATACAGAGAAGTGTATAAGCATAGGCTGTAGAGGGCCTGAAAATACATTTTATTATTGCAGCCTATCAGACTGTGCAGTGACATAGGCTAAAAATATGGCTGAAAGACAACAAAAGAATGTATTTAAATGTAAGTAAATACCCAATTTATTGACTTTATTTAGTCACAGAAAAAGGTTATACATGCAATTTATATCTTATCTGCAGGAACAGATGAGTCGGCACTTTTCATCAGCTTACATGACATATGTAAATATGACAGCAGCGGTAGTTTAATGTTTCCACAGCAACGAGAAAAACAGTCTCGAGGGCTGTCTGTCAGCTGCTTGTAGTCTCTGCTTTACGTGATGTCACAACTGCAGTCAAAGTGGCAAACTAGGCAGCGCTGATCAACATGCAAACACACATTCAACGGCAGGGATGTTCATGGCGACTAATTTCTGTATTTTAATTGAGACTAGTCGACTAGTCTGAAACACTTAGAAAACAGTCAAAATTTAAAGTATTTAAAACATTGTCCAAAAAAATATTGTGCGCATTAAGAGCCCTTTGAAGCCTTTAATCACAATCTTCAACAACCATGTCAGATTTTAAATGCTGCTGAAGTACGAGACACTTTGCGCCGTGCGGTATGAATGTGAACATGACGGCAAAAGTTAACCACTAAAATAACATCTAAAACAAATAAACTGCCTCTGAAATGTGGGGCACATTGAACCTTGCAGATTATCTGACAGAAATGATAGCAACTACCTTTAAAGTTAATAAAACACAGATCAAAGTACTGCCAAACCGCGCTGGTTTTGTGAGAGGACATCTCTCCAATTTCCCACCGCGCTGTTTTAAAACTCCAGTCTACTCGAGCATTACCACAGGGAGGGGGACTGCTGTCTGACAGCTCTGTAGCACCCACTAGTGGCGGGCGGCTGCATGACAGTTAAGCTGCCTTGTACATGAATAAAACACTAATTGGTTTAACCGACTAATATTTCTGGTGCCGACTAGCGAGGGGGCGGATGTTAAGTTGTTTAGACGTGTAATCGCGCGCATCTCTAGTTTGTAGAGTAGCTGCCGCCAGCGTTACAGACTGCAGCCAACTGGTGGGTTTCATACCGCCGCGAATGGTCCCTCTGTGTGTCGCTGTCTGACGCTGACATCCACTGACAAAGTGCCAGTATTTGACAAGTTGGGAGGGAATGGGCCGGTACTTCTGAGGTTATCTTGGTAAAAGTAGCGCAAAAGAAGCGTAATCAGTAATGCATTCCTCTACACAGACAGTGAAAGTAACTAGTGGAGTACATTTAGAAAGTAACTTGCCCAACCCTGGGGGTCAGTGGGTTGCAGTTGCACACACACACGCATACACACATTAGCCGTGTGGACAGCTTCGCTGTGTTTTGCTGTGTAATTTAGTTGGTAAAGTGAAATTCACAACAGTATGCCAACAATCATTTCTCTTCCATTTCCTCTCTTTTGTCGTCACTGCGTCGCTCCATCCATTTCTCTCTCCAACTCCTTTTCTCCCTCTCGCTGTTGTGATAAAGAAAATGAGGCTGCATTCTTATAATGGAGATTAATATGTGATATTAGAAACAGTATTGTCAACATTTATCACTTCTCAGCTTTCGCCTGTGTTTTCTCTCTCATTCCTTTGCTCCTTCCTTCCTTTGCAATAATCAGCTCAATAAGTGAGTCTGTAATGGTGGAAGATTTCTGATGACACACAGTGTTTAAGCAGACTTGCTGTAAGTGCAGCGGCGCAGTCATATCCAAGCCCATTAGATAATGGAGCTAATATTGTGATGGAGTCAGATAATGCCGTCCTCAGCTCAACTTTCTTTACACAATGTGGAATATATAGATTTGATACGTTTCCTGGACGCTCAGTTTGTAATTGGCTAAAAAGCATCAACAATATTTCAATGTTATTACAACTATTTAAAACATCTTAGCGTTGCATATTCTTTGAGGAACCGACAGAAATCAGCAGGAAGCAAGAAAGACTGCTAACTCATCGTCTTCACACAGATGCATCCCACACGGTTCTCTCTGACTCTGTTGAATTAATGCAGGTCAGATGCAGAACATATGTACAAGGAAGGATGTCTGCAGTGTACAGTACACAACACTAACACCAGATATGGGCACATTACGTGCAGGCTGCATAGTAACAAGTGTTCCTGCTCTAACAAGCTGTGTAACAAATGATGCCTTCATTCTGCAACAAGCTCCGCAGCACAGAAAAATATTGCTGCTGTCAAATATGGTTTTAATATATTCATCATGTGCAGCAACCGCAGCCGTGTGCAGCCTCTTCTTCTCTGGTGCTTATTGGTCACCATCTTTCAGTTTTAATGAGGGGTTCATGTCAGAGAGGGACAATTACATCTTCTGGATCAGCGCTCATCCTCATTGTTTGCATCTTCATTTAACAAGCGCTGAGATAAATGATGCATTAACTTTAACATAGATGAAAAATATTGCTGCTGTTGTGTATTGTTTGTCACTGTTGTCAGATTAAAAGCAAATTATGTCGGTCGAACCACTGAAACATCTCAGCAACTACTGGATAAATTGTGATGAAAATTTGTAATGGCTGAACATGGTTTGCCCCCAGTTTTACTGACCTTCTGACTCCCAATGCTCCAAACTGTAACTTGAGATCCCTTGCTAGTTGTCCCTAGGTCAAGACTGGTGATCGAAGGTGACTGGGCTTTGCCATCGGGGGTCCCTAGGAGGAGAGGAGGCTTGCCAGCACATTACCTGTTTTTAAATCATTGCTTAAAACATATTTTCACAGTGCCTGTTTAATACAATGTTAGCCATTGTGGGACTCATTAGGCAGTCCCTCCAGGATCTCACAGCAAAAAAACCTTGAATTTGCAGCCAATTTTGTCAAAAAATTGCGATAAAAAGTGTTTTGTGTGAAATTGCTGCAAATGACAAAAAAATGTGATTTTTTAAAACTACCTCCAAAAAAAATAAGTCATGTAATCACTTGCTGTGATCATCATACTGAATATTACAAAAATAACTGCAAATGTTTTTTATAGTTCTCTTTAGTTTTGTTGAATTAGTTTCAAAACATGACTCCAATAATGTTGCAAAGAATCCTGAGTGAATATTGTAGCTCTCGAACCAGACAACGTGACTGTAAAACAACATGTAAGCTACATCTTCTGTAAACGTAACATTTTAATACATTCAACACACATTGTATGCATTTAAACAGTGCAAATTCTTATGTCAATACAGAGTGTTTCTCCATACTGCAATGCCATTAGCGCAATTTGATGACGTGTGTGATGACGTTTCAAATGATGTCGCATGCGTGATGACTTCCAGTTGGCCGGAAAATGTGGAAAAACACGGAAAAATCGCTGGACTTTTGAAAATTTGCTAGTCCCTGCAAATATTGCGGACTTAAGTTGAATTTGCGTTAATTATTGCGATCGTAAGATCTGGAGGGACCGATTAGGGCTGCACAATTAATTCCACAATTATTACTCATAGAACACTCACATCAAATGAAGCACATCCTAAACATTCAGCCTCTACTTTGGGGGAGCTGTCGGCTACAGTTGCACTCTGCAGGAGCAGCATGTGAAAAACTTTCCTGAATATTGCGACTGAAGACGAGCAAAACAAAAGTTATCTGTCATCATCTGTTGTTTGGAAGTGTGTTGGATCTAGGTGAGAACAAATCATATACAGAGTGCGCTAGACTTGTGTCCGCACAGCAAAGCAACACAACTAACTTGTTTTCAACTACACCAAAAAAAACCAGAATCCCCATCCTTGTCCTAGCAACGCTGTACAGCGCCTTATGGTACTGTGACCGCAGTAAAAAATAATACAGCGGCAGAGATCTGTCCATGAGAGATGCACTGAATTCAGATGAAGAAGAATCTCATTTTAAGTCATAATTTGATGCAAAGATTTTTGAAATTGGCAGGAATGAGGTACAAGGTAAATGTGAGAACAGTAATCTGTTTGTTTAATTTTGGGTAGCAAGTTTAAGCACAATTTTATTTTCATTTTGCATCTAGAAAATACAAGGGATGCACGATAATATCGGCACGTCATTGGTGTCAGCCGATATTGGCTTTAAAATGAACTATCAGAATCGGCTACATGCTTTTTCTTGTTTTGCGCTATGAATTAATATTACATACATTGTAAAGCCTTCTACGTCATGTCTCCATCTGCTGGTGGGCCATCATGATAACAGCATGCATAACTCGTACTTGTCGTCCTCCGCTTATCCAGGTCTGGGTCATGGGGGTTAGCAGCATCAGCAAAGAAGCCCAGACAGTCCTCTCCCCAGCCACCTCCGTCAGCTCTTCCGAGGGAGCCCCGAGGCGTTCCCAGGCCAGCCGGGTGATGTAATCCCTCCAGCGTGTCCTGGGGCGGTCCCGAGGTCTCCTCCCGGTTGGACATGCCCGAAACACCTCCCAAGGGAGGCGTCCGGAAGGCATCCTTATCAGATGCCTGAACCACCTCAACTGGCTCCTCTCGATTTGGAGGAGCAGCGGCTCTACTCCGAGTCCCTCCCGGATGTCCGAGCTCCTCACCCTATCTCTAAGGCTGAGCCCAGCCACCCTGCGGAGGAAACTCATTTCGGCCGCTTGTACTCATGATCTCGTTCTTTCGGTCACTACCCAGAGCTCGTGACCATAGGTGAGGGTTGGAACGTAGATCAACAAGTAAATCGAGAGCTTCGCTTTCTGGCTAAGCTCCCTTTGCACCACAACGGACCGGTTAAGCGCCCTCATCACTGCTGACGCCGCCCCAATCCGCCTGTTGATCTCCCGCTGGAGCATGCATAATATGATGTTAATTCCACAACAGAAGGATTTAATGATGACTAAAATTATGGAGGGAAAAAGGGGATAGATCGATATCGGTATTGGTTATCAGCTAAATTGAGTTGTTCTCATATATCAGCATATGGGATAACAGCAGAAATCCAATATTGTGCATCCCTAGGAGATGCACTGATTTCAGGTGAAGAAGATGCTTATTTGATGCAAATATTTGAACATTAGCAGAAATGTAGCTCAGCATGGAAGTGAAAGCAGGGCTCTGTTTATTTAAAGGTGAAAGTGCAATAAAAATATTTTGTTCCTGAAAACAATAAATAAGTGTGATGAATACTTGTGATTATCGTTTTGGCCATGATCGTGCAGCCCTAGGACTTACTGTAGTTTATCACCCTTCATGTACTGATGATAGAGGTCTACATATTAAGGAAGATGTCGGTCAAGCACAGTCAGTTTTTGGATATGTAAGGTCCTTGTAATGCAGTGTCCCTGGAAGTAATACTGGTATCATCCGTTCACCTGCATCATCATTGTTCAGTAAACTGAATTTACCGCTTTTTTACTCAATACAGAAACAAACTAAGAGTGTGATATTACGTTACCAAACGGTCACAATGTTCGGTATAAAAAAAGATCTGTGTCTCGAGTGAGAGGGTGAGAGTGACTTATAAATAATGTTTTCTGTATTACTGGTGAAAGCTCTGTGATTAATGAATGTGTTAGCAGAGCCATCGCTCCATGGAGACGTACTGCTGGTGTCCATTAGTTTGCCTTGTGTCATCCAGTAAGAAATACGTTTGGGTTTCTGCTGTGAGGAGTCGCTCCACCAGCTGACACTCTGATAGATTAATTAGTCTGGGTAACAAGCTGTTGGTTATAACAGGAGACGCCTCTCATGTCTTGTCCAGCCCAGAGCTCTGCATGGGTGTGTGTGTGTGTGTAAGGTGTGTGACTGTACTGTACCTGTGTGTACAGTTCAACAGTGTTTGCATTTGTCTTGGTTGTAGTTAAGGTAAGGGGATGCATGATGTCAGTGAGGGTCCTCACAGGTACAGAGATACAAACGTGTGTGTTTGTTCTATAAAAATATATATTGACCTCCTGACTGTTGTCATTTGCTGTGTGCTGGTCTATTACTGTGCTCACCTCTGAGTGTTTGTGTTTGACATTGCTGGAGCACATTACCATCATAAAGAGCCCGTTAATGTCAGTGCGTCCTGCTGCTGCGCCACGGAAATGAGCCGCTGACCCACTAACAAGTCCTTGATTCACAAACACACTCAGATATTATTAATCTGCTGCTGGACTGCCCTGTAACAGACACTGTGTCTGATGTACTGCTCCTGTTGTATGCCCCAGTTTCAACATATGTAGATGGGTAACTTACCAGTATGATTAGAAATTAAAACTACCTCTCATTTTTATTGCCAAAGGTAGAAAATGTTTTACTTTATATACTCTCAGGAGGTCCCTCCAAAACATTTGAATGAAATCTAGTGCAACAAACTGATTGTAGGCTAATTTATACAATGTTAAATGTCATAGGCTTGTGCTAATAACGTTAGCATGTTGTATTCATTTGGAAGATGTGTTTAGTATAAGAGTTATTTTTTTTTTGGTGGAGTTGTAATGGAGCCGACTTTTGTTACGTTACCTTTGTTAAATGTTGCTGTTGTCCCCGGCTTCATATGAGTAGAGGAAAAGTCTGCTAGCTGCTAACCTAATTTATACAATGTTAAATGTCATAGGCTTGTGCTAAAAACATTAGCATGTTGTATTTGTGGTGAAAATGTGTCCAGATAAACTAGTGTTTTGGAGCTGTAACTGCAGAGTGACACAGACACGCCGCGGCACAAATATAAACGGCGTAGGCCACGTGCGTAAGCTACGATGTAGGCTCTACATAGAGCTGAAGTACAATCTGGCTTTAGATTGAGTCGTTTATATCTATATACAGAGTGAGACCATGAGGTCCACCATGTTGATTCAAGTAGCCCAGAATACAAATCAAACATTTGCTCTGGACAGGGCCATTCATGTCTTCCCATCAGCAAACAAAGTTCTCCTACATGCTTAGCACATGGGATTTTCAGTTTGTTCAATCTGCAGCTTCACTGTTAGACTCTGGACCTTTAAGCACAAGACAGCATTGTTAAACCAGCAGTAATTTTATTTTTTGGCCACTTGGGGACAGTGGAAACCAGTTGTGAACATGACATTGAAATATCTTAGTTTGACATGGTGAACTTTTTAGCAAACAGCTGCTTATTTACACATCCAGCAACATTATTATTCATTTGGAGTCGTGTCTCTGGTCACGTGATGAATGCAAGTCCCATACTCTCTCTCTCCTCTACCTCAGTTTCTGCTGTCTACCAGATATTTCATTTTTAGGAGTTCCTGAAATTAAATATCTAGCTCTAGTGATGGTGTGATGAAGCCCCGTGAATGTGTCGAATCTTTCAGGCCAATCACAGGAAGCCCTGTTTAACAGCTCATTTAGGAGTACTGACATCTGCTAGTCATTTGATGTACAGCAGTCCTACTGTGATATTACATGTGGGCTACATGCCAGTGGATCTGGCATACACATAATGATGCTTAATGATGATGATTACGTCAGAATCCCCTTATGAGGTATTGTAAAGCGAGATGAAATGAATCTATCCTGAACGTGAGAAAGTGAGTCAGTCTGTGTGTAGATTTGCACATAAAAGCCTACGCTACTAAAAACCTACTCTGGATTCAGGAACGCCGCGGGAAACTCAGATTTGATCGTAAACACGTGTGTATGATCATGAATGCCAATCCATCGTAAAGTGACAGCGCGCTCCCGGTAATCAGCAGTTAGCATAAATCCCCGCCCATGAATAGCCAATGATCACCATATAAGGAGATGTAGGTGCATCCAGTCGACCTGTCAGTCATGGCACAAACAAAGAAAGAGAGAGAAAGAAAAAAGAATTTTTCCGAAGCAGAGATTGAAATACTTTTGGGTGAAGTGGACTTCAGAAAAAACATTTTATTTTCTTCAGTTAGTAGTGGTGTGACAGGGACAGGCAAAGCGAAGGCCTGGAGGGAGGTAACAGATGCTGTTAATGTTGTCGCTGTAGTACAAAGAACCATGTCAGAGGTGAAGCGTAAATGGTTTGATATGAAACTGGAGGCAAAGAAACGCATAAGCACACACACAAAAAATACAGCGGTCACCAAACAAACAGAAGATTCATTTGTGGGAACGGGAAACCAGAGATGTTTTGTGCGTAATGGATAAACTCTAAATCAGTGATGGCTGTCGGAATGTAGAGCTATTTAACATTTATTTTAACAAATGATATGGATAACATATAGCCTACAGCAGTTTGTATGCATCGTCTTCAAATTATTTGAATCTTAATAGCCTAAAGCTCTGTTTTATACAACGTAAATTAAACATTTTTCAAATCAGATTTATTCATTCGAATGATCAAACAGCCACAAAAAAAACCCAAAAAAAAAACAAAAACGAGTTGTCTCAAATAATTCTTTCAGCTGGCTCGTTCTCCTTCGTGGCTCCACCACCTGCTGCTCCTGCTGCCCCTGCTGAACCCAGGCACCGAGGCCGAAGAGGCTGTGAGCCGGCTCTCCTTTTTATTATCATCATTCAACATGTAGAAAGAACATGTAATCTATTGAGTCGATTTACATAGATAATTCACAATCATGAACCTAATCTGGATCTTAAACCTGCTAACTGCCAACTAATTTAACTAAATGTGTTATATTTTTTTAATATTTTGTCATGTTTAGGCTGCGTGTTTCAAAGGCATCTGTGTATTGTGTGCATAACAGAGCTCAATACAAATTAAAATTGTAATTTCCAATAGTGACAAGCAATATTTATGTGCTTTACTAAATTTACACAAGCACTACGAGTGGTCAGGAGCAGGAGTAGTTTTGTTAGTAGCTACGAAAAGATCGGAGCTACTAAAATATTGATGAATGCGGACACGCACGTAAATTTCCGTCTGCCAACAGTTTACACACAAATTCCTTCTGCTCACGTTTCATGAATGAGACCCTATGTATTTCCCGACTCGAATCACACAACAAGGCAGTCACGTGATTCCAGAGAAACGGGGCCTTGTTTGTCTTTGGTCACGTGATATCCTGAAAAATGATACGGGCTTCGACAGAAGCTTCATTTGGACACGCCCCCTTTGCTTGACACAGGCCTTGGGACTGCAGTATCAGCTGTAACATCACTATCTAGCTCTTTACCAGCTAAATGCTCCACTACCTTCGCCAGCAAGTTTCAGACTGTGTTTGCAGTCTGTTTGATGCAAACAGCTGTCTGCTGTGGCTGAAAGCAATGCTATGAGAGCGGCGAGGAAAAACCAAAACAGTAACACCGTGGGCCTGACCGTTAAATGAGCTGCAACTCGCTATAAAGTGCTGCAATGCCACTTTGTTGTCATAAAGATAATGATTATATCAGTTTAAAGTCGGACAGAGAGTGTGGTCATGGTTAGGAGCTCTATGCGGCATTCAGAGCTTGTCTGTGATTCTGAGTACGGGGCAAGATCTGCACACGGTTCTCAACGTGAAGGTAGCTGAGCTGCTCAGCTAACAGTGCTAACTCAATAAACAGTGCTAATAACAGCAACGTTAGAGCAAATGGTGATAACCTCTGGGAGGTGGAAATCGGAGAGTGGGGGCAATGCTTCCACAACAACGTCATCCTGCTATCACTGTGAGCGCAGCGCTGAGCGGCGACACACACACAGAGAGGTTGCGTGACTTCATTTTCTGCCCAGTAGGCCATTACTCCATTATATCTCCATCATAGACTGTATAACATCAACAGACATAGCCACTGTAATGTCACCCACTGGTTTGTGGTCTCCCATTTTGAAGCATTTAGTTTTGCATTTTGGCCGTCGCCATCTTTGTGTTTTTTTTGTTTGTTTGTTTTTTTAGCCAGAAGTGACTAAAAATTCTAACCCTGCACAGTTGTCATGAGCGGGCAAATTAGCTACAGAGACCAAAACCATTTTTTTGTACCAGGCTGTAAACATGTTAATTTCTGCTGTAAACTTGGGCATTTCAACATGAGGGTCTATGGGGACAGACTCGCTCTTGGAGTCAGCCTCAAGTGGCCATTAGAGGAACTGCAGCTTTGACACTTGGTGTTGGTTTCATTTTTCAGCCCCAGAGGATGCTTCTTGATCTTTACACAGCACACAATGATTTGCTGCTATATTAATGTTCTGAATGTTAGATACAGCTTCTTTAAAGAAACAAATTTTTACTTTCAGAAAGAAATGGGCAGGGTGCTTGACTTTACATCAGCCCAACCTTACAGAACAGCCTTGAAGTTTTATCACTTTTTGTCTGCATCTTTCACACAAATAATGTCATCACACAAACACAGAGAAATACTTACATCAGGGATCCCAGAGGATCTCTTGCAGAGTTTTTACTTGATAAATAGATTTCATTTTTCCCACAAATGCAGGTAAGATCCCCCTGGCTCCAGGCCTTCAATAAAAACTGCTCTCATCTTCCCTGCTCAAATTTTCTCCTCTCATCCTGCCTTTTCCTCAGCTCTCCTTTTCTGTTCTCCTGTCTTGTTATCTTCATCTTCATCTCCTTTCCCTTTCTTCTTTCATTTCCCTTCATTTCTCCCCTTCTTGCTCCTCAGTAGTGTAGGACATCTAGCCTCATGACAGATAGCTATCATTTCTGCCTGCTCTAATTCACATAGCTCCAAATAGCCAGCAGTAGGTCACAGCCTAAATTGCTGTGACTCCCTTCTCCGTAATCGGTTTCTGTCACAGAAAGCAAACCGACACAGCGAGTTCAAAGGCACCAGAACTTATTCTGGTGCAGGAAACTTCAGTGGCACCTCAATTTCTTTCTCTTGTAGGCATTCATTTACTTTGCTGAATAATGTTTAACCTGTTTTTAGAGAAGAACAAATGAAGGGATTTGTACATTTAAGTTGTCCCTTATTGGAAAGTCACAAAGTTTTGACTATTTATTTTTAATCAAAAGTAATCTGAATAAGGCAGATACCCCATTTACACTTCTTCCCTTCATGTGTTTTGGTTGCTGATTGGATGCTCATCTTCAAAGGGCTTTGTTACGTATTGTTTTTTTCTCATTTTGGAATAACTAATGAAAAGGACATGTTAATGGATCATGTGCTTTTCCCCTGTCGTCCTCAACTCCTCCTCAGCCCGTGTTTTAAGTAGATCTCATAGAAATAGCTACAGAGAGGACACACTGCACTGAACGACTTTGTGTTGTTGCCAGTGCATACATATTAGTATGTGCACGTGTAAATACATTTGTATTGCAGCTTGTTCCATTGACTTTGGCTTCATCCATAATTAAATCCATTTAAATCAGTCTGTCAGTCACTGCTGTAATGTGGAGAGCTGAATGACATTTTAATGACCGCAGGGCTATTCCAGGGTCAGACCGACCTAACAGGTACCCGCTTTCATCACTCTTACTGAGCCATTAATTATTCTTCTTCTATACTCATCCCTCCATTTTCTACTTTCATCTCTTGGCCCATCCTCCTCTTGTCAGAGTATATTTTTAGATCGTTGCACGGAATATAAATCTCATCTTTTTTAGAGGGGAGGAGATGTAGTTGCACAAGTGAAGTCAAAGCGCGGATAAACAGCAGTCTGTCATGGTGTGAACACGTCCTCAGCTGGTCTCTTGTCACGTCATGTTAGGGTATCGGAGGAAAAACTCCAAAAATGTAAAGGTTTAGTGTTGAATGATCCGAATTACCGCCTTGTGGTTGAATGCCTCTATGCACCAGTCAAGTTACACTTACAGTTTATGTCCATGTCTGTGGAACATGGAAGCTTCACATGCATCTTCCCCCCGACAGCACAGAGAGTCTATACACTCAACACAGTTTGAAGGTGGGCACCCAAGATTATTGTCACCAATTTAGCATCTGACCAAATGTCTCCCCTTCTGTTCCTGAGAAATGACGTTGAATAATGGCCAGAAAATTATGCAGAACATTATGATAAGTCGACCACCAAACACTAATCAGGTCATTGCTGAGTCAAAGTGGAAGTTTGTGTCAACTTAAAGGAAATTTTCTCAAGGTGTGCCTGAGATATAGCATTCACGAGAATGAGATTGGGCCTGCCTTGGTGGGAGCCCTTCTGTGCGGAGTCTGCATGTTCTCCCTGTGTCAGTGTGGGTTTCCTCCAGGTACTCCAGCTTCCTCCCACAGTCCAAAGACATGCAGGTTAACTGGTGACTCTAAATTGTCCGTAGGTGTGAATGTGAGTGTGAATGGTTGTCTGTCTCTATGTGTCAGCCCTGTGATAGTCTGGTGACCTGTCCAGGGTGAACCCTGCCTCTCGCCCAATGTCAGCTGGGATAGACTCCAGAACTCTGTCAAAAATTATTTCAAATCCATTCAATCCATTGCTCCCTTGACCTGCGACACACTGTGTTTGTATACAAGTCCTCCAGTCACGCCTTACTAATTTTCTTATTGAGATCTGATTGAATTCAAATCAAGATAATGAGAAAGCTTTCTAATACCAGATGTAAGTGCAAGGGCCTGTGGATATTATGCCATTATCCAGTTAATATATCTACATACAGATCACGTTAATATCAGTTGTATCAGCTGATCTGGATTAGACATTTGAAAATGACCATAAGGGGCATATTACACAGTCACCACTGTTGATGATAGGATGTTTTTCTGTTTTGTTTTTTTGACGCAGGACAACAGACTGACTCTTGGCTGCGAGTCTGTGTTCAGACTGAGCCAAAAAAATGACATCAGTCAATAGACAAATGCTGGTGTCATGGCACTGTGACTTCTAGTGCTTCATTTTTAGATTTGGGCGACCCTGCCGACAGGACGTTGTGGTTTGGAGCTGCCATGTTTTGAAGGACATGTTGTTATGTCATTTGGCTGGACTGATATTTTCTGCCATCAGGCTGTGATGCATCATCTTGAATGAGTGTGAATCAAGCTGCAATCTGAGGGGCAGGAAAGTGAAGCCAAAGCAGAAGTGCCAAAAGCTGCAGTTCCTCTAATGGCCACTTGAGGCTGGCTCCAGGAGTGAGACAACCTCCGCAGACGTTAAAATGTCCAACTTTACAGCAGAAAATAAACATGTTTGCAGCCTGGTACAAAAACAGTTTTGGTCCCTCCCTATAGCTAATTTCCACATTCATGGCGACTATAAATATTAATTATTATATAACTCACCTGTTTACATTGGGTTAGGCTTAAAGTTAGGCATATTTAAGGGAAGGTGGCAGGCTAGTGCTACAGTCTGTGAGTCAGATCCACTTCTCGCGCCGCCACAGCTCCACTCTTTGGTCCAAATATGGACACTTCTGGCTCTAAAGAGCCAAGATGGCGATGGCAGAAATGCCAAACTCAAATGCTTTCGTTAACTCATTGCTGGTGAGTTTTCAGAAATATTTTTTGGCACCACAAGCTGAGTGCCATCTACTTCCATTATGTTGGAGAGAAGGCAGACATCTCTACGGCCGGCATCTCCAACACATTTGTCAACTCACACCAAAACAATCTAGAGTATAATAAAACACAACAAAGGAAACATGTATTTTTGATTTTGCGGTGAACTGTCTCTTTAGAATCCAGCTCTAATTCCGTTCCATCGACACTAATTGAGACACTGTTGATTTGGCCAATCTGATCAACTTACATTAAGACATTGGCAGTGGTCGCTGTCTGGAAATCTCCACTCACAAGAAGTGCTGAATCTCAGCTGTCTCACAAACAGCAGTAATAAGTGTCCAAGCTGGACAACTCTTGTCTTTACAATGTTTATTCCTTTTTAATCTAATTTTTCTTGGCACAAAACCTTCGGGACTGAATGCATTTCCAAACATGAGCGCACTCTGCACTTTTCGGACGTCACATTAAATCATTTCCACCTTGGAGTTGCCAGAATCAGAAGCTGGTGAGTGCAGCTGCAGGTAACCTGATGTCCTTTGAAAAAGTCATAACGTTTAATTGTGTTCCATCAATCACTTTGTCAGACGAGGTGCCTTTTTTAAAATGTGTGTATCTCATTTCAAAAGAAAACCTTTCAGTTCGACCTCTAAGCAGCACAGTAAAATGTGAAAAAAATTAAAAAATTAAAAATTACTTTAGGTTTATTGTTTCACAGTCAAATTTAATGAATTTATAGATATGTTGGCTAACCCAGGGAACATCATGTTTTTTACTTTGTGTATGGTGTTCATAGACTATGAAATAATGTACGTAATCACAGTGACATCACCCATTGGTTTGGGGAGTCCCATTTTGAAGGCTCCAGTCTGTGTGTTCCAGTGCCCATACAACCATACTATATAGAACATGAGAAAAAGATTTAGCGTGTCCCAATATATAATGAATGCAGTATGCCAAAACTACCAGGATGTTCTACTGCATCCAGTCGGCTTTTGCAGTTTATAAGCCAGCATGCTTTACTGGTTATTCTGACCAACAATCCTCTGCACAGCACACTATACGTCACATCGGTTGTCAGAAGTCGCAATGACAGATGACAGCACATTCAGGTGAGTGATGACCAGTCACTTAGTAATATTAGGAATATAAATTGTTTAATTGAATAAAATAATCATAAATTTATCCAACAACAAAAGGGCTGAAGTATTAAATAACAATGACAGAGAAATGTATTGTTTC
The DNA here is from genome assembly GCF_041903045.1 of Epinephelus lanceolatus. Taxonomy (NCBI): domain Eukaryota; kingdom Metazoa; phylum Chordata; class Actinopteri; order Perciformes; family Serranidae; genus Epinephelus; species Epinephelus lanceolatus. The sequence goes on from NC_135734.1 coordinate 46,163,920, forward strand.
TGTTGTTTTACTATTGTGAATATGTTAGAATCAACAATGTATGCACTTACTGCAAAGTAACAACATCAGAGCTGATTTCTGTCTCTGTCGAGCTCAGGGAATGACGTTTTGTTTTACCTCTGTGGTCACGGATATATGAGTAAAAGGGTCAAATTTCAGGGTGTAACGTTATGAGGAAGTAGTATGTCCTGATTGTGTGCGTCTGCAACAGTATTACTCAGAAATCGTGCTTGGGCAGTGACTTGTGGCGTCAGACACTGACGAAAAAAGCGGTTCTTTAACGTTGGCATGATTCGCAGATGGTCACCATTGTAGTTTAACAGCACTCGGCAGCGGCGGGGGAAACACAGTGGGTCAAGAACGAAAGTTAAGGCAGCGAAAGTCCAAGTAGGATGGGCAGGTCCAACAAATACTGACTTTCAGCCAGGAGAGTCCCATAAGATTATAAAGCCAAACCCTGTTCTTTTTTCATAAACCTAACCACGAGTTTTTGTTGCATGTGTGTTTTGAAAGGAGACAACGCATGTAACAGGCAGAACTTGACACAGAGCCCCAGAACATCAACAACCAACACACTCAGGGTACCTTTCACGTCCTATCTGGACATGGAAGGTCCATGACAAAACGTCAATATGTGACTAGTCTCTATATACAGACTCTACATTCAGTGAATGTAGAGTCTGTAGGCAAACCCCGGAGATCTTGCCTCTGGAAGAAGAGCGGAAGAGCCCTGGTTTCCGGTTGTAGGCTGTTTGTAGTGTGATATTGATCAATCACGTTTGAGTCGGCTGCAGTTGTTGCCAGGTTAAACGGTCCGTGCGGTGAACTAGCGAGGCGGAACATAACTGGCATCACTGCAAACTCTGAATCCATCGCAATGGTTCAGCATATTTACTTATATATAAACGGAAGTCGGAAACGGAAATTTGCCTCCTCCGCCCAAATCAAACCGGAATGCCAAAAAATCGGGGGTCTGCCCCCAGAGGCTGTATCGCTGTCTGCCGGAAGTCAGACGCCGAATACAGCCGATGGGTTCCGAGAATGGTATGTGACAATTTTGGAGTGATCTTACTGATCGTACTTTTTAAGGACAGCTGCAGTACCTGCTAAAAGCAAAAGAAAAAGTATGCGATTCGGAACGGACCCAGTATTTGATTGAGAAGGTGAAGCTAACCTTAATGCTAACTGCTAGCTTGCGTAGCATGGTGCATGTACAGCTATGGTTACCTGTGATAATGCTAATGCTAAATTTTACTAGCAAAAAAATAGGCTTAAAACCATTAAAACTAAATGAACTATCCAGAAAAGCTGAATACTAAACTCCTTAGAGGGTCTTTTAGTACGGCCAGACACTGAATGAGACTTTTTTAGGCGACCAAAATGTTAGTTAACTGTCATGAACTGATAAACACTGAAACAGCGACAGCTACACCTATACTCTGCAAAACTGGGGTTACATGATGGTTATGTTACCTTACTAATGGTCTTGCCAAGGTATCGATGTGTCAACGGATGGCACCCACCTGTCACTCAAAGCGACTAGCTTTAAGCTTTAATAACATTTAAAGAGGTGAGTTATATGAAAATTCAACCTCTGTACAGTTCTCATTAACAAGGAAATTAGCCAGAGACCAAAACAGTTTTGTACCAGGCTGTAAACATATTTATTTGTGCTGTAAACGTGAGCATTTTAACACGGGGGCTCTGTGGGGATCAACTCGCTTTGGAGTCAGCCTCAAGTGGTCATCTTCCTTTTCAGCCCCACTGATCGTGGTGCATTTGACAGTACAAGACTTGAACTAGAATTTGTCAATCATTTAATGCAAAAAGCCACTTCGCTTTGAATGGCTTCAACAGCAACATTACAATATGCAGCAGAGACCATATTCCATATTTGGCGAGGTAATCAGAAGATGCTGTTTTTATGGCTGAGTGTTGTCTTAACTGGGTCAGTGTTAGAACATTACAGTCTGTGTAAATACAGCCACACGCACACACACACACACACACACACACACACATGGCAGATTTCTTTAGCTGCTTCTGTCTCCTTTCAGATGGAGAAGATCTTGTTCATGTAAATGCATCAGTATGAGTAATCTTCAGGAAACAATGTAGGTGAACAGAGCTGGTGACGAGGTGTGAATCTATTGTATGTGTGTGTGTGCATTAAATGGTGTGTGTTTGTGTGTTTGTGTGTTTGCTGCATGATGAGACTGGACAGCTGCAACTGGGTTAGACTTCTATAACGGTGACTCCTTCCTGTCTCTGCTCTCTACATACACAGTCTCTGTCAGTACAAAACAGACGGAATGGTCAAAAGTATCCAAACACCCCTACCTATGTCGATTTAATGATCAACGATCCAGTATCGATGCAGAGCTCCATTATAGGAGAGAAGGCAAACATCTGTACGGCTGATAAATTCAGCACTTGACGACTCATACCAAAACAATCAAGACTGATTAACAGGACTGCAGGTAAAGGGAAAAATATATATTTTTGATTTTGGGGTCCCTTGAATGCTACAGCACACAAAAATAGTTTAGACAATAGTGTGCTTCTAACACAATTTAAGAAACAACCTTTACTGTTCCAACATGACAGTGCCCTGCGTGCACAAAGCCAGGGCCATAAAGAAATGTTTTCTGAGTTTGTTGTGCAACAACTTGACAGACCTGCCCACAGCCTCCACCTCAACCCCATTTAACACGAACTGGAACACACTCACTAATGCTCCCGAGTGGGAGCAAATCCCTGCAGCCAGGTTCCCAGATGTTGTGGAGAGTCTTTCCAGATGAGTCGAGGGCTGTGTGACGATGAGCCAGTCGTAGTGGATCATTAAATAACATTTAAAGATGCTGCATCTCACATTTTGTCATCAAGTAAATCATTAACAGATTACTCCATGGATGATGTATAGATGTATGACCTTTGTCAGACGCTGTCTCCGTCTCCTTATTTCACCTGCCTCTCCATACTTTGATCTGTTACATTAATTTGACAGTAATTCAGTATTTAAAAAGAATTCATGTATAGTTGATTTGATTGTAAGATTTCCTTCAGTGGAATCGCTCATTTTAGGCATTTAGGGGTTATTGTTAAGAGCACAGTGGAGCAACAGCTCAAATCCAGGTTAACAGAAGTGTTGCAACATTTTTTTTTCTCCATGTAAACTTTTCATCATAGTTAAAATGTATTGTCAGCTGAAGCTCTGACTGTTCAGGAAGAGGAGCTCTGCTTTGTATGGTCCAACACTGACCTGCTGTGGACGTTGATGTGATTGCATGCGCCTGGTCGTCTTTTTTTCCACCCTCTCAGAAGCTATCAATATTTTTCCTGGAGCCTCCCTGAGTGACTGGCAGAAAATGTGACCCTCCCTCCACCATAAATAAGTCATTTGATTATTATAACTTACCGTTTCATGTTTGAAAGTGAAAAGCCAAAAGTTAAAGATGACATCCTGGAGAAAAAAAGCCAGAGTTTTCACTCTTGTGCAAGCAGTTTATTTTTGAATGAGAAGTAGAATAACATGATTTTGATTAAATATCACTATTTTTAAACTCAGGTTTGGATGTCTGTTTTGTTATAAACATGTTTATTGATTTTAAACATTTAAGAAATTGTACAAACATATACAACCCCCACAAGACAGAACATATGGCATAACATATGAAAAGAAGTAATAGTTATTAAAGTAATAAGCATAATAACAATTGTAAAATTATGTAGGACTCGGTACAGCGCGCTATCCTCAAATTAGTTTGCTAAGTGTTACATTATCAAGGCGTTTTCAATTTCACCCTTTTTTACAAAGTCCTGATGGAAGCGTTCGTTCCACATGATGTGTCCCAGGACCGTCGGAAATCCAACAGTGACTTCTGTTTTTACAGTTTCTGGCTCTGATAAATGGTGAAAACGTGCCCGCAGGTTTGGAAAGCACGCTTTCTTTAAAACGTTAAATACAAAATACAACCATTTAAATTTATATGCCCCTCCCTCAGTCCCTCCCCAGTGCTTAACAAATTGACAAGCCTCCCCCTTTATGGCACCATCCCCTCCTGATTTTACTCTTAGATTTTTCTAATTTGTTATTCACAAACAAACAGACTCATTTGAAGCCTGAAACATGAGCCACATTACCATCCGGGCTAACTCAGAGCTGAGACTCATGTTTCCTATCTGTCATGTTGTGTTGCCATGGAAACACTGGTCAGCAGGTGTCACTGACTGTTACCATGAAAACCAATCAGCAGGTGTCACTGCGCGTTTCCGTGGCAACAGTAGCTCCTACAACAGTAGTTCTGTTAGTCTGGGGTGCGTTCCCAATAGCATACTTTTTCTTTTTGTTGTGTGCAGTATGCACACAACAAAAAGTTTGCCAGAGACAAAGATCAACCTGCTGTTGTTACTCTGCAATAAAGTTCAGCTATAACTGCACAGATTGTAGATTCTAATATTTTCTATGTGCAAAAGTGAAGCTACATTTGCATTTATGTTAATTATTTTTATAGTCATGTCCTATTGTTTGTATTATTTTGGATTATTTTGTCCACTTAATCGTTTAATATTCCTATTAGGGCTATTCAACTGGTCATCAGTTACTTGAATTCGCTGTCATCCATCATCATGACCTCTGACAGCTGTCAGTGAGCTGTCATCTGTTTGTGGCTCAGTTGATGTGATGTAGGCCAGTCTTCCGCTGTGTGTGCAGAGGATTGTGGGTCAGAATAGCTGTGGAGCCATGCTGACTTGCAAACTGCAAAATCGGACCAGATGTGGTAGCACATCCTGGTATTTTTGGCACACTGTATTTGACATTTATCTTTAGCAACTGTCAGTAGCCATATTTCCTTTATGGTTTCCTTAGAGGAAATACTGACCCTGTCTCTACTGTTTTTATTTTATTTTTTTGCATTCTTGCTCCTAAACAAGTTACATCACTCACCATCACTGAACGATTCAACAGACATTATGATGAGATAAAATGTGACTTTATTAATGTTCTCAGTCTGCATTAAATTCAGACATATTTTAATTCCAGTGACACAAACAGAGCAACATTCAACTTCTGTAAACTTTGACACAATTTCATTAAAAAAATTAAAAAATAAAATTAAATAAAAAAAAAAAGCTTTTAATGTAATGGTTATATCCAGCAAAATATCTGTCACAGCAACATTTAATTATACACAGTTCAAACACATCATACAATCTGGATCATTTATAGCTCTTACATCTGCTTTGTAAGTTCTCCCTTCTTGTTAGTGTGCTTCTGAGAAAACAAAAGAGAAGAAAACAAATACAGTGCAGTAAATGTCTTAAAGTAACTGTAAAATTGTTTGTTATCCTGTAGTCCACTCAAACCTCCTCCAAATAGCCAGAACCAGACTCAGGACCATGGGAGACAGGGCCTTCTGTGCTGCTGCCCCACATCTGTGGAATGCCCTCCCTGACACCTTGAGGGCACCACAATCCACTGACTGTTTTAAAAAAGGTCTCAAGACATTTCTTTTTTAGCAAAGCTTTTGGTCCCCCTTAGATGTTTTTGTTTAAATCCTTTTAAATAACTGCTCATCTTGTTTTTATTCTCTTCCATTCCTTTTTTTTTTATCTTTATTTGTTTTTAACTTATAGCACTTTGAGATCTTTTGATGAAAAGGGCATTATAAATAAAATGTATTATTATTATTATTAGTGACATTGTCAATCTGTAATGTTACTTGACCTTTGGGGAGAACTACTTTAAATGTCCTCGCTTTCTTTACTAAAACAAACTTCTGAAAACTTCCTCAATTATGTCATTTTCTTGTTCTCTTTTTATGATCTGTTCCTCCAGGATTACTGTTATCTTATTTCTTTAAATGCAATAAATAAAAATAAAATAAAATCCTGCACTACTACCTACATAAGTTATTTTTTTACACAAGGACACAGTGACCTCTCTGCAATGACAAATACTTCAAGTTTACCACAGCTTTTAAAACAAACTGAATCACTCAGTTGGACTGATGACCTTCAGCAGACATTGACGTCACCTCCTCTCTTCCTGGCGTTGGGCGCCATCTTGTGGCCGGTGTGGATCCTGCAGGATGTGATGACAGAGCAGAGAGGAGTGAGGGGAGCAGCGAACAAGCATTCAAGAAGTCAAATTCAAACATATCAGCTGGTGTGAAAATGTGACACTGTGCGTAATGGCTGTTTTTACTTCCATCAGTCAAACTCTGGTTCTGAGCAACATGTTAGCCGCTATGTTTAGTTTGTAGCAGGGATTTCTTCCACCACAGAGCCACTCTACAGCTGAGGGTGGAATGGGTATCGCCACTGCTCTGCTCTGCCTCCTCAGCTTGCACAAACACCCAGTATGAAGCACTGGGCTGAACTGGGAGAAGAGGCTCACACACACACACACAGCAACACACAAATCCTTCATGTATCAACTGAAAAGACGACACACAAAGAAAAATGAGACGTGTAAAAAAGAGTAAATGAGCTTTGTTTCAAATTAATTACACAAAAGCACAAAAAAAGTTTCTAAAATCAGAGTTATAACAATAGATTAGTCGATCAACTGAGTTTTACAGCAGTTCTTTTGATTAATTAGTAGTTAAATTCAATTTTAGTACAAAGATATTATATATGTTACTGCTCCAGCCTCTTAGATGTGTAGATAACCTTTTGTTCTTGTGTAACACACACTAAATTGAGTATTGTTGGCTTTTAGACTGCTGGTTGGACAAAAAATGAGGTACATTATCATATGTCACTTCCACCACTTCTCAGTGCAAGTGTAGAAGAAAGGTAACTTCTAGAAAAATCAATATCTGCTCATGTGTAGCAGAGATGTGCATGTTAGAATAAAACAAAAATAATAAGTCACCTCAAACAGTTTTAACAACATTCAGCCCAAACTAAAACTCTACACAGCAGAAGGGACAGTGTCAAATATTCTTATGGGGTTATTGTTTTATTGTCTCTGGCGTCTTCTTCAACTTTCCACTCTGCTGCAGGACACGTGCATACGTGGCAGAAACACAGTGGGAGCGCACTCACAATGCCTCGACATTAACCTACTTATTTTCAGATTAAATCGCAGACATGAATGTGACACTGTAAAAATCCACCTAAATGATGTCAGCGTTTTTATTTACACCGCTCATGTTGCAGTTTTCTTCTCACATGCACGAGCCAGCGGTAATAGGTGTCAGTGTCATAGCTGACGTAATATAACTGTTATTCACCCTCTGGATATTAATGTCGTGTATTTTAGTCGCTAACAGTCGTTTGAACCTGAACTCACCTCTGACCGTGTAACGTGATCGTCCTGCTGTTTAAATGTGACGCTGCAAACTTCAGTTGTTGCTCCACAGTCGCTCCAGTAACACAACACACACTGTGCGACTGTGGTCTATGTTTTATGACGTAATGACAATGAGTCTAAACTGGCAACAAAACATACATGTTCAGGTGGTATTTATCACCTACCTCAGAGCAGCTGGAGTGTTAGTGTCGCTTTGTGCCGACATGGAGGATGGAAAGGTCTGGAAAGAGAAAGAGAGGAGAGTGGTACTTAGCGTTACCGGCGCGTTGCCAGGTTTGCTGTTTATCCCCCTGCACACTGGAAAACGTATTCAGATTCTTTACTCAGGTAGCAGTACAAATACTAGGGGTGGGACTCACTTTACGATATTATCACGATATTTAAGTCATGATATAGTATTATTGTGATTTTAAATATGTTGCGATATGCTGAGTATTGTGATAAAATATTTTGTGATTTACTGCCTTTTTTCAATTCTAAATTATGTCCCCAAAGGAAAACTATAGCTGTGACTCAATTCAGGAGCCGCAGCCTTTGGTGTCACTTTGTTGCGTACAAAGCTGTCCAATTTTGAAGGCTCCTTAAAATGCGGCCTTCTCTCCCAGAATGTGATGGATGCAACAGATGAATCTTTCATGGCACAGCCTATCCCAAGATGCATTGCGCACCAGTGACGACTATATATTAAGTTAAGTTGACTAACAGTTGTTAACTAGCTAACTGTTGTTGATATTACTATGAGCTAAAAGCACACGGCTTAAACAATCAAATTTAATAAGTTTACCTGAAAACGGTCCTAGAGCCTGAAATGTCTCCGTTGGTGAATTATCTCCTCAAGTAGTGACGAAATATAACTATATAATAACAATCTCTGGGTTCATGATTAAGTGCGAACAAACTTACTAGCTTACTCTTTCTTTTGTTAAGAGCAGCTGGTTGCTAGGTAACTAACGGCAACGGGTCGGGGCGAGAACAACTGGTGATGCACCCAGGAAATCCTCCACAGACCAGACCGCCCCATTTCAGAGACCGTTCGGTTTGGCTGATGCAGTCTTCAAAGGACGCGTCCTTCAAAGGCTGCAGACGCTGAATTAAGTCAACATCCGTTTATTATTTCATTCTGTTCATCTCACCTCAGCCATTTTTTTGTGTTGCAGCAAAATGTATCTAGTGGACCGAATAAGCAGTTGGTTGGCTGGCGTACCCAGGTGCTCCCTGTATAAGGTTTGTAGCCACATCATCAACCAGGCTTCTGAAGAGTGTGGGGATACGAGGACAGGCCTTCCGACAAGCCTTCAAGTCGCTATCAGAGGCTGCCGAGCGAAGCAGCAATTGGCTCTGGGTGAAGAGGAAGGACCCCAACTGGTCTGGAAGATGTCCAACATGAGGGGTAGAAGCAAAGGAGGCAACTGGTGTCACCGTTGAGCCCTCTGGGGGTGTCATGGGTTTATCAGTGAAACACCAATGAAGGAGGGTGCCCACCTGATGACCCCAGTGAAGTGATTACCTCCCCCACAGTAACGCTTTGTGTGCCAATAGTATATCGCTATACAGATGCCAGTTTTATTATATAAATTATTAATAATATAAATTACTGTTGCAAATACAATTTAAACTTTTGGTAGCCTAGAATAAAAACTAGAATAATGTAATCAGTTTGTTTTTCAGTCCACTAGATACATGATGCTGCAATAAAAATGATAGACGTGAGATGAACAGACTGAAAACATTATCATATTATGAAAAAAAATGTTTTTTATGCACTAAGATGAAGTTTGTCTTTAATTTTCAGTTTCAAAACGGTAATACATCACAGTGTATCACAATATATGCTATCACAATGATAAGCATTTGGCAATAATATTGCATTGTGACCCAAGTATCGTGATAATATGGTATCGGTGGGGGCCTCTGATGATAACAAAAGGTGGCATTTGCATTTATACTTTACAGTAAATAGTTTAAATGTAGAATAAAACAGCTTTATCGCCCAGTTTAAAACATTTTTGTTCAGAAATGTAATTTTAAAAAATCATATGTAATGCGCTACATTACTTTGATGAAGTAATCAAAATGGCTGCAATACTTATCACATTTTTAATAGGGTAACTTGTAATCTGTAATCCATTACATTTCAAAAGTAACACTGACACACACTTTTCATCAGACTAAACTGACAAATTACTTGCAAACCAAACTGCCAGCCCACGCTCTGCACCTCTTTCTAAAACGTGTGCTTTTTACGGACCTGGCAACCCCCGCACCGGTCAGACGACAGGACGCAGACTCAAACTAATGGCGGACGAAGTTGAGCAGGTCGGTGCAGAAGCGTTAATTGTACTGTTATTCTCCAACACAGCGGGTGTGTAACGACACCTAAAGAGGGTCAGCAGATAGTTTTACCCGTGTGTGTGTTTTAGGAGGGTTACCGTGTCTGGTAATTTGTTTTTGGGGGGTTAACGGCTCCGAGCGGCCTGTCAAACAAGCTAGCTACATTAGCCCGGTTAGCATCTAATGCTACAGTCAGAATGACAAAACGTGTTTGATGAGCGGTGTGTGTTGTGTTGAGCTGTCAGAGCTCTGGTTCACGATAAACTGAGCGGAATATAGAATTAAACAGTTAAATATAAGACAGAAGAAAGTTAGCAGTGCCTACCAAATGGCTCCTGTGTTTACTGTGAGCGATAATAACTGAATAACGTTACTGGTTAAACGAGTGTGACTCGTTAGGGTTGGACTTAAAACCTGACTATAAATGCATCTAAATGCTTAAAGGTGAAATGTAGAGAAGGCAGTGGTGTCTGCAGTGAAGAATATAATGTAAAGTTATTAACATTTCTCCACAGCTTTATGTCAGCTGTCCATCTATTTTCAGTCTGTCCTCCAAGTGTTGTCATTTACTTTACCTAACTTCCAGCTGTATGGTAGCAGAATTAGTTGTAATATTAATAATAATAATAATGCATTTTATTCATAGACGCCTTTCAGAGCACTCAAAGACACCTTACAAGATATTTAGAAACAAGCAGCAACGTATCCACAGATCACAAAGTCAAACAATTCAGTAATGCACAATAAAAGTTAATGAAATTACCACACAAAAAAAAATCATAGTTATAAATGTTAGTTATGAAATCATGATTATAAAGTCAACATCACCATTAAATCAGACCGACTGTGCCAGCTTGAAATGTTGTGTTTTCAGACAGGATTTGAAAATAGAAAAGGAGTCAATATTGTGAATAGTAAATGGACCTGGACTTGTATAGCGCCTTTCTAGTCTTCCAACCACTCAAAGCGCTTCTACGCTACGAGTCACACTCACCCATTTCTCACACATTCATACACTGGAGGCTGAGGCTACTGTACAAGGTGCCACCTGCTACTCAGTTTTTAACCAGGGATGTTCCTGGCGACTAATTTCTCTGTCGACTAAATGAAAATTTTCATTACTTGTCGACCAGTCTAAAAAAGGAAAAAAAAAAAACAATGTCAAAATTTAGCACAACCTATTGTTAAGTATTTGAAACATTCTCCCAAAAAATATTGTGTGCATTAAAGGAAATGGCCACTTTAGAATGAAAATACAGACAGTACTTACTCACCCTCATGCCAACAAGAAGTCAGTCAGTTAGCCTGCAACTTGCGAGACTTGAGAACAAGAACGTCTCTGAACGTTCTCGAGTCTCGCGCGAGTTGCCGTGTAAACACAGCACGCCTGCAGGCTAACTGACCACGGTGAGAAATGATGCTATAAAAGTGGAGTAAATTGCGTCTTTTCAAGTCAATTTTGCATGCTGTGGCTTCAGGGCACTTGGATTACGACGGATGAGCTGTTCTGATGTTTTTGAAATGCATTAGCGGAGATTTATTACATTTTCAAAATGATTTTGGACGTGGGTTCCATGCACTTCAAGTGTATGGGAAAATTCGGCTAGCTGTTATCCTCCGATACCCGAATGAGTTTTGTGGATTAAAAAACTACACTGGACTTCTTGTGGGCATGAGGGTCAGTCAGTACTGTCTGTATTTTCATTCTAAAGTGGCCATTCCTTTAAGAGCCCTTTGAAGCCTTTAATCACAATCTTCAACTACCATGGCGGCTGCATGACAGTTAAGCGGCCTTGTACATGAATAAAACACTAATTGGTTTAACCGACTAATATTTGTGGTGCCGACTAGCGAGGTGGTGGACGTTTAATCGTTTAGACGTCTAATCGTGCGCATCCCTGTTTTTAACACACTCACACACTGATGGAACAGCCATCGGGAGCAAATTGGGGTTCAGTATCTTGCTCAAGGAAACTTCGACATGCAGACTCAAGGAGCCAGGGATTGAATGCTGATCTTCTGATTAGTGTACGACCCACTCGACCCCCTGAGCCGCCTTTACTGTCATGGGGTAGAGAATAAAGGTGACAAGCAGAATCTTGAAATCGATGTGATATCTAACGGGAAGCCAGTGAAGCTGCTGGAGAACAGGAGTGATATGTGCGGCTGAATTGTGGACCAGTTACAGTTTGTGAAGATCAAAGAGGACAGAGCTGCAATAATCTAAACGAGATGTAACCAAAGAGTGAATGAGGATAGCAGCACTCTGAGGTGTCAGTGACAGGCGAAGATGATTAATATTACTGGATGAAAGTATGCAGACTGAGTAACATCATTGGTGTGGGCCTCAGAGGACAGTGTTCTGTTCAGGATGACACGCAGACTCTTAACCTGAGGGGACGCACGGACTTTGGAGTTGTCAGTCGTTAGAGAGAAAAGAAACTATACGGTTTAGCCAAAGTAGATTTAGCACCTACAAGGAGAACCTCAGTTTTATCACTGTTTGTTTTGAGGAAGTTGTACAAAAGCGAAGATTTAAATATTCGTATTAACATGATACTACAAGTCACTGAAAATTAAACAAGTTGCAGGATTCTTCTCCAAAATAACATGCTTTATTCCCCAAATCTTTTCAGCCATTTATGCATGCAAACAAACTCTTCTTCTCTCCTCTACTATCTGTTTGCTCCTTCGTCTCAGATCTTCTACAGCTTCTTCAGTGGTTGTGTGCTGGTAGCTGAGTTTACCCTGTGAATCATGTGTTACACCTCATATATTACCTTCATAGTGGTGCAGCTGGATGCTGTGTGCATTGGCCCACAGCTCTTCAGTGAATGCTTGCTGGGTTTGACTATCAAATAGAATTATGGGGGCAGCAGCACCACTGATATTTCATTCCTTTATGTGTTCAAAGTTGTTGAGATCTGTATCTGTCTCAGACCTAACCAGTGTCCTGTATGTGTGCTGCAGCAACCGACGACCAACACGGTTGAGGAGCCACTGGATCTGATCAGACTCAGTCTAGATGAGAGGATCTACGTCAAGATGAGGAACGACCGGGAGCTCCGTGGTAGACTGCATGTAAGCTACACGCCCAGCATCTACTTACACTATCTAAAAAATAATAAACATTTGGAAGTGTGTGTGGTTGTGTGCTGGGTTTTTACGTTTCAAAGCAGCATGCCAGAAATTTTTGTGTTCCTGTTTTGCAAGCTTTTGTGTGCACTGCTCCCAGTTCATGTTAGTGGTTGTTTGTTTGTCCCAGGCCTACGATCAGCACCTGAACATGATCCTGGGTGACGTGGAGGAGACGGTGACGACGGTGGAGATCGATGAGGAGACTTATGAAGAACTCTATAAGGTACAACATGGACAGCCTCATTTCTTTTCACTGAACAAATTCTTATATATACAGTACAGGCCAAAAGTTTGGACACACCTTCTCATTCAATGCATTTTCTTTATTTTCATGACTATTTACATTGTAGATGCTCACTGAAGGCATCAAAACTATGAATGAACATGTGGAGTTATGTACTTAACAAAAAAAGGTGAAATAACTGAAAACATGTTTTATATTCTAGTTTCTTCAAAATAGCCACCCTTTGCTCTGATTACTGCTTTGCACACTCTTGGCATTCTCTCCATGAGCTTCAAGAGGTAGTCACCTGAAATGGTTTTCCAACAGTCTTGAAGGAGTTCCCAGAGGTGTTTAGCACTTGTTGGCCCCTTTGCCTTCACTCTGCGGTCCAGCTCACCCCAAACCATCTCGATTGGGTTCAGGTCCGGTGACTGTGGAGGCCAGGTCATCTGCCGCAGCACTCCATCACTCTCCTTCTTGGTCAAATAGCCCTTACACAGCCTGGAGGTGTGTTTGGGGTCATTGTCCTGTTGAAAAATAAATGATCGTCCAACTAAACGCAAACCGGATGGGATGGCATGTCGCTGCAGGATGCTGTGGTAGCCATGCTGGTTCAGTGTGCCTTCAATTTTGAATAAATCCCCAACAGTGTCACCAGCAAAACACCCCCACACCATCACACCTCCTCCTCCATGCTTCACAGTGGGAACCAGGCATGTGGAATCCATCCGTTCACCTTTTCTGCGTCTCACAAAGACACAGCGGTTGGAACCAAAGATCTCAAATTTGGACTCATCAGACCAAAGCACAGATTTCCACTGGTCTAATGTCCATTCCTTGTGTTTCTTGGCCCAAACAAATCTCTTCTGCTTGTTGCCTCTCCTTAGCAGTGGTTTCCTAGCAGCTATTTGACCATGAAGGCCTGATTCGCACAGTCTCCTCTTAACAGTTGTTCTAGAGATGGGTCTGCTGCTAGAACTCTGTGTGGCATTCATCTGGTCTCTGATCTGAGCTGCTGTTAACTTGCCATTTCTGAGGCTGGTGACTCGGATGAACTTATCCTCAGAAGCAGAGGTGACTCTTGGGCTTCCTTTCCTGGGTCGGTCCTCATGTGTGCCAGTTTCGTTGTAGCGCTTGATGGTTTTTGCGACTCCATTTGGGGACACATTTAAAGTTTTTGCAATTTTCCGGACTGACTGACCTTCATTTCTTAAAGTAATGATGGCCACTGGTTTTTCTTTAGTTAGCTGATTGGTTCTTGCCATAATATGAATTTTAACAGTTGTCCAATAGGGCTGTCGGCTGTGTATTAACCTGACTTCTGCACAACACAACTGATGGTCCCAACCCCATTGATAAAGCAAGAAATTCCACTAATTAACCCTGATAAGGCACACCTGTGAAGTGGAAACCATTTCAGGTGACTACCTCTTGAAGCTCATGGAGAGAATGCCAAGAGTGTGCAAAGCAGTAATCAGAGCAAAGGGTGGCTATTTTGAAGAAACTAGAATATAAAACATGTTTTCAGTTATTTCACCTTTTTTTGTTAAGTACATAACTCCACACGTGTTCATTCATAGTTTTGATGCCTTCAGTGAGAATCTACAATGTAAATAGTCATGAAAATAAAGAAAACGCATTGAATGAGAAGGTGTGTCCAAACTTTTGGCCTGTACTGTGTGTGTATATATATATATATATATATATATATATATATATATATATATATATATATATATATATATATATATATATATATATATATATATATATATATACATACATACATACATACATACATACATACATACATACAGTTCGGGTTCCAAACTAGTCTGGACATACGGGACCTTCCTGAAACAATGAAATAATACTTATTTACTATTAGCAATGTCCTTGCATTCATTTCTCTTCCAAAATGGAATAAATGCATATTCAGACACAGGTAAAGCAGGTAAACTCTGTGTCAGGGCAAGTGGAGTGCCTCATGCAGGTGTCCAATCGGGCAAATAAAAAATAAAGTCCTGCATCACTGACACATTAAAATCTGTCTGTTTGTCCAGGAGACAAACTCTTATTTTCTCTAAAAATGTTACATTCTTAACAACAAAAAACAGCGGCGTTGTGTGACTTTATTTATTTTAAAAGTATTTCTCCTGTCACAGAAACCACTGACAGTAAAACCTGTGTTTTGAATGTTATTATCAAACTGTTGGTGATGTGTCGGTGTTTCTTTTCCGGTGCTCTGCACACATCCAACATCTGCCTGCCCTCATCTGTAGCTCTCTGAGGCTGTGACTGTGCACCGCCGTTGCCTTGCTTCAAAGGCGACGGTGTCGTCACTGGCACAGCTCAGAGGGGACTGTCAATGGGCAATAACCTGATATTTTTAGGTTCATAAAATGCACTAAATTTGTGAATATGAATGATATGTATACAGAGATTCCTGGTATCTTTCATCGCAACTTCTCAAGATGTTGAAATATTAACATTAAACCACAGCTTATTATTATTATTATTATTATTATGGATTATCATATAATATCACAATCAAACATCACATCTGATTTACTTGATACTGGATAGATAATATTGGTTCTCTCTATACTCAACTTAAGATGTGACATATGTGTGTTCTGTACATATATCTGACAGGGAAGTCCCGATCAGATTGTTAATGCCCCTGATACTGATCTGAGTCATTTAATATTGAGTATCTGCTGATACTGATTAGTGATCCCATATTTCTGTTTTCCTAGATAACACACGCACAGTGCACCTGTATTCAGTGTGTATGTATGTGACTGAATATCTGCAGTGGAGTGCATTACAACCCTGCATTGAAGCTGTTCCTTAATGTTTTTTTCTTTCTATTTTATTTGTTACAAAACAAAGTATTAAACGACAGACTCTCTCTGAAATCTTTTTAGCCTTGTCGCCGTCTCGAGGGAATTTCTTTGTCACTTTAACAGTGTATTCTCCAGTGATTCTGTGCAGCCTCTGTTCCCTGAATGACATGTATTCTGTTGAGTGTTTATTAATGTCGTCTGAACCTCTTTTGCACAGATTACATATAATCTAATTATAATTATAATCTAATATACTAGCTCAGTGGTTCCCAACTGGTCCAGATCTCTCATTAGTCATTATTTCTGTTCTCTGTGCCAAAAATTCTCAGTACTTAAAAATAAAGTGTGTTTTTTTACAAACTTGACAATGTTTGCTAATCACTTGGCGTCCATTCAGAATGGAGCTGTGACCTGCTTTTGGACCACAGCCCACCAGTTGGGAACCACTGTTAGCCTACTCTGATTGGCTCTTTGTTTGCGGGGTTTTGTTGCGCTTGCAGCCGCATGGTGAAAGTGATGGACCGCTGTCTGTCGTTGGAAATTAACTTTTTTTGGCTGCTGAGTGAAGAAAATTTAGCAGCCACTTGCATTTTTTACCAGCATGTGGCTGATGCTGATTTCCAACAGGCCCTGATGCCGACCTTTGAGATCAGATCGGGACGTCCGAGATACAGACTGTTATGAAGACTTGTTTATGACTTAACTGTGGTTTTGTAAATAAAGTCTTCAGATTTTATTTCTTTAATGTGCAGGTAGATTTTCAATCTACAGTTTGTCCAAAAAAAAACAAAAATTTTAGCCACTGAAATGACCACCTGTAGGCACCTGTAGCTCACTACATTAAAACCTATCAACATCCCTGAATAATAAAAATATTCTTTGTGTCTCTGTTAAACACATTTTAACAAAGTACTGTGACGCATCCTGAAGTTAAAGCGTGCATTTCTGGTGTCTTTTTAGTCGACCAAGAGGAACATCCCCATGCTGTTTGTCAGAGGAGACGGCGTTGTCCTCGTAGCTCCGCCCCTCAGGGTGGGCTAAGCCTGGCCTCTTCCTGGTGTGAAGGAGCGTTTGTGGCAGCTGGGAGGTTTCTAACCCTGATGGGAGAGGGTGGTGCTGTCATGACAGGCTGAAAACGGGTTGGGTTCAAACATCTTCAGCACCCTCAGGTCAGACTCTTTGTCAACACCGTCCCCTTTTTACGTAACATTCATGACCTGAAGGTCAGATACTTCACCGATTCTCAACTTCCTCCAGTGCAGCTGCAACATTATAAAACATCTTTTGACTCGAGGAAAGAAAGAGGACTTTTGTTTTGGGGAATGAGGGCCTATTTATTTTGTTTTTATTTGGGCAAATTATTAAATAGATTTTGGGATTCTGGGTGATTTCAGGCCGACACTCAAGCTCTGTTTTCCAGGATATTTGATTTGACCGTTAACAACCCCCACTGTTTCAAGCCAGAAAGGTTTTTTATTTTTAATCACCTCAAATGACCTCTTAGTATCCCCGCCTCTACCATCACCAGACCAAGTTACAAATGTCTCATCATGGTTTAATGTAGCTGAACTGCTCCAGATGTGTGTATGTAAACTTGTTTTGTCCGATTGGTCGAGTGTAAATCACGAGTATTACCAGACAACAGACTGAGCACAGGGGGTCATGTGATTATTGGATGAAGTGAAACTTTTATGTTGGTTCGAAGCAGAATTCTTGCATTTTCTCCAAACCCATGATCTGTGAATATTTGGGAAGTTTCTTCGGGACGGTTTTAGTTTTTGTTTTTTTATATATATTTTTGTAGTGTTTGTGGGACGTGGGAGTCATGCTCAGATGTGTCAACATTTGTTCTCATTTGGTTTTGGTAACTTGAATAAAAAAGCTAATTTGAAAAATAAAGTCTTTCAAGTGTTGTGTGAAAATTAACAGTCACGAATGAACAATAGAGCTTCAACCGTTAGTCAGTTGACAGTAAATTAATTTGCAATTTTTTTCTGTGAAATAAAACAAAATATCTTTACGTTTTGGGTTTTTGGTCGAACAAAAATACATCTGAATGTCAGTGTGGACTGTTTGAAAGTTTAATGATTATTTTTCATAATTTTCTGACATTTTAAGAGACAAAACGATTACGTCATAAAGCTATTGAACACACTACCTGCAGAGATCAGGGGAGCTAGCTCAGTTAATATTTTTAAAAGAAAGCTAAAACATATCTGTTCACTTTAGCTTTTAACTATACTAATTAAATGAAAACTAGCTCCACCTTCACCAGCTCTCATCGAACAGTGTAATACACTATATTATTATGCATAAAACTATTTTTTAATTAAAACTGAATGCTTTTTGTCATATTTTAAACTCAAAACACTCCAAAAGGTTTCATTTGTGAATGAAAATCACTCAAAATTCTACCTTAGAGTTTGCTGCTCTGGTTAATACACCGTATCAGAGATGCTTATTAATGTATAAGTAGCATTTTAATGCGATAACTAGTCAAAATGGAGCTAACTTTAATCACATTCATGTGTTTAGTCTTGCAAGGCTCGATCACCAACCTGGAAAGTGGAAAGAAAGCAGTTACAAGACCCTAAAAGGCCCAAGTTCAGTTGGTCTGTCGGTGGGTTGTACATTAATAAAAAACAACTTGAGTAAAAAAAAAAAAAAACTATTATAGTTCCTGCTTTATTACCAAATCTATGTGGCCTGCCCCTTGTTGAAGGGCTGTTTCAAATGTAGCTTTAAAACTGCACTTACTGTGAGGGGAGTATCTGAGCGAATGTTCAGAGTTCTTGTATTGCTGCATTTTGACCACTAGATGGCAGTGTATACCCAATAAACCATGTACAGTGTGGCTCTGTTGAACAGATGATGATGATGATGATGATGATGGGAGTGATCCATCAGTATTATGTGTGAACAGGCTGCTGGCTTCACTTTACCCACAATTTTTAAGACAAAACTGAACTTTGACCGTCAAGTATACAGTCAGTGTCCTACAAAGAGTTCAGTTTCTAACAGTTATTATCACATTAATGGGTGTAAGGTTTAAAAACATGTTCAGGACAAAAAGGATGCACTAATAGATATTAAAAAAATCAATAATCTAGTATGTATCAGGATAGATGATGCTGTAATATAGTGAATTAATATAAATACATTTTGGGGAGTTGTCACAGACCACAAACTGCAGGAAACCACATATAAATCATGTAAACACAAACATGTTAATTGCAAATATCCTCCTGAGACCCTGTGTCCTCACATGACGACATCACAGTTTGGGTTTACTGGACCTTATTCTTCATTCTGTTTAACTCAGACCTGTTGTCCTCGTTTGTGGACACTTTTGTGCCATCTAGTGGTAGTAAGAGCACAATACACCAATCCATGCAAAAACAAGATGGCAGCCATCTCTGCCAAGTCAGTCTGCAGCCGACGGAAAAGTGGACAAGGAACAAACCTGATCACATTTTATGGTTGAAACTTATTTAGTTTTGATTAATAATGTTTGTAGACTAGACACTGTAAATTAGGAAGTTCTCATTTAAAGATATTGGGAATTTATCACCAGCTCAGTGAAGGATACTGGGACGTTATTACCTTTTGACAGTGTTTAGTTTTTATACTTATCAGGTCCTGCTGATCCCACATAGCTAGAAGAAATTAAAAATGCATACCAAACAAACATTCGGGTCTCAGGAGGATATTGCACAAAACAAAATGCATCTTCATCTAAATTCATTACACGCATACAGTTTCATACATTAAATACTATGTGGAGGTTACAAAGAAAAACAACCACAGGTTCAGCCACCACAGGCCACAACAATGACTCCCATAATCCTTCTGTGTCTGGTCACGAACACTTGGTTGTAAAATATTTTCATTCTCAAGATGTCCAGTTTAACAACACTGTCAACTTTTGACAGACGGCAGCACCACTGAAATAAAAACCCATTTAATTACATCATCTCTGAACAATAACTCAGCATCACACCTGACACTGTAAAGGCTCAGTTCACCCAACACACAAAGAAGCATCTTCTCACCCTCGTCTCGTCATGTAGTCATGTTGATAGTTTCGGCCTCCACTCAGATACAATGGAAATTTTATTTGTGTTGCTTTAAAAATATAAAGCAACATGTCACCCTGGATCGTCCACAGATTGTGTCAGATCGACAGGGACTATTTCTGTTTATTTAAACCATTTCTGAACCGAATCATCGACATATTTGCAGCAGATATTTAACTGTTGTAGTTTCACATCTTCCTTAAAAGGAAAATAAACCTGTCTGCTCATTACTATCATGGCAAAGGAAGTTTTAATTGACCTGAAAGCAGCACCTGTGGAGAATGAAAAATGACCTCAACCAAAACTAAATAGATAAATATGCAAATAAATGAATGGAAAAAAATACAGGAATAAAAAATAAATATGGAAATAAATATGTATGAATAATTATGGAAATAAATAATAAATAAAAGAAAAAATAACAGCTGAAATAAAAAAAAATGAATAAAAATATAAATGTGTAAATAAATAAATAAACAAATGGGGGAAAAATACAGAAATAAAAAAATATGGAAATAAATACATGTATGTCTGAATAATTATGGAAATAAATAAAAGAGAAAGTAACAGCTGAAATAAATATAAAAATAAAATAAATATATAAATGTGTAAATAAAGAAATATGCAAATAATCAAATGAAAGAAAATACAGGAATAAAAAAATAAATATGGAAATAAATACATGCATGTATGAATAATTATGAAAATAAATAAAAGGAAAAATAACAGCTGAAATAAATATAAAAATAAAATAAATATAAATGTGTAAATAAATAAATGGAAAAAATACAGGAATAAAAAATAAATATGGAAATAAATACATGCATGTATGAATAATTAGGAAAATAAATAAAAGAAAAAATAACAGCTGAAATGAATATAAAAATAAATGAAAATTTAAAAAATAAATGTTTAAATAAATATGGAAATAAATAGATAAATGCATAAATAAAGTTGACAATTAAACAGAACATAAACCAATACATAGTTTTGTTTTTTGTTTTGATATTTTAGCTACACAGCTACATTTATTAATTTCTGTATTTCTGTCTGTATATCTTACTGAGGCAGGAGGTCCTGACCTGCTTTTATTTATTTAATTTTTTATAAATATGTTTATTTCAGCTTTTATTATTCCTTTATTTATTTAAGTATTTTTTAATTTATTTATTTATTCTTTTATTTATGTATTGATTGTTAGGTCATTTTTCCTCCTCCACATCTGGCAGACAGATGCTGACTCTTCATAAAAACTGTGGCTGGATGGAAATCTCTAAGTTCTTCTTGTTTTTAATTTTTGCATCTGCAGCCGCAGCGTTTGAATAAAAGAAGCTCAAACCCGGAGGAGGTTCTTTTACTGGGAATATGAAGCATTTTGTTGATGCCAGCGGTACTCCGCTGCACCGCCTGTCTTGCCACATCACCATCACAGCCCATTATCACCGTACAGAGCGAGCTCCGAGGGACAATTACTGTGATGTAATATCAAAAGGACAAGACCTTAATGCACGTTAATGAGGAGCTCAGCATCATCCTGCTGCTAAATGTTTGTAAATGAGGCCTGTTGGAGACGTTAGTCAAACTGAGTGATGACGGTTAAAAACAAATTTATTTAAAACAATTCCACTTACCAGCTTCTACCATTGTCCAATCATGTGATTTGAGAGGCGGGCCTTATATAACTTGTGTTGTCAGTGATTAAAGTCAGTCAGGAAATTGTTGTACTTGATCTAATTTAAAGGTCGACCATAGACCTTTGCAGCCTTGGCCTGGGGTCATCTGTACCCTTTGACCCCCCCAACAGTTGGCCTGTACATGGCAGTAGGAACTTAGCAGAGACGATTACTGTGTCAGAGATTTGAGCCTTCCTGTCCTCTGGTCTGTCCTGATGGATATTTTGTTGGATGTAAACACAAATGATTTAAGTGACTAGACTGTCAGCTCCATGTAAAATAACTTTATTCCTTCTTCACCAGTTTGTCATGTTTGGCACATTCCAGCGGCACTCTGAGGTCCTGATGGACACGACAGTCCTCAAACATTATGTCACCCAGTTCCTCGAGTCAGTCAACAAACGACTTCATGCCTGACATGTCTTCACGCTGGTGTCAGAGATATTTTTTGCGTCCTAATCACTGGAGCTCTGGTGTGAGGAGGCCACATCGCTCGGCATTCTCACTCAGGGTGACGGTGTCTCTGATGAAGCCAAAGTTATTTAAATCTGCTCCTGTCAGTTTTCCCCCAGCGCCCACTTGTTAGAGAGGTGAGCGTGTGACTGGGAGAATGACACCTACCCTCTCATATTTTCACCCATTTTCATCAGTAGTGCTGGCCTGGAAATCCATGAGAAAAGCCATGAGTAATGCAAATGGCCCAACTCAAGGGGCGGCACCAAGCATGCATTTGTAAATATCACTGCACGCAATTGGATAACATTATGACCAATCAGAACAATACACGGGGTGACGTATCCAGAGCGCTACCAGCGGAGCTAACTGGTAGATTAGACTCTTGCCGTATCCGGTCGGCAAAACAGCAAAAACGTCCTTCTTGCAAAGGAAAGATTCGAGTGTCGTCTTCTGTTCCTCTTTTAGAGAAAAAGCCAAGTCTAACTCGTTCATTGTAGCGGCCAAAGCCGTTTCAAACAACTGGTGTTCATCCGTGGCCATCTTGCAATGTTTACTGACTGATTCCGGACTTCGTCGTCACAGCGCTGTCATCATCTGTTTAGCTCACCTCTGGCCCGCCTATATCAGATACACCGATGTGATTGGTGCAGCTCAGCTCCAAGGGCATGGGTAATGAGCATCATTACTGATTGCCAGAGTGACTCACTGAGCAAATTCAAATTGTGCTCTAGCGAGAACTCTGGATTTCCAGGGTACAGTAGAGCACCCGTTTCTGAGAACTGGGATGAGTCACATCCAACCAAAACAACATTTAAAATTCTAACCTAACACACTTATTTAGTTTCTGGGGAGAAACGTTATTTTTAAGGGATTTATGTGTATGAAATTTCTTTTTTTTTTTAAACGTTTTAAAAAAACACCTTTGATCCAAACAAGAATTCACAACTTTGAATAATTAAAACATTTGTTGAAAGACTTCAAAATCTAAAACTAACACTACCTACTGATAACATCGGTGTAAAAATGTAAAATATATTTTTTGCGAAAAAGCTGGCCCCTTACAGATGTGTCCCAGATTTATTGTCAACTCCGTCAGATATCTACTAAAAGTAATAATTTAAGGGACTGTTAGTTATTTAGTTATTTTAGTTTTTGTAATTTTCCGGACTGACTGACCTTCATTTCTTAAAGTAATGATGGCCACTGGTTTTTCTTTAGTTAGCTGATTGGTTCTTGCCATAATATGAATTTTAACAGTTGTCCAATAGGGCTGTCAGCTGTGTATTAACCTGACTTCTGCACAACACAACTGATGGTCCCAACCCCATTGATAAAGCAAGAAATTCCACTAATTAACCCTGATAAGGCACACCTGTGAAGTGGAAACCATTTCAGGTGACTACCTCTTGAAGCTCATGGAGAGAATGCCAAGAGTGTGCAAAGCAGTAATCAGAGCAAAGGGTGACTATTTTGAAGAAACTAGAATATAAAACATGTTTTCAGTTATTTCACCTTTTTTTGTTAAGTACATAACTCCACATGTGTTCATTCATAGTTTTGATGCCTTCAGTGAGAATCTACAATGTAAATAGTCATGAAAATAAAGAAAACGCATTGAATGAGAAGGTGTGTCCAAACTTTTGGCCTGTACTGTATATTTTTTTAATTTGGCTAAGGACAGGGGCACACACATTTAAACGGTTGTATTTTATATTAATTTTGCTGTGGAATTTCTTTACAAAAACATGCTGTCCAAACTCCAAATTCAGAAACTGTAACAAACAAAAAATTGTTGGAGACTTCAGTCGGAAAGAAAACAAAACCTAATCTGAGCCAATTGGTGGTGAGATTTCATCAGAATCACTTTATTCTGTCTCGTTTAAAGTTTGGTCGTTTGTGTGAACTAAGCAGCAGCATGACAGGAGTGAAAACCAAGGGTTTTTTCAACTCCAGTATTTTGTCTCCCAACTTTAACTTTTAACTTTCAAACATCAGAGGATAAGTTTAAAAAATCTAATAACTAATTTATAGTGGAGGGAGAGTCAAGCATTTTCTGTCAGTCACTCAGGGAGCCCCCCCCCCCCCCCCTTCTCTGATAAGTAAAGAACAGCCCCTAAATAAGGATGAAATGTTGAGTGGAGCTGCAGAGCAACCACTTTCATTGTTAATATAGAAAATAACTCGTTCGTGCTGCAGCTGATGTGCTGCTTTCAGACAAGGTGTTAAACTTTCACATCAAGGTTAAACTTGTTTCCTGTAACCCTGGCAGTGTTGCCCGACTGTAACTGTAGTCACAGAGTTGATAAGAAGAATTGAAAAAAGACTCTCATGTAGGTCTGTCCCGTGGTGACACTTTGTGGACAGGAATAACTGCAGACACAAGGACACGTAGCGCACATAGGCACACGCACACACTAAATCTGCCGCTGGGACAGACATGCGACAAACATATACACAAACGGCGTCCTTGAATTAATAAAATCAACTCACACTCTGCATCTCTCGTGGAGCTGTCAGAAATATCACCAGCCTCCAACTTTCTGCCGCCTGTTTCTGTATTTAACACTCAGCAGTGTAACAAAACTAGCGTTTGTGTGTTTAACTCAACACTCATCTGTTATGTAACATCAGCGTGAAGCTCCTTTCCCAGTGGACAAAAAACCCACCAACATCTGACTTCTTTAATGGGAATGGTTACAATCAGAATTCATTCCAATGCTTTTGCAGGAGTCACGGATATCTATTGGCTCCAGCTCTGATCAGCTGTGACTGGCAGTTATAGTAATATGACATTCAGTTGGCGTGCTAATTTTGGCTCCTTTCCCAGTGTGATGCAACGACGCACTGCCACAAAATGCCGTCCGTCTCCGTCCAAGCAGCTCAAACATCGTTCCAAAGCCCCGTCTCGTCAAATGGTGGCCAAAAGTTGAATTACATTTCCAAGTTGGTCATGTGATGCCATTGAGTCCAAAAAGACTTTTTCCCATTGACTTTTTTTTTTTCATTTTTAAACAGACTATACGATTTATTTCACAGTTTTATGTAGTTTTGACCTGTTTAAAGGTCACAGAGTCGGACGCAAGGAAAAGAAAAATAGACCGGTTGCGTAATGCCTCGTTCACACCACACAATATCAGCCGATTCTAGCCCGACGCAGCGATGTACGGTGTCGGCTCGGATCATGGACAACAATGAGTGTTGTACACACTAATCCATCGTTTCATCTCGTGTAGTCTGTCATAGCAGACGACAACTGACGCCACGTCTGGGATGCCTCAAGACGTTCCAACAAAAAGTCTAGCATGTTTGATTATCTTTTTGTTGTTCACAACTTCTCCCGTCGCAGCCGTCACTTTGACCAGTAGAAACACAGAGCGATCTGCTGCCGTGGAAACTGTACGACAACAACACTCCAGGGTTTTTGATACTTCCTCTAGGGATGTTACCACAAGGAGTAGAAAGGGAAAAATGATGGTGTGAAACAGCAGAGGCACTTTGTCAACCCGCTGAATACTGCCATTAGCATCAAGCTAGCAAACAATGTTACTTCTTCATAATGGAGACGGACATAAAGTAAGAAAATTTAAAATAGTGGCTTTTACTCACCACAACTGCAGAGGCTACAGCTTCATTTGAAACAGACTACATTATAAAGGGGCCGTTATTTATTATTCCCTCTGTATCTTTATATTTTTGGTTTATATCCGCTCCCGTTTGCCTTGACAAAGTTAATGTAACGCGCCGTCATTTCAAACTCAACACTTCCTGTATCCGTTTCAAATTAAAGGCCACTTATAACTTCGGTTGAGAGGATCCCTTCTTTTTCTAAACAGGCTTTTATTGTGAAACATTTGCAGGAACTTGTTGAGGAGGATTCAGTGACTTGTATGTTTGTGTACGGTGCTTTAAATGTAGCTCCTGCCATCTGGTGGCACTTTCTACGTTACTACAACAACATGTCAGCTGGCACATGAACAGACACAGTGACTGAAATAATAGTAAAAGTAATAAAAATAGGACAAGAATAACCCGATGACATCACACACGTTGTGAAAGACAATCGGGGATAATTGGTGTGGACCATCGTGTAGTCTGTCATGTCTGTCACCCAAGTCACAGCACAATTTTGTGACTCCACAATCGCGTAATGTGACATGTGACTTTCAGAACGGACAAATGTCGTGTGCAGCTTATGGACGTGCTCCACTGCAGGCATGCTGTGGCACGTGTCACGTCGCGTCCATGATGTCCCATGTATTTTGGCCGTAAGCCTCAAGTGTCCTTGCTCTATGGACACCACAGTGTGGAAGATCCAGGTGAATTTGATACCGTGGAAATTTTGTATTTTTGGCTTTATGTGCCACTTTCATCAGAAGGAACGGTGGCCCGCCTCCAGCGCTGTATCCACTTCTCTTTATACATCCATATGTGCTGTATGTGAGACAAAAACTCTCCTTGGAAACCCGCATTGACCTGAATCCCTGTGTGCTGCTTTTACCAAGTGACGTGAAGTGTCCCGCAAGTGTCCTGGAATGCAGCTGCATCTCCAACTTCTTTAACTGACAGTAACGGGACCTGAGCAACTGGGCAGGTTTAATAAGATAATAAAGCACCAGCAGTTCTGACACTTTAACAGGCAAATGTTTCCATAGCTGCTGCTGGTACGGAGTATATATATATGTATGTGTGTGTGTGTGTGTGTGTGTGTGTGTGTGTGTTTGCACTTTCGAGGTTTCATGTGATACATTTTAAACCTGTGAAAAGTGAGACTGTTGTTAAGACGAGCTTTTCTGCAGACTACAGGAAATAAAAACATAGAGTTGGGTGTGCTCCGTGGGGAGGAGCGGGGTCCTCATCAGATTGTATTTCCCACTCATTCCCCCGAGTCTGTCGACATGTTGGACAGTTTAACTGTGTGTGTGTGTGTGTGTGTGTGTGTGTGTGTGTCGTGTGTTACATAACATGTCACGGCTGCCTGGCAGAACACGCACGTGACATCATTGCTAAATCCCCGCTATCCTCTTTGTCTGACGATATACTGTACATTGCACATGTACCTTACTTTGTGTGTGTGTGTGTGTGTGTGTGTGTGTGTGTGTGTGTTCCTTATGTGTGCATGCACAAACAGGAACAACAAAAGTGCTGCCATGTGAACACAGAGTTTCTGTTTGATTTGTACTTCCTTTCAGTGACATGCACACGTTGTCCTTGTGGGTGGACGCAAGTTTGATGCCGACAGCAGCTGATGTTTTATCTCTCTTTTGATTTGTAGGTTGTTTATCGAAATGTCTGATCGTTGCTTTTGCAAAAAAAGAGTCAAATACATCACCCTGCATAAACAGAGGCTGGAACAATGAATGAAAAACCTGCACAGTGAGGGACGGGTTTGTATTTCGGAACTTTATTTCTGCATGTCTGAGTGTAGTCAGACATCAACACTGGTGCACTTCTATTCAGCAACTGCTTTTTGAGATATAATTTAGATCATACACAATTTCAATTACGTTTCCCCACCACAGGGGGCGACAAAGTAAGGGTAAAGGTTTCAGTTGTTCACTTCACAGTGTCAGAAGCTGCAGGTCAGTGAAGCTTCCTGGGATAAAAACATTTTGAAAAAGACAAAGGTCCTCTCAAACTTCATCATACTTTCAGTCACATCAAATCAACTAAACAGCTCTGTATCAACCAGGGCTCTGTGTCTAACACGGCATTTACATAAATGTATTTAATAGAACAGGTAAAAATCTGTCAAACATGATCTAAGCATGTTGTTTACACTATGGAGGCAGTTAAACATTCTATATTTACTCCTGCATGTATTTTTCTGTACATATTCGTCAAATGTTAATGTCAATCTTGTTCAGCTTTTGTCTTTGTTTTGAGCTGCTTGTCCATTCCATCGCATCCGTTTTCGTTTCTAACAACGCTGTGGTTAACCTGTGGTAAGGTTTAGGCACAAAATCACTTTGTTATGGTTACAGAAGATCATGTTTTGGTTTAAAATCCACCCACGTTCTGCTGCACAAAACCTGGTGGAAAAGCAACCACTGGTCACCCCATCCACCATCAGTCAATCAAACTTGATTATATATAGCACTTTTCATACAAACAAAATGCAACACAAAGTGCTTCACACAATAAAAACAATAAAACTCACAAAAAACTGAAAATAAAAACAGGAACTGAGGAAATGCTATCGTCAGTGGGGACACACCAGAGTCAGGATAAAAACTCAAAATAGAGAACAATTTTAAATCAGTCAGTGAATAAATAAGAAAATAGAAGAATTTGCCAGTTAGAAAAACAGATTAATAGACATGAATAAATAAACAGATGCACAATAATAATACATACAGAATTAAAAAAAAGACCTGAAGTTCACTTAGGTAGGTCTTGAGTTTGCTTTTAAAAACATCAACAGTCTCTGCGGCCCTCAGGTCTTCAGGCAGGCTCCACCTCCCCATGACAAGGTCACCAGACTATCACAGGGCTGACACATAGAGACAGACAACCATTCACATTCACATTCACACCTACGGACAATTTAGAGTCACCAGTTAACCTGCATGTCTTTGGACTGTGGGAGGAAGCTGGAGCACCTGGAGGAAACCCACACTGACACAGGGAGAACATGCAGACTGCACACAGAAGGGCTCCCTCCTGGGTTTGAGATCACTGACCCGGCCAATCTGATTTCCCAGATGATGTTCCAGAGCCTCGGGCGCTGACAGCAAACACTCTGTCCCCTCACGTTTTCAGCCGGGCCTCTGGAACAGACAAAAGACCTCTGGCTGAGGACCTCAAAGTACATCCTGGTGTGTACGGCACTATGAGGTCGGAGATTTAGCTTGAAGAGAGACCATGAAGAGCCTTAAAAGTAGTCAGTTTGTACCTTTTATCGGCCGGCGGGGTTGGCCTGAACCAACTTTACTGTCTCTGAAGTCTTATAAACACTCCAGCTGTAAATCAGACAACAGCAGCTCAGAAAACCGCAGGAACCACCGGTCTGCATGCTGTTTGTCATCAACAGCTCATTACTGACTTTACTGAAACAAACAGATGAAGCACATTTACGATTTGGCTGATGATAATTAGAGGTAAGCCTGAAATCGTCTCAGTTCGACTCCCCCTCCCGCCTGTTGATGCCTGTAACCTGGATCTGTCACTCAGTGTTGTGTTTTTCTTTTATTTGCCCCCTCAGTGCGGTTCATTTGGGCAGGTGTGAACACAGCAATCACACTCAGGTGTGAACCAAAACAACCAGACTGAGACCTTCTTGAAGAGGTGGTGTCGGTCCGGTTACAAGTGAACTCTGGTGCGGTTGGTTTGTGGTGAGAAGGTGTTCCAACCTGGATGTGAACCAACTAGGGATAGACCGATATGGATTTTTTAGGGCCGATGCCGATACCGATTTTTTTCCATCTCCCTTAGCCGATGACCGATTATGGACTGCCAATTTTCTTGAGCCGATATTTGGGGCCGATACTGCTTTTGCTTCCTCAATTTACATAAAAAAAAATGACACAATGATAACAAATATTACAGGTCTCAAGTTAAAAATAAGAAACATTTATTGAACAGTAAAAAATACTAAAACAAGATGGAAAGTTGAGGTAGAACAGGTAGAATATTATTATTATTATTATTATTATTATTATACATTCAAATAAAAAAAGAGTTCAGTGCTCTTAAATCTTCCAGTAATGTCTTTATAAAATAAACAAATATTTAAGCTGAAGCATAAATAAAACAACTACTGTACACAGTAGGATTCGCTGCATGTGCGCTGCAGGGTCTTCTGGCAACACAGAGCTGCCCGTGGATGCCTGTCTGTAAATCATGCCAGGGAAAAATAAATCCGCGAACCCACGCGTGTATCGGCCGATGCCGATACAAGTAAAAAACTCAAATATCTGCCCGACATATCGGCCAGCCGATGTATCGGTCTATCCTTAACCAACTGCAGTCACATGACACATTGTTTGGGTTAAACATGAGCATGTTACAGTCCTGGAGGATTATTAATGTGCACCTCCTCCTGTACTGCCTTAATATGCACATTCAGCACATCCAATGCATCAAAACATTGTTTTCTAGTTGGAGCCGCGCCTCGTTTTCAAACTGTATGGTTTGACTAAAATGAACAATGACAGCAATATAGTCCACGATGAGCAGCGCTAAAATCAACCTGCGTAGTTGTCCCTCCATTGTGACATTAGAAAGTGTCACATTTATCTTGCAAGTGTACTCTTCTTCAACGTTTGCTTTACTTCCTCGATTTTTCCCACATGGAAATTCTGACCAATCAAGAGCAGCTTTCTCACCCAAGGCATTTGATCTGGTCCGCTTGTAAATGCTGCCGTGAGAACACGAACCAACTCTAGGCAATTATACAACTTTGGAACAAAATTAGTCCCTGATTCAGACCAAAGGAGACGACTCTAGGTCTGAAAGCAAACTAAGAATCAGAAGAAAAACACACGGTCCCTCTGGGTGTTCCCTCAGTTGCTTTATGTGTCGGACATTGTGATCCTGCAGTACCAGTGTTTATGTGTTGACAGCCTGCTGGGAGCTGAAACTGTTCAGTAACCATGCAGCTGACGATGCCCAACACATATAAACAGCATAAACAGAGAATAGACACACAGACAGGAGCACCCACACTGCCAACTTATTTGTCTGGATTTGACTGAGATGCAAAGCCAAGAATTGAAATTAATATGCAAAAAACATGAATGCCCTGTGTCCTTATTCTCCAACAAGTGACCCATTGTAGAGGTTAAAAATTACAGCCCAGAGGGATGTGTTATACAAGAGAGCCGAACAGATGGCCAGAAAATACCAAGATGCCACAACCGCTTTATGATGCCAACGCAGATCTGCCTGCTGAGCTGAAGAGCAGGCGCAGCTATGTGTGTGTGTTTATGTATAAGAATCTGAGGTGCCATTATGTCCTCAACTTCAGATGAAAACAGAGTGGCGTTTGTTGTGAGTGATCATTATGTAATCTAGATTCCCTAGTGCGATACTTCTTGCATCCATTTGTGTTTTTAAAGTGTTTCTGGTTGCACGCTACAAATGCTATAATGACTTGCTTATTGCAAACACCAGACTGTTAGCGAATGGTTTCATGTAACAAACACGTGCAAACAGGGTGAACAATTCTGTGGTTTTGTCACATCCATGACAGAGGACTGAAAAAAATTACATAAAGTGTTGCATAAAAATATATGAGGAATAAAATCCTGATCGTCAGCATGTTATCTGAGCTCTTCCCCATTTTGCAACATTTTAATGAGGCTTTTGCGGCGACTCCAGACATTCATACCTTAATAAGAGCTGCCCAGTGCGACCGCAGTCTACTGCAGCAGTTACATGTCTTCACTTCAACTGGAGCTGTCGATGGGGAAAAAAGATTTTCCCTGCGGATCTCAGGCTCTAAACCAACAACCCTCTGGTCAGACGCCAGCGTCTTTAACCTCTCAAGCTACTGCCACCACTGTCTCCTCTCTGGTGTTGTACAATAATGAAGGCTTCATTTGCTAATGAGTCTGAATTCCTCCAAAATTGACCACTGGCACAGTCAGCAGGACGTAGAAGACTCGGCAGCCTCATCTTGTGTATTGTTTACTCAGAGTTTCATCAGTCACATGGAGATTTGTTGAGCGTTCTGCTATCACTCACCACACTGTAAAACACTGAATACGACCTGGTCTTATAAACATACGTGAGATTGTTTACGAACGCTTAACGCATTACCTGGTTGTGGGCACAAAATTCATCAACACTGCATGCTGGCAACTTGAAAACAACGCCAATGCAAAGTCAATGAGGATCTTTTATTATGGTGGACACACAAATTAAAGAAGCTGTGTGCAGACTTTAGTGACATCTACCGACTCACTGAACTGATACATGGCTGAGCTGCTGCTGCTGCATCTGCCCTGCATTGGTGAGCCTAATTACTGGCCAACCTAACGTTTTAAGTTTGTATATCTGTCTGTTAAAACAATGGGGAGGTGTGTGATTGTGTTCATGTGGCTTGACTCCTGGGTACATTAGTCGTTAGCTTGGAGAAAACGGTCCTTATGAAAGTGTTTCGCTGAGAAGAAATGATTTGAATCACACAGGGATCGGGGTTACGTCGTTCACCGAGTGATTTGTTCACTGACTGATTTATCACATAGTAGGCAGTCCCTCCCTGCACCCTGGCTGCCTCCCAACTCTTGAGTGATTCATCATTTGCACGGACCCAATCGGCAGTTCCACTCCTGGCCTGCATGCTCACTGCTGAGCTCAACTGAACTGAGAAATGAACGAATCAGTTCCAGAAGTGATTCAGTTCAGTACGTTCACTCAACGGGGGGATCAACGCCTCTGCCTGCTCGACACAACCATACTCGGGCGTACTATAAGCGGAGCGGACTCCGCGAGGAATGTCCGCAGTCATTCGGGCTTTCGTAGTCGAGCGCACTTCCGCGTTGTAGTTTCCTGTAAAAATGTCCGTGAAAAATCCCCACGATGTGAAAAATACATGCTGGGCAGTCACTGGTGCGCGGAGTGGAGTCCGCGCGGTCGTAAAATCTGAGCTTAGCGCGCACAGGGCTTGTGGGCGTCCGCTTTGAGTCCGCGCAGGTAAGGGAAACACTTAGTATGCTATTTACAGAGATAGCACTGGCGATCTGAACTGGTCAGTGGCGAAAAAAAGCACTTTTAATGCGCAAACTTATACGGGACGCATTTGCCCCCATATCTACCTCATGGCTGCCGGCTCCCTCAGTACTGAACCAATTTTAAAACGAGTTGTACCTATGAATCATACGCACACATACACATGGGGAAATAGGGCCCAGGTTGAAAAATACAGAAGTTATCCTTTAACATGAGCACTTCATCATTTCAGTGAGACACCTGAAGAGCCTGCTCCTTTAGCCTCCGCCCACTCTGCTCTGTCTGCAGCATACTGTATGTTTACCCCCGAAGGTTTTTCTTGTTTGTATTTGTTTCTGTTGTTAGAGATAGATTCTTTAATATGAGCACTTCCCCAGTTCAAGTGCAAAAATATGAGCATCAAAATATACTTCAAGTTTCAAAAGCAGAAGTACTCATTCTGCAGAATGTCACATTTTCCACAAGTGCACTTCTGTGTTTGTAGCACTGGATCTCCTCGATGCATCGAGATTTTCACAAACTGTTGTCTCGCACATGTTGAGGAACCTCCTGCACACTGTCACACCAAATGTAGGCTCAGTCAGAGCTCAGATTATAAAATTACATGAGATCATCTCCCATTCTTTTTGCACTTCTTTATTTTTGGCACGTGTCGCAATATCTTTTGCAGTAAAATATTTTTATACATGAATCTGTTTCATCTGTGGGACACTGAAGAAAATATGAAAAACGTTGTGCATTGTTCTCCGTCTGATGGGGTGGATTTTCTGTGCCCCATCTTCTAATTATGATTTAACCCTCCAGTCATTTATCTTATAGTTGTTTTTTTCCCCACTTCACGTGTACACGTTCCACTCGTGTGTACAGGAAGTAGCCCAGTACATCACACACATTCCTTTACATCTTGCCAGTAAGTCGAAACTCTTGAAAACAGAGTTGCTGTAAATGTCTTGACATGTTTTTGAGCATCACAGTATCAGCAAAACAATATTTTTTGATCAGATTGCAGATTTTCAGTGTGACTGAGAACATGAGTTCTTACATGTGCCTGTATAACGTGACTTTGTGGTCATGTGAGTGTGTTTATTTTGATGTAATCAGTGAGATGTCTGCTCATTCAGTTGAGGGGCAGCAGTGACTCATGGGAGACTAAATGTTCTAAAAATGAACTTTGTGTGTGTGTGTGTGTGTGTGTGTGTGTGTGTGCGTGTGCGTACCGCTGATGTTATGATGCATGTGTGTTCTATCTGAGAGACCCTGTTCTCACCAGTGTGAAGCCATGAGAGCAGTTAAATATAGCACTAATTTTAGCTTCCTCCTGGTTGATCACTCTGCCAATCTTACAAAGGAGGACGGCACTGGAACAGTTTCCTCCAGTTTGTTTTGCTATCAAAGCTAACGTTAGCTAATGTGCAAAACAGTTAGTGTTACAGAGAAATCCAATATTCCTCTTAATCCCTCCCCAGTTTCTGATGAGGTGGACATGATAACCCTTAATACACATAACATTTTAAGCCATGACTCCTTCTATTCTGGCTCCCAATAACAGAAGACAACATTTTAAGACTCCTCTGTAGCCTACAGCCCTGTGAGTCGTGTTTTGCCTCCAGCTAATAAACTGACATCAGCCCTTAAAGGGTCGATATGGTCTGAGTCCCAACAGTAAACACAGGAGCCACCATATGAGGTACTAGGTGGAAGTTTGAGATGCTGCACAAAGCATTGGAAAACACGGGATGAGGCTTCATATCCTGTCTCATGCGTCACGATCGTGTTTGCTTTTTCAGTGCTTAACAAAAACCACAATGTTTCCTTAAAACAAGTGATGACTGTCAAAAAAATAACTGATATTACAATGATAAGACATACAGATAATGTTTAATATCCCACTCTGTTATTTTAATTAAAAAAATGCTGCACATTGCTGCTCACATACACACAAGATGTGTGTGTGTGTGTGTGTGCCACTGATGTTATGATGCATGTGTGTTCTATTGGAGAGACCCTGTTCTCACCAGTGTGAGGCTATGAGAACAGTTTAATACAACACTAATTTTAGTTTCCTCTCTGTTGGATTTTTTTTACTCATCTCTCTGTAGTGTTGTTATTTATTTATTTATTTATTTATTTATTTATTTTATTTTTTTATTTTTTTACAGGTTTATATGTAGCAGGTATGTTGAAATTTTCTGTTTCCTTATGTTCCTTGGTCACTAAAAAAAACTCCATTTTAATTGCAAAATCACATCTTGAGATGCCACTGACAGCTGAAGTGAATAACTTGTTCCAATGCATTGTTCTGCTGGGAAACCTTTGGTTCTGGCATTCATGTGGATACCACCTGACATGTTCCACCCACTCAAACACCGTTGCAAACCAAGTACCCCCCCCTCATGGCAACAGTACTCCCCAGTGGCAGTGGCCCCCCAGCAGGATAATGCGCCATGCCACACTGCAAAAACTGTTTAGAAATGGCCTGTGGAGCGTGACAAAAAGCTCAAGGTGTCGACCTGGCTTCTAAATTTCCCAGGTCCCAATCTGCTCAAGGATTCTTGTGATGTGCCGGTACCCCAGATGTACCCCTAATCCAAGGTGGGGCCTCCTTGGATGGGACTTGGCTCTGACCTGTGGAGGCATGGACACAGGATCTCTGGGAGTGTCCTGCGGTGTCTGGCACCAGTGCGTTGGCGGCAGATCCATTTAGTCCAGTGGGTTGTGAGGTGGGTTAATGGCACGTGCCACAGATGCTCATTCAGATTGGGATCTGGGGAATTTGGAGGCCAGGTCGACACTTTGAGGTCTTTGTCACATTCCTTGGGCCATTCCTGAGCCATGTTTGCAGTGTGGCATGGCGCATTACCGGATCTGTGTGCTAGGTACCCCAACAGAGGGGGGACGAAAAATGGCGACGAACAGAACGGTTCCATCGGTACCATCCACAACTTTTCAGTGGAAATGGAAAAAAAGCGTACTGAACTGAACCATAACGGACTGCTCGGTGGAAACTGGGCTGAACTTTTTTTGCGAAAACCTCCACATGCGGGACTCAGAATCCACCATGTCTGCCTCCCTAGGACTGGCAGTACAATAACGTAGCACTTCTTTACTGGAAACAACTTTCCCAGTTAACAAGATCCAGGCAGCAGTTACATTTCCCTGTAAACATTACTGGCAAAACAAGTTGATATTTTATAAATGGAATTTTTAGGGTTAAACCACTGAGAAATAAATGGTTTTAAAAAATAGTTTTGGGGCACCCACTAGCTCACCTGGTAGAGCAGGCGCCCCATAAACAAAGCCCACGACCCCCTGCTGAATGTCATCCCTGCTCTCTCTGCCCCCCTCACGCTATATCTGTCCAATAAATAAAGGCAAAATGCTTTGAGAAAATTATAAAAAAAGTTTAATAAATAATAAAACTTGTAGTTAAGGACATAAAAATAAAAACAGTAGAATGCTCGTTTACAGAGCTGTTAAACTTTCATAAGAGTTGCAGCTCATTAACTCAGTTTGATGGGTTGATTTAAAGGCTTAACTCAACAGCGTCTGAGCACAGACTCATTAGAGGCAATGATTACACCTGTGTCTAATCAGGACTCTGTCAGTGACTCTGTTAAAAGTAAAGAGAGCTGCAGAGCATCTGGTCTCTGTTCCTGGGGAGCGGGGCCTGGTGTAAGTTGGTGGTTTTACTGCCAGTAAAGATAGTTTTAGAGTTGTAGGGTGAAGTTCCTCAGAGTGGTCATGGCCTAGTTGGCCAGGATTGTGAGTTTGGAGTTCTTGGCTGCTCCTCTGTGTGAAGAAGAGCCTTCATCTTTCTGTGCCGGAAGCTTCACAGTACTGGAGCAACTCCGGCTGCACGAGCCAAGCTCTGAGATGAGAGCCTGAGGAGAGGAAATCACTCCTGAGTAAGTGATGTGATAATCAGTTTGTCTATGTATTAAATATTGTTACTTCAAAGTTTTTTATTGCAGAAGCCTGAGGCGACAGGAGCCAAGTCATAATGTACAATGTGAGCAGTCAGGTGAGGACACACAGGTCATGTCAGGGAATTAGAGGAATTTCTGATTGCTGCAGTGTCTCCCTGTGATTTATACTTCTGCGTCAAATTGACACTGTACCTACGGTGTGGGTTCTGCGTCCACGTAGAGCTGCAGCCGTAGCCTGATGTGCACCTCCCCAGAAATGTAACTACACGTCACAGCGACGCAGACCTCCTATTTCTGTAAGCTGAAACCATTTCCCTCAGTGGAAACAAAGCTTTAATTTCACAAATAAGAAACAATAAATTGTGAAGACAATAAAGCCTCCACAAAATTAGCATTTTAAGTCTTGTGTGTGATTTATCCTGGCTTCATATGAGCAGAGGAAATCTATGCTTGTCACTAGGCTAATTTATACGATGTAAAATGCCATAGGCTTGTGCTAATAACGTTAGCATGTTGTATTTGTTTGGAAAACATGTTTAGTATAAGACAGTTGTTTTGTCAGTGAACCTTGTGAGTTGTAATGGAGCTGAATTATGTAACGTTACTTTTGTTAAATGTTGCTGTTGTCCCTGGCTTCATATGAGCAGAGGAAATCTCTGCTAGCTGCTAGGCTAATTTATACAATGTAAAATGCCATAGGCTTGCGCTAAAAATGTTAGCATGCTGTATTTGTGGGGAAAATGTGTCCAGATAAAGACAAGTGCTTTGTCTGTGAATGCTGCGAGTTATAGTGAAGCTGATTTGTGTACTTGTGTTTGAAACTGTCTCTTTTAAGCCATGTTTAATGTGTGTTTAATGTGTGTTTTGAATCAACTAAACTTTACAGCACTTCACAGAAACCCCACTGCTGCCTGGTTTTTGGAGGTGTAACTGCAGAGTGACACAAACACACCACCACACAAGTGTAAGTGCTCACAACAGCGTAGGCCACGTGCGTAGGGTGTGCATGGAGCTGACGCACAAGTATAAATCCGCCTGTAGTGTCAACAAACAGGTGCCAAAATGGCTCCCAAGGGGCCATGACAGGAAGTTCAGCCTGAATCAGACTCTAATGCATTTTATTAAAACACACCAAAAAAATGCTTGTTTTGTTAACATCTGTTTAATCCTGATAGTAAATGACATCACTTTACTTTGTTGCTGCAGTAACAGATTTGCAGCTTCATACAGCAGAGGTGCAGTTTATAGGAGCTGCAAGTCAAACATGTATTTTTCAGTGCACTGTAATGATGGTAGAGCTGGTTTATATATCGAATGTCCTCTCTTTAGTTACATCACACGCACCTGGGTCCTCTGTTCGTGTGTGTGTGGCTCAGTCACCTGTGCTCTAGGACAGGAGGTATGGTGAGGGAACAGTAGATGCAGGCAGAGCATGTGGGCCTCGGAGAAATCATAATAACAGAAGGTCACATGAAAGGAAAGGCGAGCACACGTGATGAAACATAAATGTAAAAGCACAGACGGACTCTGCCGGGCTGGAGATGCTCTGCTGTTAACATCACTAATTTCTTAGCAACCTCGCCCGGTGCTATCATGGAGGATCATCAGAGAATAAGCTGTGCACCAAACATGTTACAACAGGCCAGAGAATGAGAGTGAGCTGAAGACACTGTGCTATGAGCAGATAAAATCACTGAACAGCTTACTGATCTTATCACTTGCTGATGACTTCATTTATATTGCACATCATTCAGATCTCTTGAGGTTACATCAGATGTGTGTGCAAACACAGTTACAATCACCTGCAGTATAAAAGTATAATTTGGCATTTTGGGAAATGCTCAGGGCTGTGCAGAGACCTTTAGAGGGGCAGGTGCTCTAAGTAATAAAGGGGCACATGGAACAACTGTTAAAAACACCAGACACCAATATGCAGTATAACTGTCTCATTCCTGATGAAACTAAAGAGGGGACAGTGATAAATATAAGAGTAAATTATGAATGTGTTAGAATGTCATTTGAGCTAATTCTCCCTTTTAGATTTTTCAAAATCTCTCCAGTAAAATCACATGAAATTTAATATGGACATAACAAGAGTCATCCTGAACAGGAATCCTTTTAAAATTCCAAATACCCTATTAAGGATTTGGTTTCAATGGGATTTCTAATATGAGGAAAGTCGTGTAATTTGAGGTGACTTTCCCTTTTAAATCTCAAACACTGTACAGTAAAAGCAGTCAGGACCACAATGATGCGCAACTGATGCCTGATTTAAAGGTTACGCTGTGTAACTCTGATACTATTATGATGTGATAATCAATCACACAAATGAAACTGATCATCTGAACGTTGCTGCAGATTGTCTCTCTGCATCGTCCCAGGTTGCAGCTGCAAACTCTGGCACACAGGAGGGCAGGTCACAGATGACCTTTCCCCCTGCCACAGGTGAAAGGTCATCATAAGTGACATTACAGTGACTACATCCATTACACAGTCGATGTGTATTTCACTCAGAAAATTAAAGCTAGCCTAGCTTGCTAATTTTAGCTCAGATGTTTTTTCAACATCTGCTGAGTCATGAGCAGCTTCTGCACATTCAGTGAGTGTGTTAGCTGTCTTTCTTTGATGGGTCCAGCTGTGGTCATGGCAATTGACCATATAATAGACCCTTTTAATGTTAGTGAACAATAAAATGGTTGTTTGGTGGGCGGGGCTTAGATGGAAGCAAAACAATTCTCCACAGACATTAGCTAGTGCTAGCTAGTGAGTTTTGTTGGCTTGTTTTAGACAGTGGAGGAAGATGATGTGAGTGGTGCGTTCAGGAATACTCATTCCGAGTGCCGGAGTGCACTCTGGTATAAACTGGACTATTCGTAAATTCGGAGCACGGTTAATTCATGTAGAAATGAAACGCTCCGTCCCTTCAGCCAACAGGGCTCTCATTTTAGTGTAACGCATCAGACAGTCATTCACTCTATGGGAGCGCTACTGACTAGCGGGACCAGACTGGCCGACCCGTACGCTCTCACTCAGTGGATGGATGATGTCACAGGAAGCCAATCCTACAAAGGAGGACGACACTCGAACGGTTTCCTCCAGTTTGTTTTGCTATGGCAGCTAACG
Organism: Epinephelus lanceolatus; assembly: GCF_041903045.1. Lineage (NCBI taxonomy): Eukaryota > Metazoa > Chordata > Actinopteri > Perciformes > Serranidae > Epinephelus > Epinephelus lanceolatus. The sequence continues at coordinate 46,203,707 of NC_135734.1, forward strand.
TTAGCTAATATGCCAAAAAGTTAGCGTTAAAGAGAAATCCAGTATTCCTCTTAATCCCTCCCCAGTTTCTGATGAGGTGGACATGATAACCCTTAATACACATAACATTATTCATCCCTACAACAGGAAATACTTTCTCCCTATCCTGATCCTCTTTGTTTTTGTTGACGGGCAGTGGCGGCTGGTTTTGAGCCACGAGTCCTTCTATTCTGGCTCCCAGTAACACAACAAGACTCCTATGTAGCCTACAGTCCTGTGGTGGAGAGTCGTGTTTTGCCTCCAGCCAATGAAATTACATCATTGTGACGTCGGCCCTTAAAGGGTCTATAGTAGTTACCGTAATTACCAGTTACCATAAAGAGGATTTTATTAAAAGGACATGCCCACCCACAGTGGTAATTATGCCCCTGGAATTCAGACATTCAAATGAAATCCTGTTAATATATAAAGTAAATAACATGTGGCAAACACAGCTCTACGGTGAATTTGTGAATGTGAGGTTCTTTTGTCTGTTAAAAACATTGCAGGTGGGCAGTAATGCTGTCTGCAATTAAAATCTGAAAATGCATCAATTGGAGAATTAATTCTGAACTTTTAACATGGGAGGGTACCACTAAAATCTCTTAAGAGCAAAAAGAAAAAGAAAAAGACTGACCCAGAATTACTAATCCTGTCTAGCCAGGGTTTTAAACATATCTGTGCATTTAAAAAAATGAAATAAAAAGAGAAAATGTTGCAGAGAGAGTGAAGACACAATGTTTAATCGCTCACTGGTTGTCAGACCATCACGGTACACACCCTCATCTGTAAACACACCCGCAGTCCTGATTCATTTCCTGCTCCCTGTCACTACTGTCAGATGAAAAACTTTGTGCCGCCAAAAGTATCTGAAGTTACAGCCTTGTTAACAGTGTTTATGTTGAAATGAAAATTGCCCTTTTAACCCTGTTAGATCACATCCCAGTCTTACTGTGCACCTATTTAACAATATATGCCAAAATAAAAATCATTTTCTTATAAAATTCTTATATCAAAATCTAGTTATGATTTCTTCCTGTAACACAAAATATGACGTGCTTATATAAGCTAGTTCCAACCAGTTTAAACCATTGACTGTAAATAAAGATGAACATCCGCCTCCACTTCCTCCTACTGTACAAACATGAAGCTAAAATATCCTGGATCTTGCACTGGTGAAATAATTTGGGGCCAGAGTCTGCGCAGCAGTGATTGGGAAGCTTCAGTCTTAGGGCTGTTTCATAGTCGACGCACGCAACGTGAGCAAGCGGCATGGGCAACGCACTTCCTTTCATAGTCAACACATTGAACGCAAGCGACACGGATGGCACTTGAAATGCAATACATTGTTCGCGCAGTAGGGGGTACCAGAGTCACCGGTACAATCCAGCTAGCTAGTACTGCAATTTTATTAGAGTGCAGGGCACTAGAACTGTCACATAAATGTGGGTGTGCCCGTACAAGTTCGCAAAGTTTTTCCTCCTTGCCCGCCATATTTCATACCTGCTTCTTCTGTAAATAACAAAAAGTGGTTCATATCAAGTACGTCGCTTGCATCTTCACCCCTGCTTGCAACGCATGGTATTACACGTGTCACTGCGTCGCGTATCAAAAAGATGGACAACACATTTTGAGATGCAATCACGCACCATGGCGGCCAATGCGTCTCGATGCGTCCCAATGCGTTCGCATCTACGTGCCTTTGCGTCAACTGTGAAACGGCCCTAAAACACACAGATTGACGCACACAGCTGTCAATCATGATATGCTCTGAATGTCACGTACAGAACCTTTGAAACCAAACTCTTTACAAAAATGAACACTTGAATGGACAGCTGATAAGACCTACCTTAAATGACAGAAACCATCTTAGGAAAGAATTAATTTGACGTGTACTTTGAGTTTTTACTTTGGCCCATGTCCCATGTGCAGACAGGGAGGAGGCGGGGTTTATGACCTATAATTTGGCTGGCCACCAGGGGGTGATCAAGATTTTTTTGGCTTCACTTTTGGGGAGCTGTCATGTTATCCATCTTTATATACAGTGACTGATTCAAACCAATAATATCATGACATCCACCCTTCAATAAATCTGCAACTTTTAGGTGCACAGAGCTAACTATAAATTAGCTAGCTAGCCACAGCTTGCTACTTCCAATCTGTTGTCATTTCCAGGTCATCAAAGTCATCGAAGACGAACGCTTTGTCACGTCCCTTGGCATCTCATAGCGATGTACACTGCACCCTTTAGCATCTGTATTTGATGCACAGCTGAAACACACTGTAACACATGGCTAATGTTGTCCCAGGTAGCCAAAGGACTCGGCCCAATTCTGGCTGAGTGCCGGCTGACTTGGTTGTGTTCTGGCTCCATGGTGCCAGATGTGAGCCAGCTTTGGCCCGTTTAATTTTTACCAAATCTGGCCCAGATGTAGGTATTACACATACAAGCCTATTCTGACAGATGGCAGGCAAATGAATCAGTGACCAGCACCAAAACAGGTCCCAGCTGTAGATTGCCAAATCTAGGCCTGATTAAGCATTGTAAACATGGGCCTATCCCGGCAGAGACGCGGCTGCCGGATGAAGCGGTGGCCAGCACCAAAACAGGCTCTGGCCCATCTGGAACGACCGGATGTGGCCTAACTTGTTTCTTCCAGCATGCCAACTTTGGGCTGATGCATTTTTGATAACGGCCAGTGATGGCAGTGTCAGCAGCCAGAATCTGGGCAACTGATTTGACTCAATTCTGGGGAATCATTCATGCCAAGTATCAGTTGAGTCGGGCAACCGGATGCTGCCCGGCTAATTCCATCTGACGTGCCAAGTTTGGGCCACTTCTGGGCCAGGCTATTTTTGATAATGGCCAGTGATGGCAGTGTTGGCAGCCTCAATCTGGCCAGCTGATTTAGCCCGATTCTGGGGCATCATTCATGCCAAGTCTCAGCCAAACCTGGCAAACGGACGTGGCCTGGCTAACGTCATCTGGCATGCCGCGTTCAGGCCGATTCTGGGCCAGGCCATTTTGGCTAGCTGGGGTGAAATGATTGTGGTTAGATTTAGAAAAAAGATCATGTTTGGAGATAAAATAAGGACGTTTGTGATGTAAAAACCTCACATGATTAACATCTGGATGCGATGAGCGTTATGTAACGCTATGTTAAAATAATGCTGACTTTCACACGGCTTTCACACGGGACATGAACAGCGATCACCTGAGTGAAAGTCTTGTGTTTGCATCATGCACCAATCCGTCCGCCCTTCGCAGACTTTCTCGCTCCTTATCGCACATCACTTGCACTCAGTGTCAAGCATTACTGCAGATGGGTTTACATTAGTTAGTTAGTTGAAAGCCAGGTCCGTCTCATAAAGAGGCTAAAGTGTACCTTTGGCGTAGCTATCACATGCTAAGGGGCGTGACAAAGCATCTTTATTTGATGACCTGGGGATTAGAAGGGGCCGGCATGTCACTGTGTCTTCCTTTCCCCAAAATACAGTGGTTACAGGCCTGTAGTCTTAAATGTATCCACTTTAAAGGAAAGTTGTATCTGTGACTGTTTCTACAACTAACATAAAATGGAGCACTCAAATTCCTCAGTGTTATATCCTGACTGCCTAACCTGTTTCACTCAGAAATATGTTACAACATTGAAGCTAGATACTCTTGAAATGCTGTTTCATCTGGACTTTATCCATCTGATGCTTTTCTGAATTAAGAAACCTCAAGATGACCACAGGTTCAGTTACATCACACACAGTCACATCAGCGAACACTGAAGCAGCAGCTCGTGGCGTGGTCAGCATATCTGAGCTTGTTAACATATATACAGCTCCTGGCTTGTTATGACCACGGCAACAATACTGTACACGTCTAGAGGAGTTAGTTTCACGCTGCTGGCTTCCCGCCACTTCCTTTGTCTGACTCCTAAAGGTTTATTGTTAGAGTCTGTTGCAGCACAATGCATTGGGATAATGTCATGTATGCTGTAATTATCAGGGACCAGTGGACAGGAGTTATTCCGGCGTGGAAAAATAAAAAACATGTTTTTGGGAACTGGTCACTTGTGGTTGGTGCTTGCTGACACCGCCCACACGAGGTGGACGTTTTCAAAATAACACACACACACACACACACACACACGCACACACGCACACACACACACATCTTGTGTGTATGTGAGCAGCAATGTGCAGCATTTTTTTAATTAAAATAACAGAGTGGGATATTAAATATTATCTGTATGCCTTATCATTGTAATATCAGTTATTTTTGTGACAGTCATCACTTGTTTTAAGCAAACATTGTGGTTTTTGTTAAGCACTGAAAAAGCAAACACGATCGTGACGCATGAGACAGGATATGAAGCCTCATCCCGTGTTTTCCAATGCTTTGTGCAGCATCTCAAACATCCACCTAGTACCTCATATGGTGGCTCCTGTGTTTGCTGTTGGGACTCAGACCATATCGACCATTTAAGGGCTGATGTCAGTTTATTAGCTGGAGGCAAAATATGACTCACAGGGCTGTAGGCTACAGAGGAGTCTTAAAATGTTGTCTTCTGTTATTGGGAGCCAGAATAGAAGGAGTCATGGCTTAAAATGTTATGTGTATTAAGGGTTATCATGTCCACCTCATCAGAAACTGGGGAGGGATTAAGAGGAATATTGGATTTCTCTGTAACACTAACTGTTTTGCACATTAGCTAACGTTAGCTTTGATAGCAAAACAAACTGGAGGAAAGCATTCCAGTGTCGTCTGCCTTTGTAAGATTGGCAGAGTAATCAACCACAAAGCTTCCTGTGACATCATCCATCCACTGAGTGAGAGCATACAGGTCGGCCAGTCTGGTCCCGTTGGTCAGTGTTTACTTATTCAAGTAACACTGGCGGTCCTGAAGAGTGAGTGACCTGACATGGTGCGTTCGTAAATTCAGTCTGACTTAATCAGACATTTACTCTGCTCGGAGCTCTGCTGCTCCGTCTCCCCAGACGGTCCGTGTACTTTGCGGCCATTCGTTTTTCGTTTTGAAATAACAAATTGAAACACGGAAAACCAACCATTATCCGTTTTTTGTTTTGAAATGACCAAACAAAAAAGGAAAAATGATCTGTCTCCCGTTTTTTATTTGATAATAAAGAAAAGAAAAACGGAAAATGAATCATTATCCGTTATCCAATTTTATTTGGGAATTTAAAAAACCCTGTGGGAAACTCCTTTCTCTATTTTTCACCACGAGTGAGCCACCACTTTTTTCGTCCTGACAAGCCCCTGCTCAGCACACCACCTCCGCACATTCCTCTCAGAAACTGGGGTACATAACGCAGCAGCAATATCAACACAGAACATTCCATTTCTTCTATTTTCTGCAATAAAACCTGCATATTCATCCAAAGACATTGCTGCCGGGGCCCAGTGCCGCCTGACGCTCTCTGATGACACACATCTCTTGACGGGTCGTTCGTTGAGCACATAAGAGCTATGAAATGTACATACAGAGCATGTACATTTCCTATAACTACTAGAATATTGCTTTATCTGACATGTTATGCTAATAAATAACTTTTCTAAGTAATCTAGGTCACTCTACATGGACAGCAACTAACAGCATACCACATTACACATTACATGTCTGCAAAAAATGATATGCAATACGTGAATTAGCCTAATAAAAAGTTTTATTACCATGGACCAAACGTTCCTATTCGTCCGCCAGTTTTCTGCGAAAGTGACGTCAATTTCAGTCAAGTCGGCAACTCCAGTTCCAAAATTATCTCTGAGTTATTTTTCCGACATGAGCAGGCGTTCATGTGTATTTTCCCAGTCGGAAGGTCATTTTTCCGATTATTCCTACACCACATGAATGCAACTTACTGGTCACAGAGAAGAAACAAACAAAAAATAGAGAAAGGAGTTTCCCGCAGGTTTTTTTTAAATTCCCAAATTAAATCGGATAACGGATAACGACTCCTTTTCCGTTTTTCTTTTCTTTATTATCAAATAAAAAACGGGAGATGGATGTTTTTTTTCCTTTTTTGTTTGGTCATTTCAAAACAAAAAACGGATAATGGTTGGTTTTCCATGTTTCAATTTGTTATTTTGCAACGAAAAACGAATGGCCGTGAAGTACACAGACCCCAGACGCCTCCCCAGTGCGGAAAGTGCACTCTGCCAATCCAAGACTGTGGTGCTTTGGATAACTGAACAGTACATTCAGACAGCGTTGCAAATTTACAAATGGTCCAGTTTGTGCCAAAGTGTGCTCTGGCACTCGGATTGAATATTTCTGAATTCACCACTCACATCATCTTCCTCCATTGTCTAAAACAAGCCAACAGAACTTGCCAGCTAGTGCTAGCAAATGTCTGTGGAGCTAAGCCCCGCCCACCAAACAACGTCATACAGTTTACTAACAATTAAAGGGTCGATAAAGATGAACGACATGACAGCTCCCTAAAAGTGAAGTGGAAACATCTTGATCGCCCCCTGGTGGCTGGCTGTAGGTCAAAAAGCCCGCCCCCGCCATGTTAGGGAATGGAACATGGAGTTTTTTAAAACTCAAAGTACACATCAAATAAATTTTTCCCAAAGATGTTTTTGTCATTTAAGGTAGTTTTTAATCACGCTACTGTGTGTTTAAGTATTCGTTTTTCTGATAAGTTTGGTGTTAATCAGTAATTCAATGCTATGTAACTGGGATTTTACAACATGATTGACAGTTGTGTGAGCCAATTGGTGGGCTTGCATTCAGTGGTGCTGCTCGCAATTGGTTGGACGGGTGCAGAATAGTATCAGTAACATTGTTAACACTGTGCTACATTACAGAGAAATACAAAACCGTACTAATGAACCTTCATTAATATAGGCCTATATTTTATCTACAAGTGCACGTCACACACTGAGCGAGCCGCCTGTTAATGACGCTGTGGGCTAATGGGCATGTAGCTACTTCCATGTTTCAGATGATACGTCATGTTTGTAGTCGACCAATGAAGATGAGTTTACATATCACCTTGGGTTCGTCCTTCACCTTCTCAAAATGATCCCACACTTTGGATTTCCTGCCCGACATGTTATTAACTAGCCTGTGGAATAACCGCAGGTACCAGCCCTGGAAATTAACCTGACTCCTGTCTGACTGCTGAGCGTGGCCACTTCCTGTGTCTGTCCTTTCAAATTAAAGTCCCACATGGTCCAATCATATAGGTGCAGCTCACGAGTTTCACGTTTGTTTGGTTGGATGTTTTCTGTGACTAAGCGACCAATGAAATCTTGCCGACTATTGACCTTTCTGATCGACTAACATTTGGTTGACTATTAGGGGGCAGCCTTAACTATCTCCAAGTTTTAGTTTGGCCATACTTTGCTGCAGAATCAACAGCCGCAGCTTTCCATAGCCATTGCTTGGCAACTCCCCACAGGCCACACGTCACTGCTGCTTGGTGTGTTTTCAGCGTAAAACAGCCAGTCACAAAAACATTGACTTAAATTTTTTGCCTGTGGAGCTTTCTCTGGTGGAAGGCAGCGAGATGAAAAAAAACGGTGAAGATAAATCTTTAGAAATATGGTGAACATTAGTATCAGATCAGCTGCATTATCACCATCTGCTTCTTTAACACCTGTGAGGACATATGGGACGGCAGCTCCCTCAGGAGAGACGACTGACAGGTTTTAATGAGCTGAGGACAGCAGGATGAAACACACACTTTACTTCCTGTCTGAGGCATTACATATTGAGTTTAAGTTTTTAAATTTAAGTTTGTCTGTGGCTCCTGATGACAGATGTCTTGTCCTGTGCTAACTTGTATGTGAAAGGCTGCTGTGGGTCATTTTTGGTGCCCTTTGCATTATTGCTTTGCTGTTATGCTCCCACATAACAAAGGAACAGTCACAAAACTTTACAAACTTTACATATATGTTCCACTACAGAGGCACACGCCTGCATTACCTGGCCGCGAGGTTGTTGGGTCACTATACAACAGCATCTGTGTGAGTTCTGCATTGATACTGATGACAAAATTTGCTCAGCAGTGGCAACTGACTGTATTAATGACTGTAACAATAACCTAGAAGCGAGCTCATGCTGCTGCTGTGCTGTGTTCACTGAACCAGCAGCAGCCCAGCTCAAACCATGTTGTGTCTGAGACAGCCTTTATTGAGAATGCAATATGTGTGATTGGTTGATGATGATCATATTGGGCTGTTTTGGTGCTCCCTACAGCACTGGTACCCTGCACACAGCGTGTGATGCTTGTGCTCCTGGCGGTGGCGCTGTATATGTGTGTAAAATCACCTGTTGCTGCAGTGTAAAGCAAGAACATACAACTTAAAGGCGACCTTAGTTTAGGCAGATGATACAGACATAGAAAGCTGATGTCACCACAGTGAAGAATATCAGAAAACAACCTGTTCTCATTATGAAGTCATCAAATACTGTCGCTTGATTTCGGCATCAGACACCGACGAAAAAAGGCATCCTTTCATGACGGTTTGATACGCGGCCGAGTGGCATCAGTTTATACTATTGTTGGTGGTGGATGGGACAACAAACACTGGACTTTCACCCAGGAGCCCAGTGTTCACTTTCCTATATGAATGCTGAGCCAAGTCATGATGTTTTTTTCTAAACCTAACCATGTGCTTTTGTTGCACAAGGAAAGAAATGTAAATACAAAGTGTTTACAAAGTGTAAACTTAAGTTTATTTTGAAGGAGATGTTTTGCATCTGACGAGCAGAAACTGCACATTTCCTGTGAAAAAGATAGGGTATTTAGACAAAATGCAATACACCGATCAGCCAAAACATTCAAACCACTGACAGGTGAAGTGATTAACTTTGATTGTTTTGTTCCAATGCATTGTTCTGCTGGGAAACCTTTGGTTCTGGCATTCATGTGGATACCACCTGACATGTTCCACCCACTCAAACACCATGTGGCATGGTGCATTATCCTGCTGGGGGGCCACTGCCATTGGGGAGTACTGTTGCCATGAGGGGGAGTACTTGGTCTGCAACGGTGTTTGAGTGGGTGGAACATGTCAGGTGGTATCCACATGAATGCCAGAACCAAAGGTTTCCCAGCAGAACAATGCACTGGAAAAAGATAATCAAAGTTGTTTTGGCTGATCGGTGCACATGTAACAGGCAGAACTTGACACAGCATCCCAGAACGTCAACAGCCAATGTACCCAGGGTACCTTTCATGTCATATCTGGACGTGGAAAGTCCATGACCAAACGTCGATATGTGACGAGGTGGAAGTGAGAACGTGTTGGCTAAGGTGGATTTGGTGCCAATGAGAAGTAACTCAGTTTTATCACTATTTAAGAGGTAGTTACAGGAGAACCAGGATTTGATTTCCTGAAGGCAGTCAGAGAGAATGTTCCTCAACAAACTCTTTACTAAGTTCCTCATGAGCAAAGATGGTGTTACTACAGTGGACCTTGTCAGTGGTAGTTTTTTTATTTAATGAGAAGAGACCGTCCTCTCCAGGGAGAAAAACCAGCATAGATCAAACAGCTTAAAATTAAACGTGTGTGGATTCAGAGGCAGAGCAGTAATTAATATGACGTTCTTTAAGTGCAGAGGGCTTGTTGAGTGAGAAACATTTACATGCTTAAGAGGTGTTTTTTTAAACCCAAACTGCTGGACAGTTGCCCAAAACAAAACCAAAGAAGACATTAAAACTGTACCTGAGGTGAAGCTTAACTACAGTCAGAACTACTGCAAACTGAAGTAACTCTAAGTGTGCACGAATTATATCACTGCATTAAATAAATCTGTAGTAAGTTCCCAACAAGTAATTATCATTAAGTCAGTTTAAGGAGAGCTGCCCTCTAAAAACAGAAGGGAAAAGAAGCAGCTGGCTGTGAGCTTGGAGAATAAATGGACACGTGATCATAGAAATAATTTGTTGATCTCATGGAGGATAGTTTTCCCTCACTTTCTCCACATTTTGTCGTCTGCATGCCTTCTGGGTTTTGAGGTAAAGATCTGACTTTCCAATGTTGTTAAAATGAAATTCAAAACATAATAAATCCAGATGTGTGTGCATGTGTGTGTGTGATGGTTCCCGGCAGCAGGAGACCACAAAGACTAACCAAGATAACCCACTAAATAAAGTGAAGCAAAACATTTCCCAAATAAGGAAAATAAGGATTCCTCTCGCAGACAAACAACAGCTGAAATTTTTATTTCAGTTTACTTTATAAATCCAGCAGTTTATGAAGTGTCTGAACGCTGCCTGCCGAGCAGTTTACAGCACTTCACACATGTGCTGGTTGGGGTTTTAGCAGAAAGGATTTGAGGCAAAATGCCTTTTAATCTTTATTTGTAAGTTGGTAACCGTTCATACATTGCCAACATTAATATATGTGTTTACATCTAAAGCTGGTGGTTTGAAGCAGTTCACATATTTGATCAAAAGAGAACAACTCATTTACCATTTTTGGTCTACCAGTCATCACCACAGAGAGACAATTTCGTGAGCCTGGCTCTTTTTCTAAATTGGCCATAATTGGCTCGATTTTGGTCAATTAAGACAAAGCACAGCATGCAAAAACATGGATGTGTCAGGAGATTTATAGTTCAGGTTGGTCCTGGCGGTATGCTTAAAAATAGTCTGAAAATGTGAATTGCAGCTAGAAACATCAGCAGAGTAGTTAAGCAACTCTCTGTCATGGTATTTTCTTCATTTTTGAGTCTGTGGCTTCTCTCTTCTTCTTCTTCTTCTTCTTCTTCTCTATAGAAGCCTATTTCTGCCAGTATGATGAAATAAAAATGATCCTGTAAGTCATTAAAATGAGAAAAGAACTTAAAATCATTACTTACTATCTCAAAATCATGACCTAAAACTCAAAATATTAAGAAACGATACCAAGTCATTATTTTTAAAAAGTTTCTCCTTATTTTGAGACACTAAGGGTGCTTTCACACCTGCCCTGTTTGGTTCGTTTCAGTTTAACTCAAATTCATTTGCCCTCTAAGTGTGGTTCATTTGGGCAGGTGTGAACACAGCAATCTCACTCAGGTGTGCACCAAAACAACCAGACTGAGACCTTCTTGAAGAGGTGGTCTCAGTCTGGTTACAAATGAACTCTGGTGCAGTTGGTTTGTAGTGAGAAGGTGTTCCGACCTGGATGTGAACCAACTGCAGTCACATGACACATTGTTTGGGTTAAACATGAGCATGTTACAGTCCTGGAGGATTATTAATGTGCACCTCCTCCTGTACTGCCTTAATATGCACATTCAGCACATCCAATGCATCAAAACATTGTTTTCTAGTTGGAGCCGCGCCTCGTTTTCAAACTGTATGGTTTGACTAAAATGAACAATGACAGCAATATAGTCCACGATGAGCAGCGCTAAAATCAACCTGCGTAGTTGTCCCTCCATTGTGACATTAGAAAGTGTCACATTTATCTTGCAAGTGTACTCTTCTTCAACGTTTGCTTTACTTCCTGGATTTTTCCCACATGGAAATTCTGACCAATCAAGAGCAGCTTTCTCACACAAGGCATTTGATCTGGTCCGCTTGTAAATGCTGCCGTGAGAACACGAACCAACTCTAGGCAATTATACAACTTTGTGACAAATTAGTCCCTGATTCAGAGCAAAGGAGACGACTCTAGTGCTGTGTCTCAAATCACATACTTCCATTAGTACACTTCTATGTAGTATACTATGTGAACTACAGTCAGGTCCATAATTATTTGGACAATGATACAGTTGTCATCATTTTGGCTCTGTACACCACCACAATGGGTTTTAAATGAAACAATGAATACCTGCTTAAAGTGCAGACTCTCAGATTTCATTTAAGGCTTTTTTCAAAAATGTAGTATGAACCGTGTAGGAATTACAACCATTTCTTCACACAGTCCTCCAACTTTAAGGGCTCATAAGTATTTGGACAAACTAACATAATCATCAATTAAACAGTCAGTTTTAATACTTGGTTGCAAATCCTTTACAGTCAATGACTGCCTGAAGTGTTGGACACATAGACATCATCAGATGCTGGGTTTCTTCCCTGGTGATGCTCTGCCAGCCCTTTACTGCAGCCATCTGCACTTCCTGCTTGTGTTTTGTGTGTTTTGCCCTCAGTTTTGGCTTCAGCAAGAGAAACGCATGCTCAGTTGGATTCAGGTCAGATGATATGACTTGGCCGTTGCAGAACATTCCACTTCTTTGCCTTAAAAATGTCTTTGGTGGCTTTTGCAGTATGCTTCAGGTCAATGTCCAACTGTACTGTGAAGCATCGTCCAATGAGTTTTGAAGCATTTGGTTGAATCTGAGCAGATAATGGTGCCCCAAACACTTCAGCTTTCATCCTGCTGCTCTTGTCAGCAGTCACATCATCAATAAATACAAGAGAACCAGTTCCACTGGCAGCCATACATGGCCATGACATAACAGTACCTCCACCATGCTTCACTGATGAGGTGGTGTGCGTTGGATCATGAGCAGTTCCTTCCCTTCTTCCTTCTCTTGTCTTCCCATCATTCTGGTAGTTGATCTTTGTTTTATCTGTCCATAGTATGCTGTTCCACAACTGTACAGGCTTTTTAGATGGTTTTTGACAAACTCTAATCTGGCCTTCCATTTTTAAGGCTAACCAACGGTTTGCATCTTGTGATAAACCCTCTGTATTTATTCTAGTGAAGTCTTGTCTTGCTGACAAGAGCAGCAGGATGAAAGCTGAAGTGTTTGGGGCACCATTATCTGCTCAGATTCAATTAAATGCTTCAAAACTCATTGGACGATGCTTCACAGTGCAGATGGACATTGACCTGAAGCATATTGCAAAAGCAACCAAAGACATTTTTAAGGCAAAGAAGTGGAATGTTCTGCAACGGCCAAGTCATATCATCTGACCTGAATCCAACTGAGCATGCGTTTCTCTTGCTGAAGCCAAAACTGAGGGCAAAACATCCAAAACACAAGCAGGAAGTGCAGACGGCTGCAGTAAAGGGCTGGCAGAGCATCACCAGGGAAGAAACCCAGCATCTGATGATGTCTATGTGTCCAACACTTCAGGCAGTCATTGACTGCAAAGGATTTGCAACCAAGTATTAAAACTGACTGTTTAATTGATGATTATGTTAGTTTGTCCAAATACTTATGAGCCCTTAAAGTTGGAGGACTGTGTGAAGAAATGGTTGTAATTCCTACACGGTTCATACTACATTTTTGAAAAAAGCCTTAAATGAAAGCTGAGAGTCTGCACTTTAAGCAGGTATTCATTGTTTCATTTAAAACCCACTGTGGTGGTGTACAGAGCCAAAATGATGACAACTGTATCATTGTCCAAATAATTATGGACCTGACTTTATGTACTTATTGGTGTAGTACGCAAATTTCAACAGAGTAGTGTTGTATCAAACCAAACACGGCCTTTGTGCACTCACTGGAAATGACGACCACAATTAGCTAGTTAGCAAACTAGCATTAGCATTCGCATTATCGTTCATGGTACCAAATCATTACAGACTGCTAAATTAACCCAATAAACATACTGCTGGCTTATACCAGACAACAGTATAGTGGTGCTTAGTGCTAAAAACACATGTATTTGTACAATGCAGCGATGTTCACGGTCACACAGTCCTCAGCCACTTTTTCCAGTATGAAAAGTGGTCCCTCCCCTTCTGCTGCGTAGCCAAGATGGCGACCATTGAGTGCGAGAAGTGTCCATAGTTCCACACTCAACTTCTTGACCGTTTTGAGTGCACCATCTGGGTACTCATAGTGCACTGCATTTTTCAATACTTCTCAGTGTGAACGCACTTATGCACTCAAAATATTAAGTGTAATATTAAGTGTGCTTGGTATCTTCCTGTGTTTGTTGTTAATGTTCCGGGACAGCATGTCATTTTATTTAATGCAACACAAGCACATCATGCTTTGGCTCAATATTTACACAGGAAGTGAACACTGGCCTCCTGGGTTAAAGAAATGTGTGGTTTGTTGGACCCATTGACCGCCCCTCCTGTCCACCTCAAAGGGACTTTTCTACTTTTTATATTACGTTACCGGCAGCGTTTCAAACTGACGCCAGCCAGCGGTGTTTTATACCGCCGCGACAGGTGCTGTTGGGCCCGCCAGTGGCATATCATAACACCACAAAAGGTTTGGTCTGACCATGTCACAAACTGACGCCTTCCGGTGGCGTATCATACCGCCATAAAAGGTAGCTTTTGCAGTCGATGTCTAACGCCGAGATCACTGACAAGGTGGCGGTATTTGGAGACTTCTGTGTTTTCCCCCTCAGCATAAAAGGATGTGAGTTTTGTGGGTGTTTTCATGAATACTGACAGTATCTATAGTTAAACTGATTCTTGATATAATGGTTGTGGGGTTTTTTCCACAGTTATATGATTTGTTTTTTATTCTATTTTTTTGTGACACACATGGAAAAAAAGAGGAATGTTTTGATGGACTTTAATCTTAAACAGAGTAATGCGTTGTTCCTCTGGGACTCAACCACTCGGCTCTATAACCATGGGTATATTTTCCTCTTAAATTGTCTGATTAACCCTGAACGAAAGTGGCCACAGAATTTCGTGAAGTATTCAGCTGCTGGTTGATGGAGCTGTTTTGACTGTGGAGCTTTGTGGCAACTGGCCGCCCAGGGTGTCATTGTGCCGCCACAAGGTCTACAAGAAACAGCCGCTAGGGCTTGGACCGCAGTTAACCATGTGGTTCACCACACAGACCAGGAGGAGGAGGAGGAGGAGGAGGAGGAGAGATGGAGAGTGTGCAGGGGAGGAGAGAGAAGAGAGAAGAGCGTCGAGGAGGGAAGAATGAAAGGAAAGAGTGACTGGATGCAAAATAAGCTCTAAAAATGTCTTCAGTGACCTCTAAATCCATCCTGGTGCCTCTCTGTTATCGCTGACATTACTTATAACAACACTTAATTTATTTTCACTTATATTCAGGCTTAGACAGCATCAGTGATGAGAGATCATAATGAGGGAAGATAGGAAGGGAGAAGGGGAAGGCAGGCGCACAACAAGAGGCACTGAGACACAATGAAGGAGGGAATGAAAGTGATTAAGTGAAGGACGAAGGAATAAGTAGTGAGAAAGATGAGGGGGAAAAATTAAAGATGCATGACTGCAGGAAGAAAAAAAGATATCTGCCCAGCAGAGACGTCTGGGACCCAGTGAGGTAGACGGAAACATATGTGACAGACAGACAGATGGACACTGTTGGGTGACCAATTTTGCAGAGTGACATCCTGAACCCGTGCAGCTATTTCCCTCCAAGCAAAATTACCTGACCGCCCTGGGCATATATTAGACAGAATTTGCAACTACCTGATATGGCTGAGGTGACCAGCTCAACCCTGAGCTTCATATCAGCGTTAATCTCATTTGCATAGCACTTTTAACATAAAACAAATGACCGGTAGTGGCTTTGCAAGAAATTTGTTCTGGGATTAGCAGACGAGAGAAAGAAAAACACCTTTCACACAGATTGTAAGAAAGTCTTCAAGCTTGCAAATCATTCCAGTGAAACTATCAGACAGCACAGGACACTCAGTCACAAACTGCAGCTGCCACAAAACCAAGCACCAATCTCCAGGGCTGAAAAATGAATCTCATGTGAAAGTGCCACTTGAGGCTGACTCTAAGAGCAAGTCAATCTCCATAGAATGCTGCAGGGATGACATTTTTTTTGTACAGCGATGCAGAAGTTAATGTTGCCCTTGTTCCCTTTGTAAATAGGAAAATAGAATTTTTCCGTTGGAATTTGGATAATCGCAGAAAAGAAACTCTGTAGCAAACAAACATTTATGATACTTATAATTTTTTTCAGCGAAATAATTTTCACGAATGAACACCACTTATATGATTTTTGAAGTGTTAATGCCTTTGCCAGAAGTAAAAAGCTAACATTAGGCTATAAACGAACGACACTACACCACAGCTACATGACTTCAATGTCGCCGCCACAACAAGGCTGTGAAGCTGAAGACGCTTTGTAGTGTCATTTAGCTACTTGTTAGCAACCGCTTTTTTTTTTTTAAAGACATCTAAAAGCTTCAAAATTTGGGTACTTACTAACATATTTTATGTCTTAACAAAACATGAAAGTCTCTTAAACTTGTGTTAATCGCAGACTTTATTTCAAGCATTTAACCAAAAACCTGTTCAGAAAAACAATTGACCTCAAGACGAGGGAACCGGGAGCGCTTAAATGCTAACTCAGTTCTGGGTTTTAGGACTCATTCCTGCACCACTCTTTAGACCCCCACATTTAAATGCCAAACTTTACAGCCAAAATAAACATGTTTGCAGCCTGGTTAAAAAAAAGCATCGTGGTATCTTTAGGAAATAGGAACATGTCCTCATCGACAGCAAGTCAGCCATTTTGGAAGAACTGGGATAAGTGTGCCATCTGCTAACTGCTTAAGGCCTATTTATGCTCAACATTAAATACGGATCCGGATACGGACGGAGCCTTCTGTCTGTGCTCCGCGTTCATTTTGTCCGTATTTCTGCACGTTTCCATAAAGCTTACGGATACGGGCCAAACGGAGCAGTACCACCGGGAACCGTGGGGGCAGTGTTGCTGTCACTACCCGATATGTAGCTCTAGTGAGACACGAAGAAGAAATAACAATTCAATTTCTTTCATCGGCAGCACTAGAGAAAAGAATTCTCCGTCCTCCAGTCGCGATGTATTTAACGGCCTCACCGACCACCGCCTCCTACAACGCTGCCTCTGTGTTTGTCTTCTATGCAAGAGGTACATTATCAATATCTCCTCCACAGTCGCCATGTTTGTTTTTGAGTTTGTTGTTGTCATAAACCTTTGACGCTGGGCTGCCTCCTGGTGGATATATTGGTTAACATCCATGCCAACATAAAGGACGCATGGAAGTATGTGGGCAGTGACGGTAATTGTTTGAAACGGACGTATACTTTTGCGTACGTGAAGGCAGCATAAATCGGCCTTTACTGTCAGTGTCACAAAGAATTGCTAACACAAAGCACTATTCACTGAGTAGTGCTTTGCTAACACAAAGCACTACTCAGTGAATACGATTCAAAACTCCAAATGTGATACATAGCTACAGTCAGACAAAAATAAGCTAACATTATATGTTTAATTTTGCCAAATGATGGTATTTTGCATGATTAGCTAACGTTTTGTTAGCATAACATTAGCTAGCTTTGCTTGGATGATTGTGTAGTTGGCATTTGGCTTGTGATGTCAGATTTAAAGGGGCTGTTTGTAAGTAGGACACTGGCCTCAAAGGATTTAAAGTTTTTGAACTGCTGACAGATGTAGGCGCTAACGCCAAACACCAGATAGATATCAGGGACTTTAACGTTAATGGCTGGCAAGCTGTCAACGTCTGTAATTAACTAACTTCAGTTTTATAATATTTTGCTCCTCTGCCTCTGTCGAGAGCGTCTTTTACATGGACATTTGTCGTTCACACATAGCCTACTTTTACACAGTCTACTTTTTTCTTTCCCAGATGAAGGTGCCCCCCTCAAATACTCTGCGTCAGCCATTTCCTTTGGCTAATTTTCCCAGTCATGACTTTAGTATAACGGTGGAGGGGATTTTTATATAACAAACATTTAAATTTGGCTAAAAGTTATGCATAATTAAGGGTGTGGCTGCTTTGAGTGACAATAGGCTAACACTCAACAGCATTGGTTAGATAACATAATCATGGCCAGATTCACAGACTGTAGGTGTTGTCGTAGCTGTTGCTATTTCAGTGTGTTCTCAGTTTATGAAAGTTAATTGTAATGTTTTGTTCTTATAATGAAGTCTTCCTCAGTGTTTGGCCTTGCTAGAAGACTTGTCTTTGGGACTATCCAGATATTGTCAGTGTAACAGCACAGTTCTATTCTCCTGTTTTATCCATTTTATTCTATTCCATCTTATTTATATCCTCCATTTTACTTTACACTTTTGAATCCTTTTCAAACCCTGAGTGCATTTTATGTGTTTTCTAAAGCACTTTGCATTGCATTGTTGTTAAGAGGTGCTATTCAAATGGACTCACCTTGCCTTGCCCTGAACACCCTGACACAGCAGAGAACAAGCTGTATGCTGCAGAGAGCGGTGCTGTGATATGCAGGAGAGAATGAATGCATGAAAATGTAATCTTGTTTCAGTGCTGTGTTGCACAAATCACCTTGACTCCCGCCTGACCAGCACCGCCTGCGTTTCATGAATAAAGCTGATGTGACTTTTACAGGTTTAGTTTCCACCCTGCCCTCAGTATCCTCTTTAAACAACACTATGAAATTTACACTGGAAATCACAAACTCATTTACATGACCGTGAGAAGCTAACAACAAATGTGTAACAAAATATTTAAAGAAATGCCAGGAAAGCTAATGAGCTGCGGAATTTTCTATTATGTAACAGCGGCCATAATGAGCTCTTGTGTCGCCTCAGGCATTTGTTTACTTGAAATCCTGGCAGGAGCCATTTGTTCATACAGACGTGATCCAGCTACATACAAATAACACAGTCTGATGGCTGGCTCGGGTTTAAAGTCCCAGTCACTCTTCAAAGCCCCATCCAATTTTCAAACATATTTACTTCATCTATTTCAATTTAAATATGCACAAATCATTCCTGTTATGCAACAACATTTCAGCCTCATAACTTATAGAAAAAAAAATTCTTTGCACTATTTAATAGTGACATGTTTAAGAGATAACCCAAAATATATTGGCTAATCTGAGGCACTCAAATAATAATCCTTATGGGCAGGGATGACCGAGTACACTGTCTGCTGACACCGAAAAACCACATAGGTCGACTTTGCAAGGAGCTAATTACAACCCATACTTGCATGTATTGTAAGGCGGCACCCTCTAGTGGCTGTTGTAATTATTGCAGGAGCAGAACAGGAAGTGATGTGACGTAGCATAAAAAACAACAAAGTCCGCGTAATGTTGCACAGATGTTGAAAAAGCTCCTCGATGGACAGGAGGAGTAGTGGATGGGTCAAACAACACAGGACTTTCATCCAGGAGACCGCACTTTGTGTCCAAAAGTTAATGGTACCCTCTTTTCATAACAAGGTAGCCTAGTATGCTAGTATTTGAGTTTAAACAGACCGAGGCGGCCTTCCACCACGGGAGGGGCTGTTGATGACGCTGCACGTGCTATCCGCTGGCGGTGGATAAACAGAAAACAGCTGATAGCAGGAATGAGCAGCTAGTAGCAAGAGGGAAACCCAAACCTGACAGACACTGTAAAGATGAGCATCTGGGGAGACAAGGAATTGAGCGTCCTCCTTGCCCTCGCAAACAAAGAGGCCATTAACCGTCAGATGACGGGGACGGTGAAGAACGGGCCGATTTACGAGAGAATTGCCGAAGGACTGACCAGCCGCGGCTTCCCTCCCACGTCACTGTTTACGTCACACGCTGAGCTACACATTTTGTTACTTGCTCACGCTCCCCATTGCCCCGAAAAAGGTGCATTCTGTCTAAGCAAAATTAGGTAGGCGGCAATTTTCCGCCCTCCCGATTTTGTTTTTATACTGCCAATGCTGAAAAAAGACTGATTGGTCAGCTGGGATAGGCTCCAGCACCCCCCAGCAGGATAAGCAGTTACGGAAAATGAAGGAATGTATGCAAATGGTATATTTCCTATGAAAACTGAAATGTATTTTGAGAGAAGACAATACATGTAACAGGCACAACCTGACATGACGTCCCAGAGCGTCAACAATCATCACACAGGGTACCTTTCATGTCGTATCTGGATGTGGAAGATCCTTACCCAATGTCTACGTGAAGAGGTCGGAGTGAGAATGTGTTGTTCAAAACTGTTTGCTGTTTCAAATTACCAGTATACAGATGTGATGTTTGAGTATTTCAAGAATTCCTCAACAGATTTCTCTGAAAGTTTGTGGTCGGCAATGAAGCAACAAGTGATTTGTTTTTTGGCGCGGATGCAAGAATCCACATTTATGAGGTTTCAAAACTGGGCAGGAAGATTTTACAGGGTTTTTTTTGTAGTATCCCATACGGTAATTGTATATCACTGATACAGATGCATTATTAAAAATTCCACACATCTTCTATTACTTTCAGAATAACTTTAGAGGATCATTCAGCCTTTGCAAAAGAACAAGCTCTCTGCGTGCTTTCTGTCATAACAGGTTGGGATGAGTCAGCTTTTACTGGCATTTGATGCTTGTCACTTCATCAGAACTTGAATCAGAAAAAAAACAGGTACTGACAGTTGGATGTCAGATTAAGCAACTCAAGAAGATATTTGTATGCTTTTTGTGTGTCAAGTCAGCATCTATCCAACCCTAACAGATAAGTTACCGAACAGCAGCTTGCATGTGAAAAAGGAATTTGGATGTTTGTGTGGACTGTGGTTTGGAAGAGTCATATTTTCTGCCTGCTGATACAAAACCAATCAAATACAGAGTTTACAGAGTAAACAGGAAATCAATAGATCAGATATGTTGTTTTTCTCTTCAGGCAGCAATAAAAGCTCCACTGTGAAACAAAAACCTGAAATGTGAGCGGTTTGGAAGCTGTTGATGTTTTTGTACAACTAATCTAACCACAAATGGCAAGACAAACATACTATTGACTAACAGAGGGTTTGAGTGTGTTTTGAATTCTCAGTGATATGCACTGACGATAGTCCCTTGAGGACTGAAACATTTGCTGCTTGTTTGTCTGTGAAGATCCCCAGTAAAATGATCTTTCATTAAGACTCTCAGTCTACATTTGTTTTCTGTGTGCGAGTCCTTTTCCGCTTTTTGAATTCTCTTACTGACATCTATTCTTCAGCAGTTTTATTTATTAGGAGAAGTTGCCGTGGTTCTTATTTTCACCCTTGTAGGTGATTCATTTGCTCAGCCCTGGTGTCAGGACTCGGTATGTCAAATTGGATTTTTGGTGTCAGTTGGTTGGTATTTTTCCGTTCTGCCATTCCTCTTATGATTTTATGATCATCAGTGTTGCAAACAGCAGCAGCTTGATTTGATTTAAATTGATATGTTGCTGCTAATACGACTTTTGGTCTGGACCGGGTTATGAGGCTGTTTAGGGTCTGTTTTTGGTATTTAGTCTATCTTTAGAAGTCCAGACTGTAAGCAGCTCTGCACGCTCGCGGTGTCTTTGGCTTTCCTCTGGCAGGATTTGTCTTCGGTTCCACTGCAATGGTGTTGACAAAGGGTCTAAGTCAGGGTCTGTAATTGGCTTCATGCATGAGACTGCGCTCTATTATACAACTCTAACCACGGCATCTACTGCTTTCGAGGTTTCATAACTACAATCAGGGTTTAGAAATAAGTGAGGACCAGAACTTTTTTTTATTTTAGCGTAGCTTATTAACTGAATTTCTGAATGAGAAAATGTTTTAAAGGTTTGAATTTAGAGAAGATACACCAGCCAAAACATTGAAACCAGTGACAAGCCAAGAGAATAACATTGATCGTCTTGTTCCAATGCATTGTTCTGCTGGGAAACCTTTGGTCCTGGCATTCATGTGGATACCACCTGACCCACACCACCCATACAATCACTGTTCCAGATCAAGTTCACCTCCTCATGGCAACAGCACTCCCTGATAGCAGTGGCCCCCCAGCAGGACAGTGCGCTATGCCACATTGCAAAAACTGTTCACAAATGGCGTGAGGAACGTGACAAAGACCAACCTCCCCAGATCCCAATCTGATCGAGCATCTGTAGGACATGCTGGTACCCTACCTTGCAGCCCACAGGACTCCGCAAGGATCCGCAGCTCGATCTGATTGGGATCTGGGGAATTTGGAGGCCAGGTTGATGCCTTGAGCTCTTTGTCACATTCCCTAGGCCATTCCTGAACAGTTTTTGCTGTGTGGCATGGAGCAACGTCCTGCTGGGGGGGGGGTGCTATGAGTGCTATTGCCATGAGGGGGAGCACTTGGTCGGCAACCGTATTTGGGTGGGTGGTCAGAAACTGTAATAATAGAAATTATCCTTTGTGACGCACACTTCTGTCAGAATAAAGACAACCAAATCCTACATCTAAAGTTTTGCCAAAAATTGAGCATAGCGTGAGTTCAGGCAGGACACGATGTCAAGCTCAGCTCCCATCCCAGCTACATCAGCTGATCTCAAACAACCCAATCAACTGATGGAGCAGCTGATAGATCACATGATTCCTGTCTATGCAACCAATTGGTGAATCTCATTCAGGACGCCCTATTTAAACTGCTCTGGCCTGCCTACTGTTGCTGCTTCCTCTGCAAGCTGCTTTGCAACCTGCCTCCACCCCAGCTCCTCCTTTTCATGCCGTGTCTGACTTATCAATGTCATTTCTGTTTGTCATTGATGCTGCTCTGTTCTGTTCCCAAGGGTTTTTATGCTGCTGCTCTCCCTGCCTTAGGCTTTCCATGTAGGCGCATGGAAGGGCAGGGAGGTTTGCTCCCTCTGCCTCAGGCTTTCCACGTAGGCGCATGGAAGAGGCTTTCTGCGCAGGCCTGAGGAAAGGCAGAAGGGCCCCAGAACAGAGCCATACTGCCAAATATAACACTGAAAATGCAAATAAAGTTTTCTTTGACTGAATTGGTCCTGGCTGAACTAAACTGTTTGCGCAGACTAATCAGCAGATGAGAGTGAAAAACCGAGGTGCTTTTTTTAACTCCAGGATTTCATCTTTAACCTTGAACCTTTAACTTTCAAACATTATAGGTTAAATTTTTAAAAAATACAACTAATTTATGATGAGGGGAGGGTCATGTATTTTCCATCAGTTACTCAGGGAGACTCAAGAAAAAATATTTGTAGCTCAAATTAGATAAAAAAGTTCCTTATTGTCGGGGCGTCGCTGGCTTAGTGGTAGAGCAGGCCCCCCATGTACGAGGCTTTTGCCGTAGCAGTCCGGGTTCGACTCCAGCCTGTGGCCCTTTGCTGCATGTCACTCCCTCTCTCTCTCCCCCTTTCACACTTGTCTGTCCTATCAATTAAAGGCTTAAAAATGCCCAAAAAATATCTTAAAAAAAAGTCCCTTATTGTTTTCACAGTGCATGTAAATGTAGACATGCACAGTTAAGTGGAGCTACGATTAAAGATCGACTAGGCCATTTAATAGGACTGCTGTCCTCGTCCCAGTATACAAGACCGACCTCACTACGATCGGTGATGATGTGCCCCCTTTCAGCTTGTTTGTATTGGACCTTTTTCTGGCTGATCTATTACATCAGAGACCAAACAATCGAGGGTCATCCAGCTGTTCTGCCATTCAGTGTATTCCTCCCATCCAGGTATTTTAAAATATTTAAATGTTTCAGCTAACACAGCATGAACACTATCTCCTTGTCCATCCAAAAAGTCATGGCACTGGATGTAGATTTTGCCATGCTGTTACCGGCTTCTTCTTCTGTTACACATTTAATGCTGTTCAACTTCTGGGTCAAAGTAGGGGCTGAATCGACGAAGCATGTGCAGAGCGCCTCAGCCAGTTTGGGTCCAATTGACTGTATATGTGTGGGAGGAATGTGACTGCCAATCACATTATCTGGATGTGTTAGTCTGAGAAATTCGATGTAGCATGATTTCAGTCAGACTAACATGTTAACATGTATATCAAATGTCCAGGTTTAATCAAACAAACAGTCTGTCCTTCTGTCTTTCTTTTGCAACCCATACCCCCTGCAGTGTGATGATCCTTTTCCCCTCTACGAGTTAGCAGGTCACAACAGTTACCATGTCTGAGTGTGCTCCCTGTGTGTGTGTGTGTGTGTGTGTGTGTGGTTATGTATCCCCTCCGGCACACACAGACTGATGTGTGGTCTGATTACAGGTGACCTACATCCATCCTCTGTGAATCGGGGTGTTGATGTTCAGCTCAACATTCTTCACGGTCGCTCTGCTCCATTTCCACTTCCTGTTTTCCTCTTTTTCTTGTTTCATAAAATAGAAAGTCAGACGCAACGTGCATCTTAAACAGCTCCTGATTCTATGACTTTCAGTAAAAGTAATGAACTTAAAGATTCTTTCACTCTTCTGACCATATCATAGTTTAATATCTTTGAGTGTGTTTCTTTTTTAGACCTGAATTGGTCAATTAATCACTTTGTAGATCAGCAGAAAATTAATCAGGAATCATTTTAATAAACGATTAACCATTTCAGTCATTTTTGTAGAAAAAAAAAGAGCATCTCGGGTT
This sequence comes from Epinephelus lanceolatus, assembly GCF_041903045.1. NCBI lineage: Eukaryota > Metazoa > Chordata > Actinopteri > Perciformes > Serranidae > Epinephelus > Epinephelus lanceolatus. Next base: position 46,227,895 of record NC_135734.1, read on the forward strand.
TGAAGATTTGCTGCTTTTTGTCACAGGCTGCTTTCACACCTGCCCTGTTTGATTCAGTTCAATCAAACTCAAGTTCGTTTGCCCCCTCAGTGTGGTTCATTTGAACAGGTGTGAACACAGCATCACACTCAGGTGTGCACCAAAACAACCGGACCGAGTCCTTCTTGAAGAGGTGGTCTCGGTCTGATTACAAATGAACTCTGGTGCAGTTGGTTTGTGGTGAGAAGGTGTTCCGACCTGGATGTGAACCAACTGCAGTCACATGACACATTGTTTGGGTTAAACATGAGCATGTTACAGTCCTGGAGGATTATTAATGTGCACCTCCTCCTGTACTGCCTTAATATGCACATTCAGCACATCCAATGCATCAAAACATTGTTTTCTAGTTGGAGCCGCGCCTCGTTTTCAAACTGTATGGTTTGACTAAAATGAACAATGACAGCAATATAGTCCACGATGAGCAGCGCTAAAATCAACCTGCGTAGTTGTCCCTCCATTGTGACATTAGAAAGTGTCACATTTATCTTGCAAGTGTACTCTTCTTCAACGTTTGCTTTACTTCCTGGATTTTTCCCACATGGAAATTCTGACCAATCAAGAGCAGCTTTCTCACACAAAGCATTTGATCTGGTCCGCTTGTAAATGCTGCCGTGAGAACACAAACCAACTCTAGGCAATTATACAACTTTGTGACAGAATTAGTCCCTGATTCAGACCAAAGGAGATGACTCTAGGTCTGAAAGCACCCATATATGATAACACATTAAATGTCTCTCTGATAGTTGGATGGAAAAAAGAAGCAAGTGGAAGAATTCAGTTTTAGCTCAGAGGTCAGGGGAGGTTTTCACACAGTGATGCATTAAAGGTCCTGTGTATAGGATTTAAGGGGATATTTTGGCAGAAATGGAATATAACATAATACATATGTTGTCTTTAGTGTGTGATCACCTGAAAATAAGAATCAATATGTTTTCCTTACATTAGAATGAACCCTTTATATCTACAGCTGGTCCTGGTTTATGGAGATTGCCATGTTTTTACAGTAGCCCAGAACAGACAAACCAAATACTGGCTTTAGAAAAATGCACGTTTTTGTGTCGGCCACTGTGGTTAGAAGCCCATCTGCAATGAGCAGTGTCAGAAAAAAGTGATCTGTGACATGAAACAGCTTTATTCAGTAGTTTTTATCAGTTTTAATCAACAGGTCTGTTTGTTTTGGAGAGGAAGAGACCTCTGCTGATAATTCAGCTCTCGGTAAAAACGTCCTGATCATCTGTATTTTGAGTTCAGAGAAATAAAGTTGAGCTCACATTTGCATGTGGAGGCCGAGCTGCCCGTCTCCAACATGCCAAAAAGCATTGATAAAACATAGATCTCTAACATGAAACTGCTTTATTCAGTGTTTTTACCGATTTTAATCACCTGGTCTGTTTGTTTTGATGAGGAAGAGACCTCTGTGGATAAATCTGCAATCCTCACTGCTAGACACTACTAAATCCCCTAAAATCTTACCAACTTGATCAAGAAATCAACAACACTGCTATAAAATCAGAAAACATGACTATTATTAGAAACATAATATGATTTCTGCTTTTAAACTGCAGCCTTTCAGCAGCAGAGCATGAAAGCATATCACCAGCAGCTGATCACACCACCCTCCCAGCATGTTTTTCCATCCGCTCCTCTTTAAAAACTTTGTCTAAAATAAAATCAAGTTTTACCAAAGATCACTCTCTTCAGCTGTCGAAGCGAGTGTTTGGCTGTAAATCTAGGCATACACACACACACACACACACACACACACACACACATGTCAGCCAGTGAAGCGTGACTTCCCTGCAGAGCTTCTTGTGGATCTAACCTCCTCGTCCTGTCTCCTATAATATTTAAACAAACTATTTAACATCATCTAATATCTGGCTCACAGCAGGGAGTGGGCGGAGCAACACAGAGAGACAGAAGTTCTGGGATAAAACTTTACAGGGGGGGATTATGTTTCCTGGGAGGAGGGAGAGCGTTTAAATTTTCCTGTTTAGGACTGTTTTTTTTCCATGATGTTTCACTTGGTTTCAGATTTTTTATCTAAGTGCATTGTTTGTAGTCTGTCAGTCTCTCAAAGAAAACACTGAGTCACCGTGCTTTTCTGTCTACAGGGACAGTTCAACCCCAAATTCAAAAATACACATTTTCCTCTTACCTGTAGCGCTGTTTGTAAATGCAATTTGTGTTGGAGATATCGGCCGTACAGATGTCTGCCTTCTCTTCATTGTAATTGAACTAGATGGGACTCAGCTTGTGGTGCTCAAAGCGCCAAAAAATACATTTTAGACTCAACAGCAATGTGTCTTTTCAGAAGTCATGACCTGGTTACTCAGGATAATCCACAGACCTTCTTGTGAGCAGTTTCATGTTGGAACTATTTTCTTTCTACCAAGCAACACCCACCAACTAACAAACCTACTGTTTGTTTTTAAAGCCTTACATGGCACCCAAGCACATCTCTGAGATCCTCTGCCCCCTTTTCAAACCCAAGACCCATCTAAGGCCTTTGAGTGTCCTTAAGGTTTCTGTTTTATCTTTTATATTTTATTATCAGAGTTTACTAGTCTGTGCTCTATTTTATTTTTTACTTGTTAATTTTTGCATGTTTTGGGGTTTGTTATGTCATTTCTTACATTTTGCTGTTACCGTGTTGTGTCATTGTACTTCTTTCATTTTATTGCACAGCATTGTGGTCGACTCTGGTTGTTTTTAAATGTGCTTTATAAATAAACTTGATTTCATTTGATTTCTACTCAAAGAAAAAATCCCCACAAAACTGATCACAGTGAGGTTTATAGATTACCCGGAGTACTGGAGACAGTGTGTCTGAAAAAGGCAACCCAATCGCGACATTGAAACTTTGTGTGTTTACGTTTCAACAAAGCTGTGGTTAATTTGTGGTTAGGTTTAGGCACAAAATCCACTTGGTTGTGGTTGGGTTAAAAATTGAGCATAGCATTAGTTCAGGCAGGACACGATGTCAAGCTCAGCTCACATCCCAGCTACATCAGCTGATCTCAAACAGTCAACTGATGGAGCAGCTGATTGATGGAAGGGAGTCAGCTGATAGATCACATGATTCCTTTCTATGCAACCAATTGGTGAATCTCATTCAGGACTCCCTATTTAAACTGCTCTGGCCTGCCTACTGTTGCTGCTTCCTCTGCAAGCTGCTTTGCAACCTGCCTCCACCCCAGCTCCTCCTTTTCATGCTGTGTCTGGCTTATCAATGTCATTTCTGTTTGTCATTGATGCTGCTCTGTTCTGTTCCTGGGGGGGTCTTTGCTGCTGCTCTCCCTGCCTTAGGCTTTCCTCATTTGCACGTGGAAGGGCAGAGAGGTGCACTCTCTTTGCCTCAAGCTTTCCTCATTTGCACGTGGAAGGGCAGAGAGGTGTGCTCTCTCTGCCATATGACTTTCCACCTAGGCGCATGCAAGAGGCTTTCTGTGTAGGCCTTGGAAAGGTAGAGAGGCCCCAGAACAGAGCCATACCGCCAATTATAATACTGTAAACGTGAATAAAGTTTTCTTTGACTAAAGTGTTCCTGACTGAAAAACAATTTTGGTGGCACAATCACAGTTGAAGTAGACGTTGATGTCTTGGTAAAAAAAAAAAAAAAACCCAAACGGCTTGTCATGGGACAAACCTCTGTGAGCAACGACGTCTTGGTAGAACAAGTACTACAACCATCTGTTTGTGGATTGCAGAATGGTACAATAACATTTTCTTCTAGCATCTGAACTTAAAAATGTGTTGCTTTTGAATCATTTAAAATATATTATATCAACACTCTGAGGACTTTATAAGGGAAATTCAGTTTCCTCTATTTCACTGGGATGTCTGCAGAAATCTCAAAGATGGATCCTCATCACATGAAACTAATAACGTGCATGGTTACACACAGATAGAGGGAACAAAATATGTGGTGTGTGTGTGTGTGTGTCAGTGAGTCGCTGCGTTTACCCGACATGTCCTTTCACCTCAGTCGCCTGTACGCCAGGTGTAACTTTACACTCAGCAGACTAATGCCATTCACTGCTTTCCTCTCTTCTCTTATTCATGTAGTTACACGTCGGCAGCGGATCACTTTCTTCAGCATGCTCCTCGCTCCTGTCCCGCCCCGTCAAGCTCTGGTAAAGGATAGCAGGTAACTGAAGACCTTGGCTGACAAAATGACAACAGTGTTACAGACTGGAGACTCTGTTTCTAAAAAAAAAAAAAAAAAAAAAAGCTGAATAGTGACCTTCAGATTACAAACTTTTATGTAGAGAAAAATCAAGTTTGCCTTGCTCTAAACAGCAGACACGGTTGTACTCATGTTAAGCTTATTTAGAATCACACTCATCAGTTGCAAGCAGTCTAATCTCTATAAACTGATATCTACATTGGTATGCAGAATCTTTCAGCAACAGGACAAGGTTTTGGTATCAGAAACATTCTGGTTTCCATTTGTAGTCCGAGTAGTATTAACCAATTATGTCTGAGCGGCAGGTAAACAGTCTGTGCCGCTGTGAAACGACAGACACTTGTTAGGAGCTATGGTAGTAGCAAAGACACATGACCCCTGAGCCGAAAAACGAGCTGCTGCGCATCGACAGTCTCTCGTTCGCAGCTAAGTCAGTTGGACACACAGTCTGTGGTTGCACAGCACACACCCTCTGAACCAGGGAACAAGAGCCGCTGTGTGGCTATAGCCTCTCGTTCTAACGTTAGCACAAAGCACACACCCACAGCAGTGAGCAGTGACTGCCGGCAGAAAGACTGACAGGTATGTTAGTGACGGCTGTTTCGCTTGTGTTTATATGATTGTGGCATTTAACAGAGATGTATTTATTATAACAAAGGAGCTAACAGAGCTCGGTGGACGTAGTGAACTCGCCAGTCACACACAGTGGACAAACAAAATGACACTCACACATATTGGTAGTAACGTAGTCCTGAGACCCTGTGTCCTCATATGAGAACATCACATTTTGGGTTTACTGCACCTTATACTTTATTCTACTTGACTTAGACCTGTTGTCCTTGTTTGTGGACACTTTTGTGCCATCTAGTGGCAGAAAGAGCACAATAAACTAATCCATGTAAAAACAAGATGGCAGCCATCTCTGCCAAGTCAGTCTGCAGCCAATCCTGACACAAAAGTGGACAAAACCTGATCACATTTTATGGTTGAAACTTGTGTATTTATGATTAATAATGTTTGTAGTTTGATATGGCAACAAATTTGACCAAAATTAGGAACAGTAACAAGATAAGATGCTGTTAATTGGGAAGTACTTGTTTGAAGACTTCAGGACTTTATTATCGTCTTGTTTCATGACATTGGGACTTAAAGGGATAGTGCACCCAAAAATGAAAATTCAACCACCCATATGCCGAGGGAGGCTCTGGTGAAGTTTTAGAGTCCTCACATCCCTTGTCGAGATCCAAGGGGAGAGGGGGTAGCAACACAACTCCACCTAATGGAAGCTGACGGCGCCCCAGATTCAAACGTCCAAAAACACATAATTGAAACCACAAAATATCTCCATACTGCTCGTCCTTGGTGATCCAAGTGTCCTGAAGCCCCGACATAAAAAGTAGCCTGTAGCTCTGACTGCCTCTCTGTGCACCGCATTCACATGTGCGGGCTTGTGCGCAAGACCAGCGAAAGCATGTGAACACACATGAACGCAGTGTGCACGGTGTACAGAGAGGCAGTCAGAGCTACAGGCTACAATGAGGCTAAAAACAGAGTTCAAATGATGTTTTTCCAAACAACTTTTTATGTCGGGGCTTCAGGACACTTGGATCACTACGGACGAGCAGTATGGAGATATTTTGTAGTTTCAATTATGTGTTTTTAGACGTTTGAATCTGGGGCGCCGTCAGCCTCCATTAAGTGGAGTTGTGTTGCTACCTCCTCTCCCCTTGGATCTCCGTATGTAATGTGAGGACTCTAAAACTTCACCAGAGCCTCCGTCGGCATATGGGTGAGTAGATAATGGCTGAATTTTCATTTTTGGGTGCACTATCCCTTTAATTATCTTTGACAATGTTAAGGTTTTTTTATACTTATCAGGTCCTATTGATCCTAAATAGCTAGGAGAAATTAAAAATGCACACCAACCCACAGTTTGGATCTCAGGAAGATGTTGTAGGGCAGGGGTTATGTTAACGATGGCTTCAGTGTATCGTCGAGCAGGTTTTCCGGCCACCGAAAAAAATCCTGGACACAGAAAGGATGAAAAACAGTTTAGCTCCACAGTTGTCAGTCTTTTCACGTGTTTTGAACAAGTATTTTTTAACATGTATAATGTGTTTAGAAAGAAATGGCTAATTTTGGTTTTATCCAAACATTGGTGAAGAATTTGAAATGGGAATACAAAATGAGGGGAAAAACAGACCCAGGTCACGTGCCTGCCGCTGCCTGTGGGGTTCAGCCATTGTGTTAAAGTATAAGAGCTGAAATTGAAAAGAGCACTTCTGAAGCGCCAGGCACAGTTTTTGGAAAGCAGCAGTAAAGCACAGACTCAATCATACTGCACGTCAGTGTTTTTAAAATGTGCCCCTCTGCTATGAATGCACGAGTCTTCTTATGAATTACTTAAATGTAACAGTAAGTGTGTCTTTGTCTCACATGGTTGTTATCTAATTTCATTAATCTCTTAACCTGCAGTATCATATTACTGAATTGCTCCTGAAGGCTCAGGCCCTTGTGTGCTGCTGTTCTCTCCTCTGGTTGAATAAAGAGGTTTCACATTGCAATGAAACTCTTCAGATGTTCAGCTGTTTATATAAGATTGTGTACTTGATTCATGAGGAGTAAAAACCCTGCGGCATTCGTCCACACTGTCTTTCCCACATGTATTAGTACCCTGCTGCTATTCATCGAAGCTTTGTTTCACCGCTTCAGGGTACCATACTGTATTCAAACTGAAACCAAGTATACCACGGAGGAACGGGTGCCTCTGAGGCACCATTGTACCATTTTTATTTTCAAAACTCAATTAGCCATTGTTTTAATTTCTTTGCAATCTTCTTTCCCCCCATTTTTATTCTCAGCCCAGTTGCCAGAAGAAACTGTTGGCATTGTTCACAAGACCACGGACACGTTACATTTATACATTTCATCATATCTATGTTTCTACAATGATTTAACCTTTTTTTACACTACCTCTTCAAGGTGGGAATATCATGCCGTTATGCCGCCTTGCTGTTCTGTATATAAGGTACGAACAAGGAATCAGGGGACAGAGTTGTCTCGCCTCTGAGCCGGGAATGAGGTAGTAACAGTGCCACAACAATGTCTGTATAAACGGGACATCCAACAGGACAGGATCATGGGTGCTTTGACAATGTCTTATGTGTAGGACTCAACGCGGGTGATTCAAAAGGTAGCTGTTATAGCAGTTAGTGGCTAACTCAGAGAAGAAGAGCAGCGGTCAAGGAGCTCCTAAGGCCTCATTTCCACTTACGTATGTGTATGGAGACGAGTCAGCCGGAGGTCCATTCATTCCTATGGGAATCTCGGTGATATCCGATGTGCCTGTGAAACTCCTCCCCTCCGTAATATTTCAGTCTGGAATTTGCCTCGAGTACGTTCAAAAAATCAAACTTTTGCAGTGGGTTTCGGAGAGACCATACGACAGTGTGCTAGCTTAGCTAACAGGATGCTAACTGTCCATAGAAGTTCATACTGTCTAAAGCCCTATTCGGACGGGATTAGTTTTACATAGGTACGTGGGGTAAAGTAATAATTACCAGAGATTTTAGTCCCGTCCGAATGTGCCATGTCAGTAATCATTACCGCACGATGTCAGTAAAGATCACCGTGACTTTTACCTACCGTAAAAGGGTCCCGGAAAATTACCTCAGGTAATACTAATCCCGTGCGAATAGACCAGCAGTAAATATGTGTGTAGATATTTCATCATATCCTGTTTACAAGTGGGTTTTCACGGATTTTCAAGCATGGAGGCTCTTGAAGAAGCACTCAGTTTTGCACTTCACAGTCGGACAAGTCCGTGTGAAACCTCAGGTACTGTGGGCCTACGACGAACACGATTCAAAACCAACCGGAGGTCGCAAGCACTTGTCCGAGGCACGGGACTTCTGATTGCACAGGAAGCAATGTCATACGCACATGACGACAGGAGGAGACGGCAGTTTGTGAATGGATTTACCCCTCCCACTTGTGCTAGTTTTGCTTATCCCGTGCGAATTGGCCATTAATATTACCGACGTCCTGTGGTAAAGTGACATTACCTCATGTGCCCATGTAAAACTAATCCCGTCCAAATAGTGCTTAAGTGGTAAATTAATGTTTTTCTTTTCCTTCATATCAGACAAGATAAGGTTTGTTCTACTTTGACATGTTTCGACGGATGTCTTCTGTCTTCTTCAGAAGCGTCACCAGATGTCATTGGTGACGTGCCTTATATCAGCTGACGTTACGGAGGCGTAGCCGACCTGTCAAATTTAACCGGGGCAACTCCTCTCCTGCTGTCAGGTCACTCCTCGAGGACAGCGCTCCAGGTATGTGACAGCGTATATGCTCCCTAATCCGGTTCATCGTACATATTGTCATTTCCGATCACTGCAAAAGAGAGAACCATATAATGAACTGGGAGGAAGCCAGAGTCATCCGCACACAGGATAATCGTTTCCAACGCTGGATCATGGAGGCAGTGGAGATAAGGAAGCCCGCAGAACGATGAACCGGGATGAGGGAGCATATACGCTGTCACATACCTGGAGTGCTGTCCTCGAGGAGCGACCAGGGTGACCACGCCTCTGTAACATCAGCTGATATAAGCCACGTCACCAATGACATCTGGTGACGCTTCTGAAGAAGACGAAAGACATCCGTCGAAACATGTCAAGGTAGAACAAACCTTATCTTGTCTGACATAAAAGAAAAGCAAAACACGAGGATGCTAACTGGCTAACAGACTATGTTGTTCAGTTCAGTTGCCTGTTGATTGTCAAGTGAGTTTGTCTGATTTAAAAGAACTTGTTGATCTAGTTTTAACACCTTGTGAATCTGAGTAATGTTATTCTGCTAAAATAGACCGTCATTATGACTTGTTCAGCCATTGGTTCGTCTTTTAATTTTTCCCATATCTGCAGAATGTCTACCTAGTATGCTTGAAATGATGCGTTTATGTTCCTTATGAGATTTTACATTTTAGACACAGAGGTGAAACTTGGGGGTTTATTTTATGTCTTTTATTGGGAGAGATTTGCAAGCAGTGCAGGATACTGCATACTGTAACAATCTAGTACACACCGATATCTTCCTCATATGGTTCCATATCAGATCCCATTCATCCTCATCTATATTTACACTAAGTTCATTCTGACATGTCTTTGCAGCAGCTGGGACATTTAACACATTGGTCTGGTTTAAAACATTATAAAAGCGAGTAATGGGCTTTCTAGTTGGACACTGAAGCCCTCAAAGCTCATAACTCAGGTTGGTCCCACCTACTCCCCTCAACAGCAGCTGCTGCATCACTGTTGAACACTGTCCACAAGACCACATCCACCCTCCATGAATAATCTGTACGGCAAGATTTAGAGATAAAAAGCCACACTGCATATGTTTGCTGTCATGTTTTCTTGCTGTGATTGTATCTGAAGGTTATATTTATGGATACCTGGTTGCCATGGTGATGTGAGTTGTGACTGATATATTTATGACAATAATTTAAAGCTTAGAAGGAGCCGTCTGTCAGGCAGTTTATTGTCAGCCTCATTTTCTTTGAGTGTTTACATAATGATTTAGCTTGTCTCCTCTGTGATTTTAATTTGATTAGTGTTGTTGTTGGGTGTTTTTATAGGCTGCAGTATTTAACTCGCTCTTGATTGATGCTGCCATCAGGGTCTGGTCTCTTTAGGGAAGACAAGTTTATTTGATTAGCACATGTCATACAAGAATAAGTCAAAAGAATAAGACAAGAATAAGTTCCAGTGCAGTGTGAGAAACAGTTATTTTATTTAATAAAAGGCAGCAGCAAACAGAAAAGTCTTCAGCTTTGAATTAAAGTAAGTAAGTAAGTAAATTTTATTTATATAGCACTTCTCACAGAGAGGACACACAAAGTGCTTCACAAGATAAAATACAAAAAATACAATAACAGAAACAATGCAAAATACACAAAAACAAATAAAAAGTAAAGTGCAGCGAAATACAGAGATGATACAATGGACAATTAATGGAACGCAAGCCTAAACAGATGTGTTTTTAACTGCTTTTTAAAAATGTCCACGGAAGAGGCCGCTCTCAGCTCATGAGGTAGTGCATTCCACCATTTCGGTGCAACAGCCTTAAAGACTCTATAACCTTTCGTCTTTAATCTTGTGTGAGGGACAGTAAGTAGGTGGCCTTCAGAGGACCGCAGTGACCTGACAGGACAGTGAAAGGACACCAGATCCGTCAAGTATGCAGGTGCTTGACCATGGAGGGCTCTGTAAGTGATGATTAGAATCTTGTGCTGGATCCTGAAATTAACAGGGAGCCAGTGCAGGGATGCCAGGACTGGAGTGATGTGAGTGAACTTATGGGATCTGGACAGAAGCCTGGTGGCAGAGTTCTGGACTAGTTGGAGGCGGTCTAATGAAGTTTTATTGAGACAGGTGAAAAGAGAATTACAGTAATCTAGACATGAGGAAATAAAAGCATGGATGATCATTTCTAGCTCGGAATAAGTTAACATGGATCTGAGTTTGGAAATGTTTTTGAGGTGGAAAAAGCAGGAGCGCGTGACAGTTTTGATGTGGTCATTGAAGAGCATGGCCTGATCAAATGTGACCCCAAGGTTTCTCAACTTGGGGCGCACATTTGCACTGAAGGACCCTAAGCAGCTGGCCACTTTGGATGCTGAGGCATCAGGTGCAATAATTAAAATCTCAGTTTTAGCTGCGTTCAACTGAAGGGAGTTAGTAGCCATCCAGTCCTTAATTACATTCATACAATCGTACAGTGAGTCAATTCCATCGGTTCTATCAGGGTTAAAAGAAAAATATAACTGGAGGTCATCTGCATACATATGGTATGAGATACCTTAAAAATTGCTGATGACATCTCTGAGAGGGAGCATGTATAGCGTAAAGAGGATAGGCCCAAGCACTGAACCTTGGGGCACCCCGCAAGAAAGGGGGGCAAACTCCGATTTATGAGGGCCAACAGCCAAAGAAAAGGATCGATCAGACAGATAGGATTTAAACCAATAAAGGGCGGTCCCTGAGATTCCTACCCTGTCCCTCAGCCTGTCTAAAAGGATGTGGTGATCAACAGTGTCAAAGGCTGCACTGAGATCAAGCAGAACCAGGATAGTGGATTTACCGGCATCGGAGGCCATCATGATGTCATTGGAGACCCTGAGAAGAGCAGTTTCTGTGGAATGTAACTGACGATAACCGGACTGAAATTTATCTAAGATACTGTAACTGTTCAACGCTGTCACTAACTGGTTTGCAACTACATTTTCTAGAATCCTAGATACAAAGGGCAACTTGGAAATGGGCCGGTAGTTACTAAGAACATCGGGGTCCAGATTGGGCTTTTTGAGAAGAGGCTGAACAACCGCTTGCTTGAAATGGGACGGGACATGACCAGAAACCAGTGAGCTATTGATTATGGAGAGCAGAGATGGACCAATAGTGCTGAAAACATTTTTCAGCAAAGTTGTGGGCAGGATATCCAGCGGACTAGAAGAGATCTTCATAGTGCACACAAGATCTACTAAGTCTTGTAAGGAGACGGGTGAGAAATTGACTTTTGTTTGGGAGGATCAGGAAGGGAGGAGGAGGAGGGTGTTATACTGGCCTTGACACTGGCAACCTTATTCACAAAATTAATTTAAAAATTGCTACAGTCCTCATCAGAGGACACAGGTAGAGCAGGCGGTTGCGCACCAGTAATGCTACTTAAAATGCCAAGAACTGATTAAAAGAACTGAGAGTTGCAACTGACCTGCAGCTTTCTGCGAGTTTGTTCCAGATATGTGGTGCATAAACACTAAACGCTGCTTCTCCATGTTTAGTCTTGACTCTGGGAAGACAAAGCAGACCTGTCCCAGAAGACCTGACTGGATGGGTCAGATCAGAAATGTATTTGTCCCTGAACCATTCAGTGCTTTATTTCAAAATCAATTCTCTGACAGACAGGAAGCCGGAGTACAGACCTCAGAACTGGAGTGATGTGATCCACTTTCTTGGCCTTAGACAGGACACTGTCTGATTGTTTTTTTGGGAGATCCGTAAAACAAAACATTACATTAGTCTTAATCTACTGAAGATAAAAGCATGGATGAGAGGAAATTTGTAATGTCAAGCGAGCGCTCTCTGTAATTCACCAACATGTATTTTTAGGCCCCAATCACACAGGAAGCACTTTGCAGGTTGCAAAATGCGAGGCACGCCGCACTGACTTTTTAAAAAATTGAATGCCACCAGTGGGGAAAAAAAAAAAAAAAAAAAAAACACTTGCTGTGCCTTTTTCTTGTTGCCAGGCAACCATGGACTCACCTCTTTTTTCTAGCCTTCCCATGTAATTTATTTTCCACAGTAGTTAGTATCTAGTTCCTAAAATGTTGAGGCAGAGGGAACTTGCTGTAGCTCTGGTTGAGGGTGAGAGGCTGTCAGTAAATAGTTTGTTGGGCACAGATAAACAGAGATCTGTGTGGGTACATGAGACCCTAAAAAAGAGGGTGGATCACAGGAAGTATCACCAGTTGGTCCAGGAGCTTCTCCTCCATGATGGACGTTTCCAGGCATATTTTAGGATGACTCAGGGGCAGTTTGACAACCTGCTGTCTATCGTCAGGCCGTATAGCTCTGGGTATCCAGCAACCGCTACCACCAGTCTCTCCTCCATTGTTTACCAACTGTGAACCTGTTGTCATGTCCACCACAGAAGGCCTGCCTCTCAAAGCATTTGATTGGACAATGGGAAATGGGAAAAAAGAGATGACGTGGGGCGCTTCTCCACTCTGAGTTGAAGTTTTTTCAACTCAAGGAGTTCAGAGCACTCTGGCAAAAATGTTAGCCGCCTAGAGCACAGAAACACGAGGCGCGTCACAATGCAAAACACGCATTAAAAACAATTACAGAAAGGCGCCTCCAGCTGCTAAAACACTTTCTGTGTGATCCTGAACCAGCGATGGCTGTGGCTGTGTTTGGGTTGTTCGTCTATCTGTCCAACTCATTCTTATAAATGTGATATCTCAAGGCCATGTGGAAATCTCTTCAAATTTACATCCACTTGGACTCAACAATGATCTGATTAGATTTTGAAGGTCAAAGGTTTGGAGTGAGTTACTGCTTGAAGCAAAGGAGTTCAAGTATCTCGGGGTCTTGTTCACGAGTGAGGGTAGAATGGAGCGTGAGATGGATCAGCAGTTTGGTGCAGCTTCTGCAGTGATGCTGGTGCTGCACTGGACTGTTGTGGTGAAGAGGGAGCTGAGCCGGAAGACTGCCTACATCCCAACCTTCACCTATGGTCATGAGCTCTGGGTAGTGACTGAAAGAATGAGATTGCGGATACAAGCAGCTGAAATGAGTTTTCTCTGAAGGGTGGCTGAGCTCAGCCTTAGAGATAGGGTGAGGAGCTCGTAAAATCCAGAGGGAGCTCGGAGTAGAGCTGCTGTTCCTTCGTGTTGAAAGGGGTTAGTTGAGGTGGCTCGGGCATCTGATCAGGATCCTCCTGGATGCCTCCTGTTAGAGATGTTCCAGGCACCTCCCACTGGTAGGAGGCCCCGGGGCAGACCCAGAAGATGCTGGAGGGATTATATATCTCATCTGGCCTGGGAACGCCTTGGGGTCCCCCAGGAGGAGCTGGAAAGCATCGCTAGGGAGAGGCCCCCATGACCTGGCCTTGGATAAGCGGTTGAAAATTGATGGATGGATGTTTTTGGCCATAACTCAAGAATCCATGCACTAATTATGACAAAATTTCACACAAATGTCTAATGGGATGAAATAATTAAGTGATTAGTTTTTATCTACAAGAGGTCAGAGGTCAACTACTCCACAACATCATTATGTTGTGGAGACATTTGGTTGCATTCTGAACAGGTGACTCTAATCTTGGGTGTCGGCCTTTAAACTGTGTTGACTGTGTAGATATGTTTCCACAGACATTGATGTAAACTGTAAGAGAAACTTGACTGGTTCATGAAGGAATACAACAGCTAGTTTCTTTCTAAGTGGTGTTACATTGAGATATAAAAGCATAATGTTAGCAGGCTCTGTGAACACACAGTGACCTGACACTGAGCGAGTTGTGTGCCTGTGTGTGTTTAGAGAAGCTGCAGTCTCAGAGGGAAACCAGGCTGTTGATGTAACACTTGGTTTAAATGCAGACTATTATTCTGCTCTGCAACGAGTGGTAACAGTAAGTGTGTGTGTTGTGATTCCACACACAACATTTGTATTTCTCTCCGTCGCGTTGCTCTGTGTAGACAATGTAAAACGATGCCTCGGAGGTTATATCCAGTTCCTTCGTGCTTAATTCATGTTGTTAAATCCAACCTAAAGGCGACGTACTGTCTGTTCCTGTATGTTCATTACTTAGCATCCAGTGAGGTCATTATCTCAGAGCCTTAAAAAAAGTACCACATGTTATATAATGTTTTTACTATTAATCATTCTGTCGAATTGTAGAGTGGAGCTCTTCTGTAGCCATCTGCTGAACTGAGTTAAAACATTTTTCAGGAAGCTTATCTAGATAAAACCCGGCTCTTTAAGCAGCAGACGTGTCAAATGGCAGGTGACTGTAACAGGATGATAGCCACAGTCATCAATCCACCACTGGTAGAAAATAGTGACATCTGAGAAGCTTTAACTCAAAGACCAAACACCCTCTGGTAAAGAAAATAGGACGGGTTCCCTTTTTTGGGGCGACTGTGGCTCAGAGGTAGAGCGAGTCGTCCACCAATTAGATGAGTATCCTTGGGCAAGATACTGAACCCCAAATTGCTCCCAATGGCTGTTCCATCGGTGTGTGAGTGCGTGTGAATGGTTACTGAGTAGCAGGTTGCACCTTGTATGGTAGCCTCGGCCACCTGTGTGTGACTGTGTGAGTGGGTGAATGTGACATGTAGTGTAAAAGCACTTCAAGTGGTTGAAAGGCTATAAAAGCGCTATACAAGTGCAGTCTATTGACTTTAAAGAAATACATGTTTTAGTGTTTTTTGTTTGTTTCTTTTTGGATTCTGTATTTGAAAACTAGCAATACTTTTCTAATTTCCCTGCAGTAAGGGTTTTCAGGGATCCCACACCCCTTTAAACATCAAATTAAAGGACTTTTCAAGGAGTTTTCTGTCCCAGTTCCTTCAAATTCAAGGATCCACCATGGCATAGTTTGAAACACAGATCAAGGTTCATTACTATTTTGTTATTTCTGTTATTACTGTAAAAAAAAAAAAAAAGAACTAGCTGCACAAAAGTGCACAGACAACAATCAAACTGAGCCTATTTATCAATGTTGAGGGGAGAAAATATCAGAAGAACCTTAATTCTTATTCTTGCACATAAAATATTATAATAATATATAATAATATAATTTCAAGCACTTTCAGTGACCTGTATCTGTTTATGTCAATTTTCAAAAGCTCTTGAATTTTCCCCTCCCAAATTTACAAAACTTTTAAAGATTTTAGAAAATCTTAGAAATCCGATGGCCCGTTTGCAGGTACTTCTAGGTGATTTTTGATGATTGTGGTTTGTAAAACAACTGCTGTATTTGTTGTTGTTTAAGTGGTTTACTCATTCGACATATTGTTTGAAAGCTGTGCTCCTCGTGGTGCCATTAATGCTGACCGTTTCAAGATACAACCACCTTAGCAGGCTCAAGAAACACTTATGTCAGAAAAAAAACAAACGGTTATTACTCACCTATGAAGCATTATCCTAATCCACAGATCCATATTATCCAGACCAAATCACCCTTTTTACGCAGCTCCCATTTCATTTCTCACACACTGCTAATAGTCCAGACGATCTAAATCTGCCCCCTCCATTGACTCGTTTAAGTCCTGTCTCAAAACCTTCTTTTATTCATTAGCGTTCGAGTCACCCTGATGTGCCTTTCCATGATGTGTGTCTGTGTGTGTGTTGTGTCTCTGAATGTTTGAGTTGTGTACCTGACAGATATGTTGCCTCTTGTGTAAGTGTTTTTAGCAACTAATTCCTTTAGTACAGTACTTTGGTCAACGTGAGTTGTTTTTAGAAGTGCTTTATAAAGAAATTTGAGTCGAGTGTAGTCCGAACACATTATTACATCCATAGATATCCATGAACTGCTGCAGCATCTCTTCAAATGTTCATATTTCTCCACATATGATCCATAATTTCTCCTGTTCTACATATAAACAAACTGACTGGTGTATCCCAAAATGGAGGCGGGCTCCTGGCCTTTCCATTGACACCTCAGTTGAGCCAATAGGAGCTTCCAATACTGTTGCTGTGGCCTTGATAGCCAACCAGAGCCTGAGCTGAAGGGATATACGTCACTGAGATTTCCTGTAGTTTTAAGCAAGTTAAAGGGCCAGCGATTGGCCAAATGTTCCCGAGGCTTATGGGTCATGTAGTCAGTGACACTCCAAAGCTCCACAGTGCCCAACCCTCAGAAAAACATGTGTGAAATGTTCATTTTGTGTGATTTTGTTATCTACTTTGAATTTGGACTTTGTGAGGCTTCATGATATGGTCCCATTGTGTTTTCCAGCTAATAAATCCCTGTTCAAGTCATCTGCAGCATCTTTTTGAAGGCTTATTCAGGCGATGATGAAAAAACTGTTTATTTCAGTGTTGAAGTGTTGAAGCTTATATATATTTCAATAACAGAAACACTTACAGTGATTATGATCTTTGGGGAAAAAACTTAGGAAATGAGACCATGCATGTACATGCACTAAAAATGGAACAAAGACAGCTTTCAGTTGACTTTGGATAGCCTTGGATGGGCGTTTTAGGTGAATTTTCCAGGACCTTATTGAGGACCCATGGAAACCCTGTTTTCCAGTGTTGAAGTTGCATGTGTACAGGCTGTTCTCCTCCTAAATCTCTCCTGTAAGTCACATAACACCCACAGGAAAAAAAGGAAATGTCTCCCGTCGGAAATGACCCCTTAAAAACAAATTACATGACACTGAACATGAGGAAGTCGGTAAAATGTTAATCTGATTACATCATGCAGCATGTGAAGGTAAAGGGGTTATCACTCTGACACCTCTATCAGGAAGTAACACTCATTAACATTTTTCTAGTAAGAGACGTGTTGCTTTCAACCTGAATAATGTAACACAAGTGTGACATTTGTTTTCACTGGAAAGTGATTAATATGGATAGTCAATTAACCTGTGTCCAACCTGTGTTATTTTGAGACCAGGTATGCAAGCTTTCATAGACCTACTGTCACGTCCACTGCACGGTTTACAGAACAAGAGAAACACAGATGTTATCATGAGCAGCTACAGACAACAGACAGAGTAAAGAGAAAACTTCTGCTGAAACTCAGAACATATCAAATGAAGAGCTGATGGTTTAATTGTCAGGTGATCCGTCTCATGTTATAAGCATGTTGCAATGGCTTTAGCTGCCCGTGCACTGTATATGTGGCCTGGTTCTTAGTTAGAGCAAGCTTTGCTATCAGAGACTCACGTGGGTCATCTCAAGTTCATGTTACACCTCTTCTTATTGTCCTCAAAGTGTCCGTCAGACAGAGAGAAAGACAGAGAGCAGGGTGCACAGGCAGGGGTGAAATGAGAGAGGCTACGGGGGATGTTAAGGAATTAAAAATAGGAGAAGGAAAAACTGATAGATACAGTAATAAAGGTGACAGTATAAAAGAGAAACAAAAGTGAGGAAAGTAAACAAAAAGTCAAAGTCAAGAGGGCGTGAGATCAAAACAAACTTGTCACATGATAAGATTATTTTTCTTTAGGCCACTGAACTCTTTTTTTGTGATGGTTTGTGTTGTTCACTGGCGCACAGTAAATATGCTCCATTCTTTCAACATTAAATTGTGTTGCTAATGTGCTAACTGGCTAACTAGCATCAAGACGGTTGTTTCCTCTCACGCAGGCACAGAACGTACGTGCTGGTTGCTCCCTCCGCTGTAGTCTTTGCAGTGTGTTGATGTGCAACCTTCTGGCTGAGATGAGATGACATCTAGCAATGCAGCAGGGGGCCTTCATTGCAGCTAGCGCTCTGAAGTCAGTTTGGTGTGTCTGAGCCTTTAAAACAAAGTGTGTTAATAGCCTAAACTTGTTTTAAAGTTCAATTCATCTGGCTGCCGAGGTCTTGATGCAACTTGGTGGGAGTGTGAACTGTTTGAACAGTAAGACTCTCACTTCTCACAACTCCAGATATTGGTCTTGGAGGCACACCAGGTTCCCACATCCATCCAGAAATCTAATCTCCCATTCTGTCCTTTCACCTGCAGGAATCCGCAACGCGGAGAAAGTTGTCTCGTCATCCATCTTTGACTTTTGCCTCGCAGCCACACTGTTATTTCACTGTTGTAAACCTGAGTACAGGAAGTAACTGTGCAGCCTGATCTCACAGGAATTCATACTTCTTTCTACAAAGTGGTGCATTTTTGTAGAAAGCGTTCAGAAAATAGATTCAACAAGAAACTCTTTCTGAATTGTTATTATATGCAAACCGACAGTATAATAAATTAAACTCACATAACTTCATGGATAGTTTGTTAGAAAGTTAGTAACTGATCTCTACTGATCACAGCAGGAGGAGGAGACAGCTTCCTACAGAGAGTGGGAATCTCTGTATTGGGCCAACATTTGTGGGTAGATCCAATCCTTTTTTCTTTTTTTATTTTCACAAATATTTTACTTTAAAAAACTGCATTCTGTGTTTCTCAGCTGATTGTGATTGCCAGCATATCTCAGTTTTACAGCTTGGCTACAAACATTACTGATGCAAAAACTCAGCCCAGCATCAGAAGGCAGTGAGAACATACTAGATTCAACTGTTGAAAATTGGAAAGCAGTGTGTTAAAGGTCATCTCATCAGTTTGAGATTTTATAACAGGCTCCTATCTTGTATTCTTCAGTTTGGCGGTCGACCTCTTTTACTTACATTTGGATTTCATTACATTAGTTTCTTACTCTCTCAGGCCTCCTCCTCTCTCTTTCTCTTAGGGCAGGATTATGTTAGAAAATAACTAGTCTGTACAACATGTTGTTCAATCACATGGAAAGGCTAAAGTGTTTATAGTTGCCTCTAAGGCGAGGTGAAAAGCCGACCATCATAGAGAGGAGGGACTCGCAACAGTCATTTAAATACAGGGATAACAGCACATATTATCAGACAGTTTGATGCCCCTTTTCGACAGTCATGGGCTGGCTTGTCTTGGCTTGGTTTGGTTCAGTTTGGTTTGGGCCATCAGCCCAGCACGGCATTGATTTGCATTCCCATTACAATAGGGTGACCATATTTTGATTTCCAAAAAAGAGGACACTTGGCCAGCCACGACATAGCCTACTTAAATGATACTTGCAGTTTACTCGAAGATGCCTTATCATTTTAATATATTTAAAATTTATATGTATGGATAGAAAATTCAGTTATATTACAAAATAATATCTCTCAAAGACAGAAATTCAGATAGGCCCCAGTAGGGGACACATACACACACTAGAGTGTGGCGATCCGAGCCCGACGGTACCCGACGGGTCAGGCTGGGTTTGGTCAAAGATGTATAAATTGTATTCGGGCTCGGGTTGGATTCGGTCAGCTTTCAGTGAAAACGTAGTGTAAAAATAAATAAAATCCTATTGCCTGTCCTGTTTATTGCTTGGGCACTGTTATTTACGTGACAACACCTGAACATAACACACACAGACACACACTGGCTGTTTGTTTCTACCTCTCTCCTCTCTGGAAGTCTCGGACCTCCAGCCGCCCGCCTCCGCCTTGATTAAACGCTGAAAATAAAATAAAAGAGGGAGGTTTTTCCTATTTTATCTTATTTTGTTTTATTTCTCCCTCTCCTCTCGCTAGAAGCGTCAGACCTCCTGCCTCCCGCTCCCATCTCAAACACGGAGGTCTCCCTCCGCAGAGCACCCACGGCGCACGCCCGGCCTGTTAAATAGCCTGTAACCGTAACAACTGTGTGACACAAACTCAGTGTTTTGGTCATTAAATAATGTCGGGCTCGGTTCGGGTTCGGACAGAAATATGTGGCCCGTGCCGCACTCTAACACACACAAACACACGGAAAACCGGACATTATCATCAGTTTATAAAACCCCCCCCGACGCCCCGGACGGGACGTGAAAAGTGGACATGTCTGGGCAAAAGAGGACGTTTGGTCAGCCTACATTACAACAGGGCTACCTGCTTGAAGGTGTGTCTTTAACTGATGACGGCTTGTCTTGAGTGATGATGTTTAAAAGCAGTAGGCTGATCCACAGCTGTTATTTTTGCTGCATGTGTTTTTCCACAGCAGGGCAGGTAAAAGAAGTTTACCTGTTGGAGGTGAGCTGTTTGCAGAGGTGCAGTAAGAGCCTGTTGTCTGCAGCTCTTCATCAACATCTCACTGTGGCTGCATCTCATTTTACTCTTATTGGCTGCATTTTCATTAGACTTGCTAACAAAGTTCAGCTAATTCAGTGATCAACACATTTCATTTCCTAGAGTCCAACATTATTTTATTATTTAAAAACTTTTATTGTGAAGCAGCAAAATGAGGAAATGTTGAGTTTTCCAACAGCAGCTTCACACAACTTCTAATATGGCTAATAGCGAACATGAAACAGTAAAATAAAGCAGATATTTAAAGTAGAAACAGGATGCAGGAGAGAAACTGAACTCCAAACCACAGAGATTCAGTTAGAAGCTACAACAGACTTTTAAAAACGTCTTTCTCTCTGGTCTCCTGCAGACAGAGCTGAGCAGAGTCTTGCAACCAACAGGCTTGTTTCAGAAGCTGTGGTTGGAGAGACGTCACCGCTACCCTCTTGAGGGCGGGCAACTCGGCTTTTGGATAGACTCTGGAGGAGATCAGTCTCTGGCACAGCTCTGCGTGGCATGGTGCATCTAAACTGATCAGGGAAACGCATATCAGCGCAGTATGGCTTGACTCAACATGGCCACAAAGCCCATGAACTGGCAACCCAATCACCAGAATTTTGGCATTGTACGTTTCTGCAAACTACAGATACTTTACAGTTCTTTACGTTTCAACATTGCTCTGGTTAACGTGGTGAGGTTTGGGTGCAAAAACCTCTTGCTTATGCTTAGGAAAAGATCAAGTTTTAAATTAAAATAACCACTTTTAGTGGCACTATAAGGGGCACAGGTTGCTAACACCCATGTTTGTGGCTAAAACACCAAGACGCAGCAATGACTCATTAAAAACAACCATCCATTTTCTAACCACTTACCCTCTTGAGGGCCGCGGGGGTGCTGGGGCCTATCCCAGCTGACATTGGGTGAGAGGGGGGTACGCCAGACTATCACAGGACTGACACATAGAGACAGACAACCATTCACACTCACATTCACACCTACGGACAATTTAGAGTCACCAATTAACCTGCACGTGTCTGGTCTGTGGGAGGAAGCTGGAGTATCCAGAGAAAACCCACGCTGACACAGAACATGCAAACTCCGCACAGAAAGGCTCCCACACCCGAGATCGAACCAGGAACCCTCTTGCTGTGAGGCGACAGTGCTAACCACCACACCACCGTGCCGCCTAAAAAACAACCAGTTTTGTTTTTTGTTTTTCAAACACTGGTCTGCTTTTTCCTCTAGCGACCTGACATACTCTCATCCCAACCCACTCTGATTGCAGTTAGTTCTGTGGTTTCCTGGATCAAGACAAAAAAGAAAAGACACATTCATCCTTTAGTTTGATTTTATTTTCACACTATACCACTCATAACCAAGAGTTGTGAGCATGAAATCACATGAACAGTATTTCACTCATTCACAGGGTCCCACATACTTCCTACGTTTTGAATATAACAATTATTGTATGTCACAGACGGAAGCACAGAACTGCACCTCTGTAATAACAAACACTTGACCTAAGAACCTTAATTCTTCACACACAGCATGGGCACTTTTCAGCCAGCAAGACAATTTTCGCCTCAGCAGGGACGAATCGCACCAGGACAGGAATTCATCTCCAGCTGTTTGGTGTCGACGTGATATATTTGTTCTCCGCTCATGTCAGAGAACGTCACATCAAATGAGTCATGTAGGAAGCAACAGCAAAAACACTCAAAATCTATTTTTAGCGGTCGCACCTCCAGGAGCTGCAGTTTGAGTCGCATCACAAATAACATGCACATGTGACATCGATCTGATGTTTTAAGGTTGGATTCAGTTTGCTGCCAACATGAAACAGATTGTTGTATGATGAACATTTTGTGTCTCGTCTCAGACTTCATCACTCCCTGTAAACGTGCCAGCTGACAGCACGAACAGTGACAAATTCACAGAATGCTCATACCAGCAGTGCAGAGTGCAGCTTCTTGGCTTCGTGTATCAGCAGCACATCTCATGCTTCAGCTCAAACTGGCTCGCAGGCTCCATTCTGTACAGTGGAAACTAATAAGAGCAAACAAATTCACACACACTTCAGTCTTAACATCGCCTTCAGGATGAATCAACAGTGATGTGTAAACTATCATCTGTCCCACTTGAAGCTTTATTCAGTTCTAAGAACAATAGTTGGTGCAGAGATACCTTTCCAGCTTGAGGTGCTCTGCGCTCAGCTTTCATAACACTCTCAGCGTCCCCTCTGGTTGGGCATCTGATGAGTGAATCTTTAAGTAAAACCTTTGTTATATTTCAAAACAATATGACAGAGATGATCTTTGGGGAAAACCCCCAACAGTGACACAGTAATATGGTGAAAAGGCAAATAATAAGTGTTCTCAATTCAGATTTGAGATTAGTTTGTTGACATTCTGGGACGCCGTGTCAACTTCAGATTGTTACATGGATTGTGTCTTTTCAAAATACATTTCCATTTTTACAGGAAATGTACAGTTTGCATACAGTCTCTTTCAAAATAAATGTACCGGGTCAGTACAACACTGTGAATTGACCGGTGTTTTTTGGCAGTTAACGTCTTTTTTTAGAGAGACAGCCATTTTAATAGCAGGACTTCCCTCCCCAAAGGCAAATGTTCCACCAAAACAGGTTCATCCCGACACTATTTTGTAAGGGCACTGTCGCTGCACCCTGGCCTTAGTGCCACTCAAGATGATTGTGATTGGTTTAATTGCACTCCACCCCCATTTTGTAGCGAAAATGCCTAAAATGACATACCCAAATTAAAATGACTGTAGCTTCTGAACCGCTCTGACTACATGCATGCATGAGGTCTTGCCAGAAAGAAAACTCCCTGAAGTTTCTTGTGAAAGTGTCAGAAACACTCAGTGATACAGAGACAGAGTAATGGGCCTCTGAAGTCAGGAAAAAGTTGAAGATTTTGCCTAAAATAAAATAAAAAATGTGTTTCAGAAGGAATAACTATCTGTGGCTTCATCTGAGCAGGTAAATGACACTGTGGGGCTGTAGGCACACTATCAATGAACATTTGTGTCAAATTTGAAGAAGATTGCGCAAAGTATGACCATTCTACAGTGTTTTTCCATGAAAAGATCCAGGCGGAGCTCCAAATGACAAGAGTGCTCACTCCGCTTCGAAACAGTACTATCAGTGATCAAACAACACTCAGCCAGCTTCAAACATTGTACCTTATTGAAATCAGGTGTGATTATGATAGCTGATGTTGTTTGTGAAACAGAAACACCATAAAATATCACCAAATAAAGCCATATGAAACGTGAAAGTTATGATCCTACTTTCTAGACGGTATATCTCAGCCAAAAATAGTGGTAGGAGTGAGACTCTTACATTTTAGAAAAGAGCTACGTGTTCTCTGATGGCTCTGCATAAGATTGTTAGTAATCATTTAACTTTTCCCATTGAAAAACAGCATGACATGACTTGTCACCACTCATCATTTTTGAAAAGCCGAGAGCTTTCTTAATCTGGCAGTACCAAACATCACATGGTTTGATGACATAGTGCGCCTGGGAGATACCATTTAACAGAGGAGTTAGAGAGGTTAAAAGATACAAACAACCCAGAGCATTTTTATGGCAGACTGATAATGTGTGCTTCCAGACCATCCTCTCGCACTGACGCACAGCTGTGGTTATGTGTCTGGCTAAGCCACACTCTTGCAACCCTTGAATTTCAAACATAATTACATGTTAATCACAAAAAATGACAATATTCTCAAGGTAGACGCGTAGACACGTATTCATCTGTTAGTCTTTTATGTATAATATAAAGAACAACAGGTAAACCAGAAACATGCATCCCTGAGCCTAATTTGTTTTGTTTGTGTTCTTTGAGCTTTATGTTTTGCACAAGGTTCCTGAAGTTTTCATTTAATTAAATAAAAGATTTTGTCTGTCGTGTCCTGCAGGTTTCAGTCTCGACTGTGAGCCGTATCTCTGAGAGATGTTTTACTGCAGAAAGTCCAAACTGAGAGGTGAGCTGCTGTTAATTCCTCCTGGGTTGCACCGAGAACTGGAGGGCATTAGGTTTGGACACCCTGTCAGGTTTTGGATGAAAGGTTACTCTGTTGCTGGTCTCCAAAATTAAGATTTATGGTCTCTCTCAGAGGGGTCTGCCCTAATTATTCTGCCTCACCAAGAGCCAAGCCAGTTCTCATTTCCTTTAGCTTTTTAAAATGGAAAAATCCAGCAGCTTTTCTTAAAATGCCTGATTCCTCCTAAATCCACTGAAAATCTTATTCTCCATAAGTATGGTGCATGAAATGGGATGTTCAGTAGCAGAAGGATGGTATGACTTCTAGTTTAGGTTCATGTTCACAAGATTCAAGAACTGTATGATTGTGATGAACCCGCTCTGAGCTCAATTTGAAAATATAGTGCTGCTTCTTGTTTTCATCATCTAAAGTGAAAAATGCAGCACTGTTCATTTGTTTGAGAGGTTCTGCAGACAGCAGCAACTCTCTTTTAACGGCAGGTTGAATATTTTCAGCTGTGTTTGTAGCTGCCATCGATATTTTCCTTTACTCATATGAATGTTACAAAATTTAGCTCTATTATGACTCACAGGTTCACTGACAAAACATTTGTCTTATACGAGACACGTTTTCCCCACATATACAACATGCTGACATATTAGCATTAGCTTATGACATTACCCATTGTATAAATTAGCCTTGTGAGCCCGGTCTCACTCTGAGGTCTTCGAAATACAACGCTTGGGCAGTGACTTAAAGGGAACTCAAGGCAATTGAATCGAACGCAACTGGACTTGGTTTTGTCTTAGAAGACGTTTCACCTCTTATCCAAGAGGCTTCATCAGTTCATGCTTCTCTGACTAGGCTGGAACTAGTCTGACAAACTGGTGTGGAAGCACCCAGGTATTTAACCTCTGGGGAGGTCTTCACAAGGCCAATGATGTCACTGGTTTGTTAGTGCTCCAATGGTGTGTCAACGACAGTCGTTGAAACTCCTGCTGCAACGGTTGTCACTGGAGTCGTTAGAGTCACATGAGGCCATTTATGAACGACCGTTGTTTTTAGAGGTTAAGTTGTTAAACCTCCTGGGCAAGGATGAAAGGACAGCATTATAGGTGGGGGATAGGTGGTGTCGCAGACCTCCTCCTCTATTGAGAGATGGCTTTTCCAATTTCACATGGATGGCTTCTTTTACACCTCTTTCAAACCATCGGTCTTCCCTGTCCAAAATGTGCACATTGCTGTCTTCGAAGGAGTGTGCTTTCTCCTTGAGGTGTAGATAGACAGCTGAGTCTTGCCCTGACGAGTTAGCCCTTCTATGTTGGGCCATGCGTTTGTTTAGTGGTTGTTTTGTTTCACCAGTGTACAAGTCTGGGCATTCCTCACTGCATTGGACAGTGTACACTAGGTTGCTCTTCTGAGTGTGTGGTGTACGGTCTTTTGGGTGTACCAGTCTTTGTCTGAGTGTGTTACTGGGGTTGAAATACACAGGGATGTGGTGTTTGCTGAAAATCCTCCTGAGTTTTTCAGATACCCCAGACACATAGGGGATGACAATGTTATTGTGCTTGTTCTTTTCTTCCTCACCCACCTTGTTCTTTCTGGAACAGGCTGCTGATTTCACAAAGGTCCAACTGGGGTAACCACAAGTTTTTAGAGCCTCCCTCAGATGTTCATGCTCTTTCCCTTGGGCCTGAGTGCTGGTAGGTACGTTATCAGCTCTGTGTTGTAGGGTCCTGATAACACCTAGCTTGTGTTCCAGTGGGTGGTGAGAGGAGGAGGAGTTTCAACGACTGTCGTTGACACACCACTGGAGCACTAACGAACCAGTGACATCATTGGCCTTGTGAAGACCTCCCCAGAGGTTAAATACCTGGGTGCTTCCACACCAGTTTGTCAGACTAGTTCCAGCCTAGTCAGACAAGCATGAACTGATGAAGCCTCTTGGATAAGAGGTGAAACGTCTTCTAAGACAAAACCAAGTCCAGTTGCATTCGATTCAATTGCCTTGAGATAACTATGACCTGGATGAATGAGAATATCCACAGGCACGACTTAAAGGGAAATTTCAGTTTATTTCAACCTGTCTCCTATTGTCCTAAATTTGTTTCAAGTGACTAGTGATATAAAAATAATAGTTAGCATGTTAGCCGTTAGCCTAGATACAGCAGAAAGCAGAGCTAAATGGTAAACAAACATGGCAGCACACCGGTAAGGTAAGACAACACATTTACATGTCGTTTTCTATATGTTCTCTGACATTTATCCTAACGATATGAGGCGGTCTTTGTGGAAAAAAAGCTTGTTTAGTGGACTAACTTTGCACTTGAAGGTTGCCCGTTCACTTACGTTTTAACAGGTCTGACGCTACTATGCGCCCCGGCTGTATCTATGCTAACGGCTAACATGCTAACTATTATTTTTATGTCACTAGTCACTTGAAACAAATTTAGGACGACAGGAGACAGGTTGAAATAAACCGAAATTTCCCTTTAAGGCGTCAGAAACCAACAAAAAAAAGCTGTTCTTTAACATCAGCATGATACGCAGCCAGATGTCATTATAGTTTAATGGCCTCAGGCGGTGTCAGGGGGAAACGTGGCAGGACGAAGACCAAAGCCAAGGCAGCCAGAGTCCAACCGAGTCAGGTGGGAGTGGTGGTGGATGGGTCCAACAGTCACCGACACTCACTAGAGAGAGCGGTGTTCACATCCTGTAAGATTCTGAAGCCAAACCCTGTGCTTTTTTCCTAAACCTAACCATGTACGTTTGTTGTTGAGGGAAAAAAATGTCAATTTGTGGTGTTGTACCGACATACTGTGATTATTTTGAAAGAGACTATATGTAAACGTTAAATTTCCTGTGAAAACGGAAGTGTGTTTTGAAGAAGAGAACGTGACACCTCAGTCACATTACTTATCGGTTTTATTATCCTTGCATTTATCCAGACCTCCACAGGAGAAATTCCGCCACACTTGAGAGCTTTCCTGGGAAAATAGCTTGTAACTTTTGTGGACATTACCATGCTACTTGGTCAATTGATTAACTTCACCACTGAAAAGCTGTTTGGATCAGAAAGTAGTGACATTACCACCACATGGCTTAGAAATGCAGTTAAATTAGTAATGTCACTACTTGTAGTTGCTACTGTCATGTACGCAGAGCCTCTCCCATAGGTACCATATCGAGTGAACGCAGAGGTATAAACATGACCTTAAAAACAAGTGAGCTTATCAGGTCCCTGTAGCCTGCTGCACCTCTACATTGCGTTGTGAGTCATGCAGGCGACAGGTTTTGACAAGATGAATCTGTGGAGTAAGAAAGATATCCCTGGTTTTGCTGCATCAGTTTTTTAAATTGCTATTTTAAACTTTCCAGTGTGAGTCTAACTGTGATGTAATTCTGAATCAGTGGAAGACTTTTTAACTTATCCAGACTGTAATCAAAGAGGTAACACATCAGACAAAGTATGTGGACGTCCAAACATCCATGACATCTCTATTCAAAACCATCTGCATTAATCTGCAGCTACAGTATGACAGCCTCCTCTCTTCTGGGAAGGCTTTTCACCATGCTTTGGCACCAGGCTGCAGGGATTTGATCCCATTCAGCCACAAGATTATCAGCGAGGTCCAACACTGATGCTGAGTGATAAGGTCTGGCTCACAGTTGGTGTTCCAGTTCATTAAGGTTTTGGATGGGGTTGAGGTCAGGGGCCAAGTCGGACAAATTCCTCCACACCAAACTGGGAAAACCATTTCTGTATGGAGCTGGCGTTCTGCTCGGGGGCAATGTCAAGTTGAGACAAAAGAGGCCACAAAATCTGAAATCACACTATTGTCTTAAATGGGCACTGTGTAGGAATTTCTCCCATCTAGTGATGAGATTGTATATTGCATTCAAACGGATAGCGCACTTTAGCATCTCACTGTTTCAAACGTGTATTGCAACAACGGTAGCCGCTGTGTACCAAAAAGCTATGATAACATTGATGAAACCATGTCATCCGATACTTCATGGAGTATTCACTCAGGCTCCTACACAGACACGTGACGTGAGTTGACAAACCCCCTCCTCACCATGCTGGCTGTGTGTACAATGTAGGACTGTTGGGGCGGGTGTAAATCGAAATAAACCAATCACGTCTTGTCTTTTGACAACTGACCAGTGGCTCAACCTCACACACCTCATCCCTCTCCTCACAACACTACACCTCGCAACACAGCAGCTGTTAGCTGCTGTTAGCTGTGATTCTCCTTCAGCAGCTCTCTCCACCTGGGAAAGGCTACCCAAATGTTGACCCTCGTTTTGAAATCGCCAGTCACGTTGCCTTTTTGCCTTTTTTCAAATGCACTGGCACTTGTGACTAGCCTGCTTGCTGCTGCTTTTCGTCACTCTACCTGCAGGGGTCCATGTCATTGGTCTGACATCCCATTAGTCCGACGGTCCGCGGTGCTGAACGGCTCCCGGTGGGCGTATTTCTACCTTGATGGTGCGCCGCAACCGGCTCTGGGTCAGCTGGGAAAGGCTTGAGGCGAAGCAGGCTCACAGCTTATGTGTTTGCCACTTTCTTTTTCATTTTAACCCACACCATGATCTTTTCCTGACCCTAACCAAGTGGTTTTTGTGCCTAAACCTAACCAGACCTTAACCACAGGGCATCATGATGATTTCAGAACAACGGGACTTCGGAACAATGAGTTTAATATGGTCGGACCAATGGGATGTTGGACCAATGGGCTGTTGGACCAATGGGCAGTTCCCACCTGCAGGCGGAAACCGGAAACCGACAAGTGAAAATGCAAAAGGCGATTCCGTATTTCTCAAGTATGTCCCTGTACGTACCTGTATTTTCAAGATGGCGCACGTACATGATGAGACACCAGTTGCAATGTATATGTAAATGAGAATTTCTGAGCTCACGGACATACTTAGATACGCTGATGGAGGTAAATACACGTGCTAGGACACACTTTTGACTGCAAAATTTGTCTCAAAGAACAACTGAAATTGTTACACATAGTGCCTTTAACTATCATTGTGTGCTGTAGCATTAAGATTTTCTTTAATTAAAAGTATGAGGTATTTATATACGATAACAGTACCCTGTATGTTTTTAGGTTTCAGGACTTGTAAACCACTCACCTTGCTGATCAGACTGCCTTCCATGGATGTTGTCCAGAATAAAATCTCTGAGTGAAAGCCGAGGCCTCAAGATTTAGGCTCACTTTCCTTGACTAGTAAATAATGCAGGTGTGCGAAAACCAGAATCAGATCTTGTTTTTTTGTTGTCCCTGGGGGCCTCTGTGTTTGTGCCCAGATGCAGCACCTTGCAAGAACTGTAGACGAGAGCGGTGTGAAGGTTTCGATCTTCATTACTACCACAGAACATTGCTGAAGGCTACGCAAGCACACGGGGACACACAGTACTATACCAGCTTGGCAACCTGCTAACATGATTTGGGCTTCAGTGGGTGTTAAATTATACTGCTGTTATATGTCTGTGTGTGGGTGAGACTGTGTGAAAGAAACTGAGAGGGAGAGATGGAGGGATGGAGAGAGTGTGATTAGAGGAGAAGAAGCAGTGAGAGTGAGCCGGAGAGAAAAGAGAGACGATGACAGAGAGATGGACGGAGAGAGGGAAGTGGTATTGGTTGTTTCTGAGTGAGCCAACTGGCTGTCATGATACCTTCTCATATTCCATACAGAGACTGTCATATCACACACGCATACACACACACACACACACACACACACAGACGGTAGCAGAGTCATATGATCTTGTTGGCTGCTGGTCAGATGGTTCAGTCAGTTATTTGTTATTGGCTCCGAGCAGCCACTCCTCTGTATCATATGTTTACTGCGTACAAATAAACCATTGTAGTGTCATTTATGTTCAACAGTCTTGGGTTTTTTGATTTAATAAAACAAACAGAAAAATCTCTTGTTTATAAACTGAAATGACTCTTTCAGTGGTGTAATACATAATTTGTTTTCTCAAATCCACCACAGTGTTTCCTCGAAAGCTGGGGCAGGCTAAAATCTAGAAAAGGCAGAGAAAAAAAGAAGAACAAGAATTAGCTATCCATGCCACGGTCCACCTCACTGATCCCTGCTGTGGATTGCTTCCCCAGGAGGCAGCTCTGAGACACATCTTGCATCGGCAGCTAGTGGCTCGAATTCCGCCAGTGCAATCCTCCAGCGCCGGGTGTCAGAGCAATCTGGTGGAAGCGGCAACTTCCGAATAATTCCGAGATCCACTTCTTGATGTTCCACAGCTCCAACCTCTCGTCCACATATGGTCACTTATGAAAACCAAGGTGGTGATGGCCAAAATGACAAATCTGGTAGGAGTCCACAAACCAATAGGTGATATAATGGTAGCTACATCCATTATTTATACAGTCTGTGGCGGCAATGCCTGGTCTAGTCTGTGTAAAGGCAGCAACAGAAAGTTTGCTGATCCAGCCCTGTCCCCCAGAGCTGGTATTTGCACCATAAACTGTAAATATAAAGGATGTAGCTACTGTGGCCTCAAGTTTGACATTTCAGCCGTCACCATCTTGTTTTTTGGAGCCAAATGTTACCACATTTAGGCAAGAGGCTGGTGCTGTGGATGAGTGAAGGGTGGATCGGACTGAGAGCCCGAGGACACTATCAGCAGACAGCCTGCCACTCAAAGCGACCTTCATTATGCGTAACTTCAAGCCTTGATAAAATGTAAATGGGTGAGTTGTGTAAAAATTCACCTCCTGTATAGTTGTCATGAGGGGAGACCTTAACTATAGCAGTGGTTACCAACTGGTCCAGCCACATGGTCCAGATTTGTCCTTCGTCATTAGTTCAAAGTCCACACAGTTTAATACATTCAGCGTCATACTTTTGTTTCGCCATGTCGTCAAGATACTTCGCTCTCTCTGTCAGGTATCTGTCAGCTAGGGGAGTCACTCACTCTACAGCAGGAAATGGCACTTTACAAAGATCTGTGCTGGAAATTCACTGTACTTCAAAATAAAGTGTGTTTTTGTACAAATCATTCAGAATGGACCCGTGACCCACTTTTGGACAGTGACCCACCACTTGGGAACCACTGAGCTATAGAGACCAAAACTGTCTTTTGTACAAGGCTGTAAACATGTTTATGTCTGCTGTAAAGTTGGGCATTTTAACATGGGGGTCGATGTAGATTGACTGGCTTCTGGAGCCAGCCTCAAGTGGCCGTTCAAAGAACTGCAGTTTTTTGCTGCAGCCGTGAGCCTTTAGCTCTGGTTAGCATAAAGATAAACTCTTACAAACATTTTCTCTGCATCTTTAAAACTCTTTACAGATATCAACACGTGTTTATTGTAAGACTTTCTTTTACTCTCTTTTTTTTGATAAGTCTGTCTTCCTTTTTTGGGTTGCCTAACCTCAGTAACTTTGGACGTAACGTCATTCATGGGGCGCAAATTAGTAGTATATCATACAAACTGTGCATGCATTTTTCATAGGATATCATATGAACTATTCAATGAGAAAACATTGATTAGGGAGAATTCGGCTCAGTAGGTCTTATGAACCGCTACATTGTGAACTATTGTTAGTCCAGCTCCTGAATTTCACTGTTTCTTTTGTCAGATTTGGTTTCTATTTCTGCACTGTCCAACATTCCCACAACACATCTTGCGCTCACTCAGACATCACAGGCTTCATACAACCATGCAGCTGGATTGTGACAACATGACTTTGAGCTTTAACTTAAGCATGGCCATTTCATGTTCTGCTTCTCGATGCACTTTAAAGTACACAATCCTTTGTAGAAAGCTTTCCTGTATAAACTCATCACATCAGAATGTGTACTTATGTCTTATATGCTTATGTAACTGTGAGTGCTGTAAGCTGATTCCTAAATATAGCTCTGTGTAGCCTACATACAGTATTAAAACGTATTAGCAGGCAGCATGGGGCTAATAAATACAAACAAACGCCGGCAGATGATACACAACAGTAGATGTTCTTTCAAAGAGGACACTTATTAATCAGGACTTAATGTTTCCTCTTGGCTATGCTTTGTTTACTGTCTGTTTGGACTGAAATGTAAATACATTTTGAAGATGTAAACAATTTATAAACTGCTGTAAATATTATAAAACACAGCAGTGATGTCTGAGGAACCTCAGACAAGTGTAAGATACAGATTTTAATAGACTTTTCCATTTGCAAGGTTAATTTTGTTTCTGCATGATTGTAAGCATTTACTCATCTTCTCCATAGGACTACATTTAGTGGGATACTTATGATTAATTACTTATGACAAAGCACCCACAGGGTTTTTATGGTGAGGATACATAACCTTGTAGAATAAAAGAGCAAAAAGCCTGAGTCACCTCTTAGAAATCAGCCATCGTCAGTCAGCCTGCTGGAAAAAAAGTATATCTGTTCTCTCTAAAAGATCAGGGTCAGATTGCGCATGGAAGTCAGAACCAATCAGATTTGCTTTAATGTACTTTCATTGTCAGGCTCTTCTAGGTTTTACTCTTAGCTCCTGGAATTTCCATCTAGAAATGTGCTGAAAAGATTGAGGCTTGTCGACTGTACACTGATGCAATTACCAGGGCTCCCCCGGACTAAGAATTTTCCTAGTCGTTCAAAAGTCGTCATTTAGGTCCATTAGTCGACTAGTGGCCTACATGTTTATGTTATTAATGTAATTATTGAATGATATATTTTGGTGGTTTGAGTTGAAGGTGTGAGAAAGAATAGTATCAGTATCATTGTTAACACTGTGCTACATTACAGAGAAATACAAAACCGTTCTAATGAACCTTCATTAATATAGGCCTATATTTTATCTACAAGTGCACGTCACACACTGAGCGAGCCGCCTGTTAATGACGCTGTGGGCTAATGGGCATGTAGCTACTTCCATGTTTCAGATGATACGTCATGTTTGTAGTCGACGAATGATTGAGTTTAACAGCTGTAACTTTAACCACTGCCTGTTGCATGACATCGTTGAACCAAAGAATTCATGTGTCCACCACGAGGATCCAAACTGACTTTCCGTTGGCATTGTTTCCACAGTGCCAGCACATTATTTTAACACATTATGGGCCACCATAGACTGTAAAAATAATAAAGGTACCGACCGTGATGTCAGCCATTGGTATGTTGACTCCCAAGGACACTATCGGCACATTGCCTGTCACTCAAAGTGGCCACAGCCTTAATTATACATTACCTTGAGCCTAGATAACATTTAAATAGATGACTCATAAGAAATGACCCCCCTGTACAGTTGTCATGAACAGGGAAATTACTGTGGAGACCAAAAATTGAGCATAGCGTTAGTTCCAGCAGGACACAATGTCAAGCTCAGCTCACATCCCAGCTACATCAGCTGATCTTAAGCAGCCCAGTCAACTGATGGAGCAGCTGATTGACAGAGGGGAGTCAGCTGATTGATCACATGATTCCATTCTATGCAACCAATTGGCAAATCTCATTCAGGGCGCCCTATTTAAACTGCTCTGGCCTGCCTACTGTTGCTGCTTCCTCTGCAAGCTGCTTTGCATGTAGCCACTTTCCATGTAGGCACATGGAAGGGCAGGGAGCTTTGGTCTCTCTGCCTTAGGCTTTCCTTATTTACACATGGAAGGGCAGAGAGGTGTGCGCTTTCCGCCTTAGACTTTCCATGTAGGCTCGTGGAAGAGGCTTTCTGCGTAGGCCTGAGGAAAGGCAGAGAGGCCCCAGAACAGAGCCATGCCACCTAATACAGTACTACAAATGGAAAAAAAAAAAATTTGACGAAAGTGGCCCTGACTGAAATTTTTTTTGTACCAGGTTGTAAACATGTTTACTTCTGTATTAAAGTTTGGCATAGGAGCCAGCCTCAAGTGTTTTTTTGCATGTCTGTGTTGGCTTCATTTTGAGCCCTGGAGGTTGCTGCTTGCGTGCCCCCACCACATAATGGTCATGCTCATTAAATGTATTTCTGTGAGACCACGTTGGGCGTGACACCTATAGGTGAGATGGCTGCCAGGCAGCAGACAGCAGGAGACCACTATTTGGGACCAACAAAAGTGAATATAGTGTCATCACAGTGTTATCACAGCATAAAATTAAAAATTAAAATGTAAAGAGACATTAAGTTTCAACACATCCTCTACATGTAAAACATACATTTGTAACATTTGCATTAACGTAAAAAGCCAACATTGTTTCTGGCTATTCGGTTGAGTAAGATAGGTATTATTAGATTTTCCTGGTTTCCACAGTTCATAGAAACTTGACCCCACCGTTCATATTCAGTGTTGTAGCTGGACTCTGCTGGCCTGCTGAAGATCTGAAGCATGTCGGCAGTGGGTGTAAGGCCTGCTGATCCTCCTGCCTGCTGCTGCAAATCTTCTGTGGAACGCTGCGATGACAGACGGCAGCATGTGTTGTCTGTCTGTGCGTAACAGACAGAGATAGTAGAGATCTATGAGCTGTGTTCATTGAACATAAATGTTATTTATGTCATGTACACTAGTGGACACTCTGTACCATATTCAGCTGCACTATTCATTGCTGCCATTTTTTACATTAGCTGATAGTGAAATGTTGTAGCAAAAACTGGGACCATAGAGGTTTTATATTACCACAATGTTATGCAACTAGTAATTGTGGTTTTATCTGTTGGATTATTTCATTGTGTTTGTATTAAACGTGACAAAATTACGTTTTAATAAGTATAAGCCAGAACATCAGTGTCCTTCTGCTGTACATGATTAAAGTTTGATGTTTTTTCAGCTGCAGCACCAGTGGTGCCAAATTGTTCATCATTTAGTTCATCATGATGATGGTAACAAGACTGATTCCTGTAATCTTATATACCTAATCCCTTATTCTAATGAAGTAATAAGTCATGTGTTATTCATTGAATGACATCAAGGACAGGCAGACCTATTTATATCTGAGGTCAAACCACATAGTGATGCCAATGCTGATATCTGTAGGGCAGTGTCTCTGCCACAGTCTGAGGTTCATGCTACAAACGTTTACACTCATACACTCAGTGCAGTCTGCCAGCAGAGAATAATTTTAGTAATCTAAAGTAGTGGTTCAAAAGCACTAAACATGAGCATTATGTGTCTGTGAGCTGTAAAGGTCTCAGCCAAAGAGGGGCTCATTTCCCCCCCCTCAGCTTTTTAAATTTGAGAGCACTGAAGATATACCACTATGCTGTACTTGACAAGAAAAACAAATTTCAGAAGTCCTAAAGTCAATTTATAAAGTCAATTAATAGAGGTTAATCTCGCCACTCTTTCCTGACGTTACAGGCTCAGAGCCACTGAACAATAAACGTTAAGTTTTGATCTTAATCTCTCAGAATTACAGTGAAGTCTTTTTTTCTTCTGCAGTTTTGCACCGACATTCAGCCTCAGGGAGAATCTATAGAAGAGACAAAGAATCCAACTTCTTCACATTTGCAGTAAGAGAGAGACCAGAATACAATGCAGCTACAAGACCAGTTCAGTTCTAAGATACTTTACTTTTTCTCTATTCATCAAACTTTAACCTACAGCTGAGTGGAACAGATTCATTATGAGAAAAATGAGACATGAAACAGAAAGGACGGGAAGCGAAAATGATCTATTCCTCACTCCCCAGGCAGCAGCTCCGGGGACGGACCTTCTGTCAGCAACTGTAGCAGCTTGAATTTAGTTGTCACAGCAGGCTGGTGCCCAGTGGCAGAGCTGGGGTTTGCAGTGGCTGGATTGGGACTTCTGCGGCCACTGACTAGGGGTCCATCTTCAGAGCTGCTGCTCACTGTCCTCCCAGTGAGGTGGTTTGTACTGGCGGGGAGTGAGCTAATGTTAGAACCACATGAACATGAACTTAAAGCTGCAGCTGTTAGCCTTCATGTCCAAACACACCAAACCCACACCAAAGAACTAGTGGTGACGAAGGCTGACTGTTGCAACGCCTCACGTCGCCTGTGTCTTGGTCAAAAAGTTGCAGCTGAACACATCTTGAAGACTACAGCCAACAGTCAACCAGGTCATGTACATTGTACACCCACGTAAAAGGAAACAACAATCAATACCAGCAGGCAGCTTTAGTCTGTAATGTAAAGGGAAAACGGAGGACTAAGAGGACAGATTCAAGATGCTAGTTAGCCAGTTAGCACGTTAAAAACACAACCTGATATTGAATGGTATTTACCATGCGCTAGGGAGCAATAACGCACGCAAATACAAACTGTTTGTGCTAAAGAGCTCATTGGCTAAAAGCATAAGCTTATTTTATATAACAAGTTTGTTTCGATCTCATTCCCTCTTGACTTAAGTCATTTGTTTACTTTCCTCACTTCTGTGTCTCTTCTTGTGCACTGTCCTGAACTGCCAATCAGAGTGATTGCTCTCACCAGTGGGCTCCCTCAACGAGTGAAAAATGCTAAGTCAGCCAAAAACAGTCAACAAGGCTGACTAGTGCCAACGGTGCGGAATACACTGCAAAAACTAAGGCAACAGACCCTTACCGAAGGCCTGACACCAGCAACCGACTGTCGGCTTGGTGTGTCAGGGTCTTCTGGCTCCAGTTAGCAGAACGCTAAACTATTAGCATCATTGTCTTTTCATATCTAAAATGCTTTGCTGACTCTCTTTTAGACTCTCTCTTAGACTTTCTCATCTTCCATATTTGGGCTGCTTTGCAGCATAGGCAGTTGTTGCCAATGCTGGAATAGCAACTCTCTCTGCAGGATTGAATCAGGCTTTCACCAAAGGGACATGCACGTGCATCTGAATTTGTCTAACAGCCAAAAGAAAAGCACTCTGTCTAAGATGACCTGTGATTGGCCAAAGTCTCCTGACAGACTAGATTCTCTAAAGCCTGAAAACAGAGCCAAGAGGAAGTGCGTTAGTCTAGCTTTATTTCCGCCCACTTTAATTGCATTATTGTCAAAGTTGGTTCTAAATTTCTTGCCCACTGACACCAAAAATAACTCTGCCTGCTTCAGCTTTAATACTTAAATATACATGTTTAACTGAATATCAAAGATTGCATGTATGTATGAGGACGATAGTATGTGAGTGAACTTTAACCATAATATTATAATCTCTTATGTAATAATAATCATTTTTAACACATGTTAAAAATCTATTTTTGGGATACTTCTATGCAAAGAGGCTTATTCCACAACTGATGTTTGGTGCAAACAGATTGTCAGTGTTAGCAGCCTGCCGAACCCTCTGAGCTCAACAACATGACTCTCTCCATCATGTGGTTTCAGTTTCAACTTTATGCTCTCTTATAAAAGAAAAAGCCAAAACCAACAATAAAAAAAATCATCACCCCTTGAGTTTGGACCAGACTGTTCAACTGCCAGCAGCTCAGTTTCCACACAACAACCTCACTTCATCTCCAATTATTTTTATTGTATTTTTATGACTTAACTGTACCATGTGGGACATTCCACAGACATGCAAACAGCTATGAAAGCAACAATAAAAGTCAGTATGAAACAAGCACTGTGCAGCCTGCAGCAACACAGAGAAACACTTTACTGTTATAATGGTTTACAGTGGAGATTGTATAATTTTAGGAAATGACATCCCCCAAAGGTGGCACTAGAGTGTTTTCATAAAACGATAAAGATAAACTAATTAAGACAATAACTTTCACAATAAGGATCCTCTTCTATCAATTAATAATGATAAAAACAGAAAATAATGGAACATGATATTGAAATGATCTTAAGCTGGCGATAAAAGCGCCACACTTTTGCCCAACCATAAAGGCCCTGACACACCAAGCCAATGGTCAGCTGTCAATGAGCGTCTGGTGCCCTGATCTGTACAGTGTGTGCTGCGCTGTTCCCCTTAGTCGGCCCGCGTCTGCTTTTTTTTTTTTTTGGGGGGGGGGGCAATTTAGCATATTGAATCTGCGTCAGCTGAGCTCGTTGGTGAATGACATAACACTTACAGGCAGTTCAGTTCAGTGCATGAAAAGAGAAACAAAACTGAGGAAAGTAAACAATGAACCAAAGTCAAGATTGTTTTTCTTTAGCCATGTTTTGTTATGGTTTATGTTATCGTTCTCTGGTACATGGTAAATATGCATTGTTCTTTCAACAGTGGATTGTGTTGTTAATGTGCTAACTGGGTAAACACATATGTGCTACTGTCGGCTACTGGTGGCATAACGAGCGGTATCCCATTTCCTGGGTTAAGATTTCAAACCCTACCCCTTGTGACTCTGTTCTAAAGGTCCACTACTCAGTGGAGAGTACTCCAAATCCAGGCTTAGGACCAAGGGAGAGAATTGTTTACTTATGTATAGTAGAAGCACAAATATCAAGAATTAATGACCAACAAAATTTGCACGACTACAAAATTGGACAGGCAAAATGCCCCGCTCCCGGTGTTGTATGACACCATGCGGAGAATGGAACAAAACCGAGTTGTGGCCGTAATGAAGTGCAGCTGCGCCCGGTGAAATTGTTCCTCCAGGCTCCCTTACAGTCAAGATGGCAGCAAAGATAACAAAATTGGGAACTTATTCATCTCATATTGTGCCTAGCTTCAGTGGATCATAACATATCTGGTATGGAATTAATCTGCAGATGCTCTGGTTCAAAGTGAGAGCAAACTTTTCTATGGATGTCAGTTTTTGAGACATGTCCAAGGCCAAATTGCTGCTAGCAACAGCCAACTTTTTGTTTTTAACTGATTTCTGGAAATCTTGCAGGCCCTACCAGCCAGTAAAGAGTAGTGAAAAGTCCGCAGTCAATGATGGTTTAAAACATCCAGTACAGGTCCTTCAACAACTGTGAATCACCGCAACCAAGAGAGGTTCTTAAGCAAACAGTCATATGCAGACAAAATATGAGGCTGATTGGTCCAGTAGTTTGCAAGACTAGCTGCGGACGGACACATATATACACACACATAACCACACACATGATCCTCTCCAGGCCTACATCTGGCGGAGATTTTAAAAAAGGCACCTTAAAACTACCTTTGAGTCTGACCCTTCCCCAAAGAAGAAGCAGATACTGCCTAACCAGCCCTATCTACACCGTAACTGCTTAGACTAAGTTACATTGTCCAAAAAAATCCAAAAGACTGTCACTCTGGATGATACCCACTACATTTGTCTAACTAGGACTGTTAGGGCCAGTGTCCACATAGTGTTTTTTTCTCAGCGCCGGCATCTTTTTTCACTTGTTCCCAATGAGGAGAGAGTACATGTGGCCTCATGCGGTCACGTAGAACGTCTTTTCTTTTTTGACCGCTCTGGCTTTTTTATGCTGCTGTTTCAAGTGCTTCTAACTTAAAATCCCTGACACTGGATGTTGCTGTGTGTTCCTCTGTTAACGTAGTGTTGTGTTAGTGACCTAGGTAATGTTAATGTCAAGATATTGTTGTCATAGAAACAAAACCCATGCACAGCACATCATTAAAAAAAAAGTGCTGCCACAGCTTCCCTGCCAAAGAAAAACGCTGAACACATGCCCTTAGAGCCTCATATCTTTACAGCAACTGGTGAGTCTTCAATCATTCACATTTAAGTAGCAGAAAGCCTTTGTGTGTCTCAGGACTCCTCTAAGGGGACGTAAAGGTTTTCAGCAGCCCTCCAACACCCACATGCTCTCTCTGAAACACGTCTTGAGTCATCATTTTACCATCGGGAACCTTAAAATGGTACGAGTTTATTTTTTTCCTGCTCTGACTGTTGCTATGCAGACTGGCAGGAAGGGGTGTGATTCTTGACCTTATTCGGTCATGAGGGTTGAAGTGTCAAAAATCGGTGCCTGGAAGTGGGCCTGTAGGCTCCCGACCTTGAACCTCTTGTCTCTTATCAGGTGTCCTCAGATGTCGATTTGGTACCTTAGGCTCAGCTGGCAAATACTTAAAGAAACACTGGAAACAGGCAAAGTCCGATGCAATCAAGTTTAATGTGTCAACAGGCTTTAACACATACAACTTAGCGAGTCAGACTCCGGAGTGTGACTGAAAACCTGCTCTCAGAACCCTGGCTTATATGCTGGTGGAGATTCAAATGAGTCTCCACCTCTTTTTGCTAATCTTTCCCTCTTAAGACCAATTCTATTGGTGGAAAACCTTTCTTTGTGTCCAATTCTGATTGGGCCCATTTTTAATGGTGTAATGCAGCCTGGAATTTCCCAAGTTTTCTTCCCTTAGATCTGGTCTCACTTTCACTCTATTTTTAAAAAACATGTGTATTTTAGGGACTTTTCTATACAGTCCTCAGTGCTCTCAGTCTTATGCAAGGTGAACCTTTAGAGTGCAATCTGTGAATGTGTGTATGTATTACAGCATTTGAGTATGTGTTTCATCGTTTAACAAGACACAGTGTGTTCTTTCAGTAGGTGCATACAACATGATTACATAGTCTGGTGCTATGGTGCTATGAGTACTTTGACACATACAGCAATGTTTTATCATATTTAAATGTAGATCAAAGAACTTTATAATGCCTTATACATAAAAACATGATTATATGAGTTTCTTAATCAATTTATACATCTTAACCTTACTGTTTGATTTGTTGGCACAAACTTTTACACTACAGGGTCAGCAGTGTGTCATCACAATGGCAGGAATGTGCCGACTACCAGCGCAGCAATGACAGCTCAAACGCACAAAAACACACCCCCAATTACGCCATTTGAGTTAGTGTGTGAGAAACATGCAACCACCATAACTCCTAAACGTTCTGATAGTTTACCATGTCAGGTTCTTACTTGTTCCACTTCACTAATGCGTCATTTGAGAACCATTGTTCCGTCATGGCTTAAAGAGAAGTAAGATAACAATCAGGCTTGGTGATCAACAGGTGGTTCATTTTATTGCCCTGACCCCCTGGTGACTGCCACTAGGTCAGCCCAGCTTGGCTCCAAACACACATCCTTTGGATTGTCAGTGACCCGACGTCAGAGCTTCAAAGCATTCCTTAAGAAGTCTGGGATTGGCATCACAGAGGCTACACCATTGTCTTTCTACTAACACTACTTGCAGTGTTGGGAATTTTCTGAATGCCTAAACACAAGCAGTTACTCTT
This sequence comes from Epinephelus lanceolatus, assembly GCF_041903045.1. Taxonomy (NCBI): domain Eukaryota; kingdom Metazoa; phylum Chordata; class Actinopteri; order Perciformes; family Serranidae; genus Epinephelus; species Epinephelus lanceolatus. Next base: position 46,269,527 of record NC_135734.1, read on the forward strand.
AGGGCACTATCTCTGAATTCATTAGTACTTGTAGCCACTGTGTTTACCAAGTGTGCCAAATTGTATGTTTTCCACTCTGCACTCAGTTTGTAATTCAACCACACACTTGTAGCAAAGCTGTACATTTTCATCTCTACAGTGGTAGACAATTTTGCCAACTGCCTTTCCACATTGACACATGAGCTGCCTATCCTGAGACAACTCACACAAATGTTTTGTTTTCTTGTACTTTGCTTTTGTTGTTTGGGGGACATTAAAATATATTTTCCCCTTTATTTGTTTTGGAAGTGTGTTGTGTTCTGAATACAAACACATGTTTTAAAAGTATTCATAAATGCAGAGTTGGTGCTTTATGTGCTTCTTCCAGTGATGGTTTGTGTTAATAGTACTGACACAAAACACATTTTTAAAAGAAGTTAAAGAGTTTTGCAAGAACTGTTTGCTTTTGCGAGAGATGTATAATGTTTTGCTGGTTTGGTGTAAGGTTAGTGGTGTGTAGAGTTTTGCAAAAATAGCCTTTATAGTGTCTCTAAGTAGTCAGAAAAAATGTGAATCTTTACGTATTTGTATTTTTTTGACCAAGCAGGAAGAGGGTGCTCTTCTTCCAGATTAAATGGTGTTTAAAATTTTATTTTTCTGGAGACAGCACAAGGTGACAGGCCTCTGACTAAAGTCACGTAATGCAGAACAAGAATTGACCCTTCGCTAAGCCTCTCCCTTAATCAGTCACTGTCCAATCCTACGTTAGCAACCATGTGTAGCAACCGAGAGGTCCGTCAAGCTTTCAGCAAAAGCTAATATGCCGAAGCGGCATGCATACCGTAACGTTACCTTCAAGTCCGACACCTGATAACCAAAAAGTGTCGAAGGTGGTGTTGAATTTTTCCCCTTCCCCAAGCCCAAGACCCAAGGAAGATATGGCTAAAACAGTGTGGAAGACCACACGAACAGCTGTTTGTTCCAAGTTAAGATGCTAACTAATGTTAGCTAACGCTAGCTTTGTGTGCTAGCTGCTCTCCTTTGTCTGCTCCAAGGAGGGAACATAACTCAACATTAACTTAAATTTAAACCATATATTGACTTACCCTGCTGTACAAGAACATTCATTGTCCTTCACGTGAAGTGTCAAGACGTGGGGTGCCTGACGCTTGCATTGCGACTGGTGAGCTTTTCCCTCTATTTTAATGTTCTCGTGATTTATACTCCGCCAGCACATGATATTGTGAATGTGGCTCTCACATGCATATTGAAGACCTTTCTGTCAGCTTCTCTCTGATATCTCCGAAAAGTTTTTCCAGAAATTTGATGTTATTTCCTTTGGAATCTCTCTCACTGATAACGCTGAAAATTCCATATTTCTTATGCTAGGAGCGAAAGCTTGACGGACGTGGCAACAGTAACTAAGGGGGGCGGGGCTTAGCGAAGGGTCAATTCCCAACTCTATTTGGGAGGAAAAGGAAGTAGACAGGTTTTTTTGAAAAGGGGTCTACCTTGCTTGTGTCAAATTCTGGAACATGCATAGTGTTCTTCCAAAATGAACTTAAGTGTTCACAGGAAACTTTGGCTACTTTAGGCTTTGGCAACAAAACCACTTGATTAGGTTTAGAAAAATGGTGGGGTCACAGTTTTGGTAGGAATAACTATATTTGTTACGTAACTTCACCCATACAAGTGTTACAAGTATGTTACATGACATTAACTAATGTAACATAGTTAAAAACAACAACAACAACAACAACAACGTTTCACACAGGACACGAACACCATTCTGTTGGGTGAAAGTCTTGTGCTTGTTTGACCCATCCACCAGCCCTACCTACTGCCCTGCTCTGACTTTCTCGCTGGTTATATTATGGCCCAATTCCAATTTCCCCATTTGGCCCTACCACTTGCACCGTGTCCTAACTGGATGTCATATTCTGTCACTTGCGTTGAAAGCGATACAATGGATGAGAAACGGATGGTTCAGGTGGTGTAAAGGAGGAGTTACAGGATACCTCCCTGTTTCACCACAAAACCTAAATAAGCTGGCATCTGGCTGGAGGGAGATTGTCAGGAAGATGAACAATTCTGGTAAGAATTGTGTGAGATGCTAGCAAGATAGCTTGTTTCACAAAGTGGACATGGTGGTAAATAGTATGGGAGCTACAACGATAGGGACTTTGGTTGGGATCCGGAGGGTCGCCTGTTGACCAAATATGGAGCATGGACTGGTGGCTGGAGAGGTGCCAGTTCACCTCCTGGGCACTGCCAAGGTGCCCTTGAGCAAGGTACTGAACCCCTCCAACCGCTCGGGGCACCTGACCAAGGCAGCCCCCTCACTCTGACATCTCTCCACTTTGTGCATGTATAGGTCATGTGTGTCTTTCGGACTTGTGTGTTAATGACAAAAGAGCGAAAAAAATGAAGAAATTAAAATAAATATATAGGTAACCCACAATAGTATTGTTGTGAGTATAAATAATAAGGAAGTCCGTACTCACCCATCTTCTCAGTGATTACTGAACGCACAGCTGCTGGGTAAGTGGTTTATTTACATGTTCCATAGGAGTTCCATATTTAATGGATCCAATGTGGACAGAGTGTCCGGTGTGGCGTGATAGTCTGATGCTTGCATCCAGTTAGTACATGATGTTAGCCCTACCACTATTTCAACTGTTGGTCAGTCACTTTTAGTTGACTGTTTCAACCATTTATTCATCACTTTTAGCTAACTAATGCTATTTCAACTTTTTATCACTTACTGTTAGCTAACTGTTGCAACTGTTAATTATTACTTTTAGCTAACTGCTAACGAGGCTAACCTGCGTATGTGCTCTCGACTACTGATGGCAAAATGAGCAGCATCCCATTTCCTGTTAAGAATTCAAACCCTACCCCGATATGACTCCGATTTGAAGGGTCTCTACTCTGTGGCGAGCACTCAAAAAGCAGAATTGGGATTGGGCCTATGTCATTGCAGCAGATGGGTTTATATGTTCATCCGGTACGTGCAGAGGCAAAAGGGTGCCTCATGTATCGGACCCATCAGGTGATGGGCACTGACCAGGCTGCCGTATTTGATACCCTGGGAATGACAACGGGCTGAAAGTACAGTGGATTTACCTTGCTTTGTCACCAGAATGGAGAATGGGATGATGGGTGGGGAAAATTCTTTGAGGGTTGAGTCTTATTTTCAATCCAGCAGCAGGCTGTAATGCCACAACTGCCATTTAAACACCAACAAGGTCACCAAGTCACCATGACCATGTCTGTGGCGTCACAATGAAGACAGGGTAACCATCGACTGCCCATGAAATCCACAGAGGAAAACTGTAAGTCTCCATCAATCAAAGAGGAAAGACATTGCTTTTTATTGACCAGCAGACAACCATGATGTCAGTATGTTTACAACATTTCTGTGAGTACAAAAACTCCTGCTGATTGTAATGTGGGAGCAAATTCAACATGGAATTCAACACTACAAAAGCATGACATGAGACTGTCAAAAAGCCCCCATCTAACAGCATGTGGGAAAGAGTCCATGTGTGAAAGAAAAGAGGTGGGATAGATTATCGTCAAGAAGGTGGCTTTTGTGTGTGTGTCAATGCTACACCCTTAAGTTTCTATATGTGTGTATGAAAGAGAAGTAAATAATACCCCTACTGAGGGCAGTTTGATTTGCCAGATAAACTATGGTACAAGGTGTGTATGTGTGTGTATGGTAGTGTCCTTGGAAAGGCGTTGCTATTGCTGTAGTCAAGCAGTGTTATTTCAAATGATAAGAAAGGCTATGTACTTGTGCATATGTGCAGTATGTGTGATTGCTAATGACTAGAAATAGTCAACTATGAACAAAAAGTAAGATACTCCCTCTCCCACTTCTTACTTTGCTTTTTTTCCTTCAGAATTTTATTTCTTAAACTTTGTTTCTGGTTGTATCAGACAAACTTGCCTTTGTAACCTAGTGAACTGGACTTTACAGTAGCTTAAAGGTCAAATCAGAAAGTTGATTTCTTTGCCTACTTACTTTTATTGACTCATAAACAGATAAAGCCATAATGACTCTGTTTACCTTGGCTGGCAGCAGTGTTCAAGATGACTTTACACTGTGGGTTTGACCTTTGGGCATCTTCCTGTTGACTGTTTGTTATATCGAAAACATCAACATTTATACGTAGAGGCCACATTGAGTGTGTCAGTCCCTTGGGGTGATATGTCAGAGGCGCCACCATATTAGAGAATGCAATACCAGCCTGTAAACAATTGACAGTAAACAGTTCTTCTGGATAAAAAGCACCAAAAGTTTATAATTTTCAATCAATTGCACTGAGTTGTTTTTATATCCGTGGGTTTATGATCTAAGTGTAGAAGCAAAAAAAAAAAAAGTTCTGTCTCCAGTTGAGTAGAATCTCGATATTTAGGCTAAAATCACTGCTGGATGCTCAATAGAGAAGGGTTTATAGGCTTACATGAACTGACTACTTATGTGTTACAAAATAATTCACTGTCATAAAAAATGTCAAGCATGGATTTGGCTTTTTTTCCTTTGCTACCTACTTGTGAAAACATTCATATATTGTAATTTAATGTGAAAATAACATCACACAACTTTTCAACTAGCTAGCTAATGCTGTCTGCTTATCATCAACTCCTTGGTCATAACAAAATAAATATAATAACTTTGACCACTGCTCATTGAGAAAGGTCACCTGAAGAAAACATGTTGTTTGTTTGGATTATCAAACAGCCAGTGGATCAGCGATGTTTGTTTCTGGCTGCCAGCATTAGCCATATCTAATGCAGCTAGCATGCTAATGTAGCTGGTGCAGTAATGTACCTAGCTTGCTACTGTCAGTTACCCTTTTATTTTCCTGTGCCTGGATAAGGAGAGAAACCGATCTAAAAGCACATTGTATAGACCGTTTCAAACCGGACAACATAAACATTCTAAAGGAGTCCCTTTGTATTTCCTGTTTGAATGTATGTTAATGCAGAAGCTGACAGGAAGTAAACAGGGACCAAAGTTGTTGCCCTAGCAACAGAATAGCAATGAAACGGTCCATAACATCAATAAAGAATGCATTTTTTGTGATGACCTTTCTAAAATGTTCACTGGTGAAAGTGTTATGATCAAGAAGTAGACAGTGTTAGCTAGCTAGTGTGCTAGCAAGTAAATAAGTTGTACTTCTTCATTAAATCACATCACATAAGGCCCGTTTCCACTGAAGAAGTTCCTGGTACTATTTGGGGGGCAGGAACTACTACAGGAACGTCCTCTTGCTCGGCCCTCTCAACTGCCGTGTCTCCACTGAGAGAGCAGAGTAGGAGGAAGGTTCCTGTAAAGTTACCGGGGTCTGTGATGTAATTGTTGCGCGACCATTTTGACCGGGGCAACATAGGGCGTAGGCAGGGACGCCGTTAGCCGTTAGCAGTTAGCAGTGTCTGTAATAACTCTGGTCACGGTCCGTGAAAAAAATATTTTTTCCAGCGGATGTCTTAGTTACAACATGATTGAGCTAACTGGAGTAGTTTCATGTCGTATCCGACAACGGGAGGCTTTAACAGATGACGTCCTGATGTTAGCTTTGCTTAGCTGTCCCTGTCAGCTGATGCTTTCTAGACATCGTGATTTCCCAAAACTGAATAAATAACACACATGGCAACACAAAACTGCTTTGCTAGCTCAATCATGTTGTAACTAAGATATCCGCTGGAAAAAAAATTTTTTCACGGACCGTGACCGGAGTTATTACAGACACCGCTAACAGCAAACAGTTAGCCCAGCTAATCTACGATAACCATGTTGTTATTTACAAGACATCACATCCCGCCTTGAGTATATGCAATCAGCACCAAGTAATACCCAAGCCACAGCCAGGAGTTTGTCGGGGCCGTTCTGAGTACCTACTCCAAGGCAGGGACTTGTTTAGCCCGTGTAAAAGTTCCGGAACTCTGTCCTTCAGGGGTGGTTCCTGCGGTGGAGACACGCACCAACGGCCCCGGCCCCATAAAATTACCCCTAAGTTCCTGCGGTGGAAACGGGCCTATAGATATATCTAAATCTGTTCAGCAAAGATCAGGGAATATGATCAAATTGTTTATCTAAACCAGTATGAATATTACTTTTATAAAAAATAAGCTTCAGATAATATATCCATTATGAATCATTCATTTGATCTAGCTCTGACAGTGAATCAGAGAAAGAGTGAGTTATTACTGGGCATTTAATTGGCCTGATTACCCAGGGCCCCATAAGGAGAGGGGGCCTCTAAAAGCCTGGCCCTCTAAAAAACTGGCTTTGAAAAAAAATTATAAAAATAAAAAGGTAAGGGAGACATGGATAAAGACAGGAAGGACAGGGGGACCACAGAGACTGCACAGACTGTGTCCTTAGAGAGGGCTAAAGCTTGTTATTCTGTTTCACAGTTCTGCGTAGATTGAAGTTATGATATCATTATCTCTGATGCATATTTGCATTCGAAAGCTCTTAATCTTCTTCTTCTTCTTTGGACAAACAGAGCAGCTGTTTTTCCAAAGACTGAGAGTTTTAAAAGTTAATTGTGCTGAAAATAAAATCAGGTTCACCACTTTTATGGTTCACTCTGTTTTATTATTATTAGCTGTAGTGTTATTACCAAGTGTGTGTGTGTGTGTGTGTGTGTACAAGGTGCAATCTGCTGCTGTATTACACAGCAGAGTTCCTGACTCCACTCAGCTGTCTTGAGAAGCTGTTTGATCATTAACAACAGAATATGTTTATATGTAATTACTGCCACAGCTGTTAGTGACAATAACTCCATTTGGTTTGAGACATGCTGAAGCAGCACAAGCAGGAGAGGGACTGACACTTCACAGCTTTACCCCAGTGACACACCGTATGTGTTAAATGTTGGCTGCTGTCGGATTAGTTTTAAACTACAATAGTCAGTAGTCTGACATTTGCCTTAATTTGACTATTTGGATGCATAATAAAATTCTAATGTATTGGAAGTGTTTTTCTTTTTCCCTTGCCGTAATACTATTGTCATGCTAGAAAAGCCTCTAAAACTGCGTTCATGGAAAATCAATCAATGAAACCTTTTTCTGTTCAGAGTATTAATGAAGAATTTACTGTACATAATAGCATGGTGTAAGATGCATGCAGGAAGAGCGTACATGGGACGCCATAGACAAGTGGCTGGCATAATGTACAGGAACATCTGCACTGAGTATGGGCTGGAAGTCCCAAGGTCAGAATGGAAGACACCTCCTAAGGTGGTTGAGAATGACTGAGCTAAGATCCTGTGGGACTTCCAGATCCAGACTGACAAACTGGTGATGGCTAACCAATGGGGCATCATGTTGATCGACAAACAACAAAAGAAGGCAGTGGTGATAGATGTAGCAATCCCGAGCGACAGCAACATCAGGAAGAAGGAACATGAGAAGCTCAAAAAATACCAAGGGCTAAAAGAAGAGCTAGAAAATATGTGGGGAGTAAAGGCAACAGTGGTGCCAGTGGTAATTGGCACACTGGGGGCTGTGACCTCCAAACTGGGAGAGTGGCTCTAGCAGATTCCAGGTACAACATCTGAGGTCTCTGTCCAGAAGGGTGTTGACCTACGAACAGCAAAGATCACCACTGCCTTCTTCTGTTGTTTGTCGATCAACACGATGTCCGTTTGGTTAGCCATCACCAGTTTGTCAGTCCGGATCTGGAAGTCCCACAGGATCTTAGCTCGGTCATTCTCAACCACTTTAGGAGATGTCTTCCATTCTGACCTTGGGACTTCCAGCCCATACTCAGTGCAGATGTTCCTGTACACTATGCCAGCCACTTGTCTATGGCGTTCCATGTACGCTCTTACTGCCTTCATCTTCCACCCTGCTGTTATGTGCTGAACTGTCTCAGCATAGCCTGGGGTCCTGTCTGGTGTGGTAAACTCCTGCTTGTATTGATCTTGTGCTAAGTGGCTGTTCCTGTGCTGCCATGATTCGTGCTTCCGTGCTGTCTTTCAGTCCAGCCTTTTCCAGCCACTGGTAGGATTTCTTGATGCCGGCCACTTCTTCAGTCTGTCTGTGGTACATGCCATGCAGGGGCTTGTCCTTCCATGATGGTTCATCGTCCTCTTCTGCATTCTCGAGTTTCTGCTGCCTGAGGTATTCACTCAGCAGCTCATCTTTGGGGGCCATCTTCCTGATGGAGTCCTGGATCTTGGTTGTTTCATCCTTGACAGTGACTTGGACTCTGACGCTCACCATTCCTCCCCCACCCTCACTACGCTTAGTGTACAGTCTCAGGGTGCTGGACTTGGGATGAAACCCTCCATGACTTGTGAGAAGCTTCCTTGTCTTGATGTCACTGGCCCCTATCTCCTCCTTTGGCCAGCTTATTATACCAGCGGGGTATCTGATGACTGGCAGGGTGTACATGTTGATGGCTAGGACCTTGTTCTCTCTGTTCAGCTGACTTTTCAGGACCTGTCTTACTCTCTGTAGGTATTTGGCTGTGGCTGACTTCCTTGCGGCCTCCTCATGATTCCCATTTGCCTGCGGGACCCGAAGGTATTTGTAGCTGTCCTGAACATCTGCAATGCTGCCTTCTGGTAGTCCACCCCTCTCGGTTCTGATCACCTTCCCTCTCTTAGATAACATCCAACCACACTTACCTAGATTGAATGACATTCCAATGTCATTAGTGGGGTTTCCATCCACCTATTTTTATTCGCATTTTCAAAAATTGCGAAAAAAAATACTTGAATGGAAACGCCAGAAATTCAAAAAAAGGCAGAAAATTAGCAAAAAAGTTTTTACGCTTGTAGGGGGTGGATTTGTCAGCATATCGATAAAAGTTCGTGAGTGAAATGCTGCTGGACAACTACTTCCCAAAAGTCCTTCACATGCCTATGTTCCCATACACACAGAGAACAATGTGGTGGTCTCCTTCCAGCTATTCCCGTACTCTTAACATTAAACTTCTTCTTTGTCGTCTCCTCTTCAAGATGGTTGGGTACGCTGTGAACGCTGACAAAATCCTAACCAGAGTTCTCCCAAGAGCCGGTTTATCAGGAATTAGGGATGCACCGAAATGAAAATTTGTGGCCGAAGCCGAAGCCAAATAATATTAAACACTTGGCTGAATACCGAGTACCGAATACCGAATATTGTTGTTTAGTTTTTCATTAGTTTTTGCAGATGAACCCCCTCCAGATTAGTGTTGTCAGAGTACCAATATTGGGACCCACTGTACAATACCAATGAAAATATCATGGTTCTGAGTAGTATCACGATACCACAGCGAAAATGAGGCAGATGTGCCTTTTGTCATTTATAAAAAGATAAATCACTTTTCTATAATACATCAATGATATTTCAATGGAATAAATTACTTATTGACTTATTCATACTTCAAAAACAGCATCAATGAGTGATGAACATAGGGGGGATCAAAATAAAATAAATAAATAAAATAAGAATCAACCAGCCACCCTCCTCCCCTGACAAGTCCCTTCATAAGTAAGGAACAGTCCCTAAAGTGCGGTGAGGTTTGTGGGCCGTGAACGGCTCGTTTCTCCTCTGACACGTCACATACCTGTGTTCGGCTGGCTCGGCTGTTCAGGTACTTCTGGGCAGTCATGACGCCAAGAAGAGGATATTATTGGAGCCGACTTCTCTTCGCCGGTAAGCCAATGGCCGGCGTATTTGACAGGAATACATTACTGTCTGTGTCTGTGACCCCCGTTCAACCCACAATCGGTGGGATTCGCCTTTCGTTTCTGCTGCTGGTTGAAATCTGTAGGCTGCTCGCACAGCGTGCTGAATGATTTAAGCCTATTTTGCTCGCTCAAAACTATTTCGTCACACTGCCGACATTTTACTCCGCCGGTCACAGCACGCTGTTTGATTGCATTATTATTCGGCCTTGCTTTTAACTTATTCCACCGAATACCGAATGTGTGTTTTTTTGCAATATTCAGCCGAATAAATTCGGTTACCGAATATTCGGTGCATCCCTATCAGGAATCTGTCCATGGTCAGTTGTTGAGTGGCAGTTGAGTGTGTTGTTGTTTACAGGGGGTATAAGACGCTCTCTTATGATGTGATCTCATGGCGCACTCTTCTTCTACTGGGTTGTTTTTATTTTGTTCATTTTTCACAAGAAGCGCCACCTACTGCTCTTCCTGTTGGCTCCCAATAATCGCAAAACAATAACAAATGGAAACGGGCATAAATACACATTTTCTTTTGCGCATTTTCACAAAATTCGCTCAAAAAATTCGATAAATTTGGATGGAAACCCCACTGTTGCTGTAGATCCTGGTGACGTGGATCATGGAGTCGAAGTCTCGCTCAGTCCTGGCATACAGCTTAATGTCACTGGTGACTGATGGTTGCTCTTTTTAGGGGGAGATATTATCTCCCACATACATGCGTACCTACCCTGAACTTTCAGTGCCCTTTGTATCGTGCACTAAGGGCTTCATTCTGCACATCTTTCTCACTCTTCCAGCAGCCTAATTAAGAAGGATTAGGAGAAATCATCCCCTGTAGGGTTTTCAGTTTTACAGGTAAATGTGATGATTTCATGATATGGGCACTATAAATAGCCACAGCTGTGTGTGATGGTGCATGTAACAACAGCTGCTCTTGCACTGTAGGAACCACTTTGAAACCACACAATCAGTGACATTACGCTTCTTTGCCCTTCTTTTCATTGATGAATGCAAACTGGTGATTAGGGGAGTTCCTGCAACCTTTGTGGCAAATTGTGGGCGTGGGAATTAAGCTTGTGCATGTACAGTGTGTTCAATTCTGCAATCACTGACATTCATGTAACAGAAACATGGATACACGGCTTTATGAATCTGATGAAAAGAATGTATGTGTTTTTCTGTTTTTGTGCGTAGAGAGTTTTAGTTGTGAATCGACAGCATTTGTGCATCTGGACTACTGGAGTCTGGACTGGTGGCCCCAAGCACCAGACCTGATGCTACAGTGCTTGACTTGTTAGTCTCCAGTCCGTGACACTGTCAACTGGAGGAGACACGCCAAGAGAGTAATCTGTTAAAACTGTGTTTGTGTGTGTGTGGATGCACACTGTATATGTGTGTGTGATTATGTAAGACTCCATGTTAGCCCTCAGGCTTAGTGTACCTCTTCATGTCAGACACATACATAAACAGTACACTGATAATGTAACAGGAAGTATAGGCCCTCTGGTAACAAGGGAGAAGCTGTTTGAGGTGCTCAGAAGTTATAGACAAGAGTTTTGCCATGTGTGCAGGATGAGTCATCCTCCATCTGTAAAAATCCCCAGAAAATTTCCTCTAAATACCTAATTTCACTTTTGGAATGTGTGTCTTGATAACGTGTGTGTGAAGAGACATGTGCGTTGGGGCCATCCCATGGCTGTGGTGTTTATCTGACCTCAGCTTCACCTGAGTTTCCTCCGCTTTGCCCAGATTTAAAATTCTTTCTTTAATTTTGTTATCTGTGTGTTTCATTTTTAGTTTGTTTTGCTACCGAAGTTAGTGTTAGCTAATGCGTTAAAATGTTCTTCTAAATCCCTCTCCAATTTCTGATGAGGTGGACATGATAATCCTTAATACACATAACGTTATTCATCCCTACAACAGGAAATACTTTTTCTCTAACCTGATATAAAATGAGCATTTTTGATCATTGCCTCCGCCCAGTCCTTTTGTCTTATCACATTTAACCATAGTTGTCTTTGTTCTTGTTGGCGGGCAGTGGCGGCTGGTATGTGATAGAATTTAAGTTTTGAGCCATGACTCCTTCTTCTTTGTGCATGAGCACAAACCAAACTTATGAGACCTCAAAATGGAGGCAAGTTCCTGGCCTTTCCATTGACACCTCCCTTAGGCCAATATGAGCTGCCAATGCTTTTGCTGTGGCCTAATAGCCAACCAGGGCCTTAGCTGAGGGGACTTGTGTCAATGAGACTTTCTTTAGTTTCAAGCTAGTGAACTGTGAATGGCCGAGGCTTATGAGTTTATAGTAAATGACACTCGGAAGCTTCACAGCAGTTTTTAACCCTTTATTGTCACTACAGACTGTATAGTACATGTACAGAAATGATAAACAAGTGGCTACTATGCTGTCTTAAGGTTATCTGGAAGTGCTTTTATATACAACTATCTCCTAAATAGATATTTCTGTGCATGTTGATTGATTTTTAACTCATATTCACACATTTAGCACGTTGTTTTACCCTCTTTTTTAAAAAAAAGCTCACAGAAAACACCAAGACGAAGAGGGTGGAGAGGATTTTCAGAGCTTTGACGCTGAACATCCAAGCAGGCTCATTGCTTAATTTTACCCACCACTACTGGCTCATTGAGGGTGCATTTAAGTGATTTCACGTTTATTCTTATTTGGCAAGATTCAAACAGTGCCACCTGCAAGTCAGTTTAGCACCAAATAAGATCAAAGGTGCTGGAAAATGTAGCTTTTAGTCAATTTCCCAAAACATAAATGAGCACATCAGAGGTGCAGTTGATTGTAGGACAAAGACAGGAAATTACAACAAAATGCAAGACTTCTATTGGTATTAAAAGATCATGACTGATAAACAGGAGTGTTTATTTATTGAGTGAAGCAAAAGCAAACTTTTGGCAATGCATAACATTAAGGTTCAGACAGAAGAAAGAAAGAACTAGGTGTCCTCATACTGTTTCACTGGAACAATCCACCCATCAACAACTGCCAAGTGAGGACTGTAAACAGGGAATGATTGTTCTTTTGCCAGCAGGGGTCGTTGACTTTACAGTTTGTTGAGGATCTCACACTGGCAGCTTAGTCACAAATCAGAGGAGGTTTTCCTAAAAGTTGGATTTAATGAATGTCTTTTTATTTCAAAGAAGAATATTAATTTGTAGCTGTGTTCACCTGATCGAGGCAGTTAAATCTCTCACAAGCAGAAGAAGTGGTGGACTCAGACTGTCTGAGGGTCAGGGGTGAAAGACATAAAAGGAGCAACAGCGTGTACAAAGTTTCCTTGCATGTAGGGCATCATATACTTATACTGTATAAAGCTACCACCTGTAGTCTTGAAAGGCGGCTCTGAAAAGCCGTTAGCTTGTTCGTTCACCTTTTCTCAGCAGCAGATGCTGTCAGATTGGACAGACAATGGATTCTAATAGTCATATCTAAGTGATGACACCTTCAAAACGAGCCCGGTCTCACTCCGAAGTCGTCGAAATCCGGCACTTGGGCTTTGACTTGGGCATCAGAAAACATAGTTAGAGTTTAACGGCTCCTGACAGCATCAGGGGGAAACGCGGTGGGACAAGGACGATAGTTAAGGCAGCGAAAGTCCGAGTGGGTCAGACAGGAGAGGTGGTAGATGGGTCCAACAAACGCCGACTTTCACCCGAGAGAGCGTTGTTCGCACCTTGTAAGATTCTAAAGCCAAATCCTGTTCTTTTTGCCTAAACCCAACCCTGTGTGTTTGTAGTTGAAGTCAATTCACAGTGTTGTACCGACCTACATGTCCTGTGAAAACGGAAGTGCATCTTGAAAGAAGATATTGCATGTAACAGGCAGAACCTGACACGAACGTCAAAACGTCAGCAACCAATGCACCCAGGATACCTTGCACGTCAAATTTGGACGTGAAAAGTCAATGACCAAATGTCAGTATGTGATGAGGTTGGAGTGAGAATGTGTTGCCAAACCCACTCAGGCAGCATAATCTACTGTTCCACTGTATGAGTTTGGATTCTAGTTTGTCAAATGAAGTTGTGAGATGTGATGTCTTGATAATCTCTATAAATGGAGCTTTGTATGCTTATGCAGAATCTGTAGGCAACGGGACAAGAGTTTGATATTGGAAGCATTCTGGTTTCGGTTTGGAGTCTGAGTAGTATTGACCGATCACATTTGAGTGGCAGGTGAACAGTCCATGTGGAGAGGTGGAATGCATTGGCCGAATAGCAATCTCCCAACCCCATCACCTATTTTCTGACGAATGTCGTATACCAGAATAAATGTTGGCATTGTATGTTTCTGCAAACCATGGATATGGTATGGTTAGGTAGCGGATATGTTGAAACTTTATATTTCTTTACGATTGAACAGCGCTGTGGTTAACGTGTGGTAAGGTTTAGGCACAGTAGTTATGGTTCCAGAAAGATCATGTTTTGGCTTAAAATGGTCACATTTTATGGTACTATCCCGGCTGGAAACACCGTGATGTCTGTTAAAAACTTGTGGCACTATGCGGGGTGGAAAAACAGCAATGGGCCACTTGTAGATACCCATGTTTGATGCCTAAAAAACATTGGAAAAATAGTGACAGATTGCTAAAACAGGCTGTTCTCATGCACTGTTTGTACATTTTCCTACAAAAAGTAATGCACCAAAATTCGTACATGATTTTAAAAGTCCGGTTTTAGTACCACAAACACAATAAATCGATTTTCTCTAATGTCATGTAAACCTTTGTATTTTCCAAAGCTGACAAAAGCTGCTTTATGTTTCTTTTTAAGACTCATAAAGGTTCCAGGCAGACAGATCTCTGTTTAGATGTTTGTCCATACTGATGTTGGTGAAACACACAGTTCTGCATGATGGCACTAAGTCCTGTGACAGAGGACAATGTGACGTGACCAGATGACTATCTTACAGTCACACTGTTGTCATCTGCATCTGCAGATCTAAGCTCAGTTCAGACTTTAAACAGAATTTGTGTGCAGTCAGAACACATTCATGATGACACTGTGATCAAGAAAAGAATTTAGAGATGAAATGTCTCACTGTTGTGTGAGCAGAGAGTAAGTCTCAGGGGGGATTTTTCTCCATTTCCCCTGAGCAGAAGGATGCAGACATTGTTTCCTGACAAGGCTTGCACATATCATGGATGAGAAATGTATGAGCAAAGAAAGAACAGAAATACTGGATTAGATGGATCAGAAGCTTTTTTTTAATAAACATAGAAGCAGTATGAGATGGATCTCTCAGTGCTGAGCTGAAGATGCTTTGACTGCTTAACGTTAACCTCTGAAGGTTTTTGCAAAGAAAAGCGTGTTACGTTTACATCCACTGTTTTATCACTGAAATGTATTTTGTGTTTTCATGAGGCCTACTAAACCTGTTGAGTGCATTTACCTGCCCAGTCACCAGAAGAAAATGTTGGCACTGTACGTTTTTGCAAACCACAAATACGTATTTGTACGTTATATATACTTATGACAACATCATTTGTAAAGTGATGTAGTACTAGTCCATACCCATTGGTAGCTTTGTCACCTTCTACCTATGCCAATCCTCAATGCCTATGTGCAGTTTCACATAGATTGACCACGTCAGTGAGTAGAAAAACATGGGACAGACAGAATGACTGACAGACAGAATGACACGCTGACAGTTTCCATGATTATGTACAGCATACCATACCATGACTTAGTCATACCAAAAATTAGAACAAAAACAACAACAATCAGCCACGGGGCAGCCACAGCGATCGGTCGCATTTTAGCCATTTTTAAGCATTTTTCTGTTGTTATAGCGCCACCCAGTTGCCAATTAGAGTTAAATTTCTCCAGTCACCTTGAGGCGTCCTGTTCTACATATCTACCAAGTTTAGTAAAAATCAATATGGCAGTTAGGCCTAGAGAAATTAGCTCTCTAGCTCCCCCATTTTGTTTGATGGGGTCAATAATGGAGGGGTCCCCTCAGATTATGTGTGGTCATATGCCTACAAAGTTGCGTGGTGATGGGTGAAACCCTTGAGATGTTATACACCTTTATGTGATGAGCCACGCCCTCCGCAATATTCATTGCCTTATAGAAGCTCAGTTTTAGTAAGTTTTCCAACTTTTGCCAAGAGGGAACTTTAGATATTGGTCCCTAGATTATGTTCACTCAGTTTCATGCAGATCGCTCAAACTTCCTAGGAAGAGATCCATTTGAAGTGTTTTTCAAAAAATTCCAAATGGCGGAAAATCTATATAAGCGGAAGTTATGGGTTCTTGAGGCAAATGTGTTCCTCATGAGGAGAGGCATCTCTGTGCAAAGTTTCATGTCTCTACGACATACGGGGCATGAGATATGCCCATTCAAAGTTTGCAATTTCAGTCGGTTGCTATAGCGCCTCCCTTTGGCCAATTGATGTAATATTGCTTCATTGGCATCCTCCCATGACCCTCTACCACTGTGCCAAATTTCACATGGTTTGACCAAGTCAGTGAGGAGACAAACGTGGAACAGACACACACACAGAGTTTTGATCATTATATAGTAATATATGAGCTGACTTTGTCATCTAGAAGTAGAGGGGATGGTGGATGGTGAGACATGTGGGTGAGACGCCTGCCAAGCTGCAGAACACTGTTCAAGACCAACAAACAACAAAATCGGTTGTTTCTTAGCGAATCATTGCTGTGTTTCCAGCAGCTTGTTAGCCACCAAATGTGGGGTTTTTAAGTGACCCGTTGCTGTTTTTCCACCTGGGATAATGCTACGAAAAGCAGTTGTTTTTTACCGAGACAGCATTGCTTTTCCTCGTGGGATTTAAACCCTGCTAAATGGGGTACTTTAAGCCAAAAAACAATTTTTTCCCAACTAAAACAAGTACGTTTTGTGCCCATACCTTACCACACGTAAACCAGTGTTGCTGAAACAGAAATGTTAAGTTTCAGTGTATCTGAATAACATACATACAAAGTAACCTACAAATGTCTGTCCGCCAACATTTATTCTGGCTCCGGTGGTTTCTGGTTGCACAGTTGACATTGCTCTGCTATTTTAGAGTTGAAGTATCTCCCCTGGCTTTCGTTCATGGAGTTGACGTTGCTCCATCAATTTCTGATTATACTAGTGACGTTGCTCCGCTGGTTTCTGGTTATACAGCCGACATTGCTGCACTGGTTTCTAGTTGTACAGTTGACGTTGCTCGGCTAGTTTCTAGTTGTACAGCTGAAGTATCTCCCCTGGTTTCCAGGCATAGAGTTGATGATACTCCATCGATTTCTGATCATTCAGGTGATGTTGCTCTGCTGGTTTCTGGTTGTACAGCTGAAGTTGCTCTGCTGGTTTCCAGTTGTACAGTTTAAGTTATTCCACTGGTTTCTGGTTGTACAGTTGCATATGCGAGCAGTTTTGATGATCCGTCCAGTCCTTTGGTCTTATCACATTTAACCATAGCTGACTTTGCTTTTGTTGACGGGCAGTGGCGGCTGGTATGTGATATAATTTAAGTTTTGAGCTATGACTCCTATGCTGGCTCACAATAACACAACAAGATGACATTTTAAGACTCCCATGTAGTCTACAGCCTTGTGGTGGTGAGTCGTGTTTTGCCTCCAGCAATGAAATGACGTCGTTGTGACGTCAGTCACACACCCAAAAAAGACACTGCTGCAAAATACCAATGGGGCATCAGTGCCACGAGCAGGCCGGAAATCTGAATTTAGTCATTTTAATTTTGTTGTGCACAACGCCTAAGGTTCAGTGAGCAACGAGTCTCTTTTAACCCGCTGTCCCACGATAAATAAGCCGCAGAGCTTCTGGCCCTCCATGCGTGTTAATTCAAATTATGATGTAGCACGAAAGGTCAGTATATTACGTAATTTGTATGTGTCTGAATGCGTCTGTGCTTCTATTTTCAGTTTTGCTCAGAGCACACGTGGGCAGCTCATGGTGCTCTGCTCCGCTGTCCCTAATTTTGTAATTTTCCTCTCTTGATTGTTGGCTCTGTCAACTTGACATCCTCACAGATTTTCCTTTGTCTGTTCCCCACATGGTTAACACAGCAAGACTCTTACAGCTCCGATCAGCAGATCAGTTTTATTTCCTTGTTTGACTTCTTCTTTTTTATTTCAGCTCTTTGCTTTTGTTCTCTAATTCTGTTCACAGCAGCCTCTCTGTCTCCTGTGTGAAAATACTGACGTGATCATAGTGAAAGTAGCTTTAACTCAGGGGCTTTGTGGTTGTGTGTGTGCTGTGGAGGTCGAGGTCACACTGTTATTGTCTCTTGTAGCATTTTTGTTTAGGGCCGACCCCGCTGTGAAACACACGCAGTACCCACTCTGTGCTCATCGACGATGCATGCTGGAGAAAAGGAATCATAAACAACCTTGACAAGGGTTATGTTGAAGATTTATTTCATAAACTAGGATCAGTCTTAGAGCTGCTGTGAGACTGAGCCTACTTAGGGCAACAAAAAACTTTATATTGAGTGCGTTGGACAATGGACAACCAAGAGGGGGTATTTCTCCTGCCATCCTTTCATTAAGTAGGATCAAAAATGTGTTTTTGAGCCTGTCACAGTACTAAAGTAAAACTCTTTTGTTTAGAGACAGATTAACTCTCATGATGTGTCTTTTTTCTTATTGTCATTGCCACTTTATTTTATTGTTTGCTTCTGCCTTTATAGGTGTGATGTATGTGAACTTTACAGTGCTGGGAACATGTTCTTGTACCAGACATGATCAATTAATTAATAAATTCAGGCACAATCTGTTGTTTTTCAAAGATAATTAAGTTTTAAAATAAAATTATATTTCACCCAGCATCATTTCCAATGGTTGCAACACTTTCCATATAGTGTATTCTTAAAACTCTAATTCAGAAACTTTGCTCTGAGTAACAAGCACTTATCTAACTATTCATTTTATATGACAGGTGCACAATGGTGGCATGTTGAAATGCTACTCCACCCAAAATCTATTTCCAGAGTACCATAAACTTACCACCTGTAGTCTTGAGAGGCAGCTCTAAAGGGTTTGTAGTTTGTTGCTTGACAACTTCTCAGCAGCAGCTGTTGTCAGACACATTTTTTTGCATGAAACTAGGTGACTGTAAGAATCCATTGTTATTGGTTTCAGTCGGATTCAGTCCAAGTGTCGACTGGTAGCTCAACAACCACTCAGGCAGCATAAACTACTGTTCCACTGTATCTGATGGATTCTAGTTGGTTAAGTGAAGTCATGAGATGTGACGTCTCAAAAGCTGAGCTCAGTGTTTGGAGGCAGAGGGACATCACATTCCAAAACTAAATGGCCTGGCCTGGTTTTATATTCAGTACTGTTTGGAATGGTTCTTTAGTTTGGTGGATCCATGAGATTTTGATACATATTTACACAATATGTAATATGTAATAATGATGTCTACATCACATCACTACCTCTTGTTGTTATTACATTAACATGACTTTTGCTACCAAAGCAGCAACCTCTGCAGCTGAAAAATGAAGCCAGTACAAGAGTAGTCTGAGTGGGCGGAAGTTCGCTGCATAGATCAGCCTCTCATTGGGCGGAACGAGCCTCCCGCTGAAGTCCCGCCCTACCACCTCCGGTTGTGTAGCAGTTTTCAACACGTCCTTTACTAACTTTTGCGGTGTTTGATCTTGCGGGGATGTAGCCATTTTTCTACCATGGTTCACGTCCTGTAGGCGATATTTTTGTGGGCGTGTTACACCAAAACCTGTTTCCCCCCGGCACTATTTTTGCAAGCGCACCTTTGCTGTGGCACCGCCCAGAACGATTGTGATTGGTTGAAAGAAATAAAAAAAACGGGGCGTTTTTTTCTCCAATCTTAAAATGAGAGTCAGCCCAGCCAGACCTTTCTTTTCTTGAGAAAGGTCTGGTGAGCGAGACTAGTACAAGAGTGCCAAGAACTGCAGTTCCTCTAATGGCCACTTGAGGCTGGATCTTTAAGTGAGTCAATCCCCATAGATCCCCATGTTAAAATGTTCAGCTTTACAGAGGAAGCAGACATGTAAACAACCTGGTACAAAAACAGTTTTGGTCTCCAGAGCTAATTTCCCTGTTAATGACAACTGCACAGTGGGTTAATTGTTATTAGCCCTTTATAAAAAGGAATTGTGTAAATTTGCAGGAAAGCCCAATCAGTCTTCTTTCAGCATTGGCAGTATAAAAGCAAAATCGGGGAGTGCAGCAAAATGCCGCTTACCTACTTCTGTTTATACAGAATGCACCTTTTTCGGGGCAATGGGGGGCGTGAGCAAGTAACAAAACGTGTAGCTCAGCATGTGACGTAAACAGTGACGTGGGAGGGAACCCGCGGCTGGTCAGTCCTTCGGCGATTTTCTCGTAAGTTGGCCTGTCCTTCACCATCCACCATTCCTTGTCTCCCCAGTTGCTCATCTTTACAGTGTCTGTCAGGTTTGTGTTTCCCTCTTGCTACTAGCTGCTCATTCCTGCTATCAGCTGTTTCCTGTTTATCCACCGCCAGTGGTTCGCACGTACGGTATCATCAACAGCTCCTCCCACAAGTCTTCAACAGCCCCTCCCGTGGCGGAGGGCCACCTTGGTCTGTTTAAACCAAGAAGGTTCCGCCAATATGTCTACCCTACGAGGTGGAAAATTGGGCACCTCGGATCAACTCACCAATCCAGCTCTGTGTGTCTAAACGCTCGCAGCTTGCCGGCAAAACGGCCCAACATTCGCTGCTAATCTGGCAGTGTAAAAGGGACTAAAGACTCACCAGTTTAAATGTTATTAAGGCCTAAAGTTATGCAGTGACAGGTGGTTGCAATCTGTTGACAAAAGCGTTGGTTAGATAATGTAACTATGGTACATAGACTGTATAAATAATGGACGTAGCTACAGTGATGTGACCTATTGGTTTGTGGACTGCTGTTTTGACATCCAACCAGGAACCAGGGTTGAGCTGTAGAGGATCAAGGGGTGGGTCTGACTCACAGACTGTGGTGATGCCTCACAGACAGCCTGTCACCCAAGGGGCCCTGCCCTTAAATATGTGCAACTTCAGGTCTTAATAAAAAGGAAACGGGTGAGTTATAAAAAAAAAATTCTACTTCCCATACAGATGTCATGAATGTTGAAATTTACTATAGAAACGGAAACTGTTTTTTGTACCAGGCCGCAAACATGCTTATATCTGCCTTAAGGTTGGGCATTTTAACATGGAGGTCTTTGGGCATTCACTCTGTTTTGGAGCCTGCCTCAAGTTGCCATTTGATGAACTGCAGTTTTTGGGACTTCCTTATTTCCTTCATTTTTCAGCCTCAAAGGTTGCCGCTTGTCATGGTGTCACCCCAGATTGACTGAATACAGGTGTAGCCATAGCCCTCACTATTTCAGTTTGTTTTCAGTTCATGAACGATAACTGTAGCATTGTGGTGGCTTAAGCAAGTCTTGTTCAGTGTTTGGTTGTGCTAAAAGAGACTCTACGAAGTCGGATGTTCAGTTTTCTTTTAATTTTGTCTTGACGGTTTTAAGCCTGTTTTTTGCAAGCAAATATTTGCATTAGTATTAACACAGTTAGCCATAGTTGTTAATGCACTGTGCTAACCAAGCTAACAGCTAGTGTTAGGGTTTGCTCCACCTTCTCATTCAAATATGGTCACTTCTGTCTCCAAATATCCAAAATGCCAAACTCAAGGCGTCAAAACAATAGCCCACAAACCAATTACTGACGTCCTGGTAGCTATGTCCATTATTTTATACAGTCTGTGGATATACCCAGTATTTTCCAAAGCTGACTATTACTGTTTCTTTGTAAGAATCTTATAGGTCCCAGGTAGAGGGATCTGGGTGCTGTCTTACACCTGGTACACAGCGCAACTGTCCTTGGTACTTTCAGACCAATGCAGTTGTCATTTTCACAGCCATGTGTAAGTACTTGTGCTCATCTTTGTGTGTAGGTCTTAAAATTAGTTGTGATCAGGTGCATTGTCGGCATATTGCTATTTTGAGGCAGCAGGAAGCGACTGAGCTATTGACCGACAAAAACTGATCTAAAGTCAAAATGGCATCGTAGGTTCCTGCCATTTAAAGGACACATTATTCAGATGGTAAGATACACCCACATAGGTAGGTTCACAACACACGTACACTCTGCTTGTTGCACACACAGGGACACATGGATGGGTTGCTGGTGGGTGAAATGATATATCATTAATGAGGAAAATATTAATTACATTCTGTTAAATTTGAACATAGCAGAGATCAGAGCAGAGCTGCTGTCTGACTCCACATAAAGAGAGATGCTGTGCACATTTACACAGAACGAACAATGTAACTTCACTCATCATTTCAGAAGCTACAAGTTTTGCTGTTTCCTGTTTATTTGCTGCAGCAACCTAACTGCTCTTACTGCATTACACTCAGCAGAAAACCACTCGCTTCTCCATTTGCTGAATCCCCCATGTAAATAGCAATACGACAGGTGCAGGCACACCTGGCTTTTAAAGAGAATGTGAGATGAATTCACGTTACGCCCAAAACACACCTATGATGAATAAAGGGAATAAATACAACCCCTTTACACCCAGATTATGCACCATATAAGGAGTTGGACACTCCCTAAATGCACTTCAGATCATGCACTATAGATTATTTAAACAGGGCCCACAATTCTACATGACGTCGTGTCTCACCTCTGTGCCAGTGACAAAGGACAGAGTGAGGTGACAAGACGTTTATCTTACAGTCACACTGTAATATTTACAATACAGTGAGTAATCAGATACGCTGCCGTGCAGCTTCTGATCTGCTGATTCTTTAAAAAGGGCTCAAATCTCAGGGAAAAGGCAGCGCACACTGCAAAGGTGTGTGTACAGGTTGATTTAAGGTTTAATTCCCCTGAGAGCACCATACAAATGTACATAATCAGTATAATACAGTGCCTTGTCCAACAGGCCACTCTCTTCGTCACTTCACTAATTTCTCCCCAGAAGAAATTGTGATTTTTCCCCAAATTCATATACAGCATTTTTACAGCTAATAAAGCTTCATTTAACTGTAGTGTTTCCAATATCATAAAAATCCTCCTGTAAATTCACTAAAACAAGTTGGATAACTGTTTGTAAAATGGATAATGGATCAAATCCATGCACCAGATAGTTTATATCACGTTATAAAATGTTGCTTAATATCCCCTAAAATGTTGTTTGTACAATATTAATTCGCGACTTCTAGATGTTGCACTGCCTGTCTCTCTCATGTTTCAATCTAAGAAACAGTTATATGACACTTTTGTTGAGTCTGATTGTTGCCAAGTGCATTTTATTGTTACGTATAACCAAAATCCAGACACTCAGAAGCAAGATGACTTTTTAACATCCAGGCAACCTGTGTGTATACTCTCTTTTTGCAACATTTCAAAAGTTAAAAGAATAATTCACCTGTAAAATGTCAATTTGGATATCAGTTACTTGCTGTGTGTTACCTTGAATTTGTTTTTCTCAAATGCTTCCACGATGAGACAAGAATCCAAAAAGGCAAATATTCCTGATAAATCTAAGTAATCAGGGTCTGCATTTAACAACAGCAAAACTATATCAAATATTTTTAAGAAACTCTCACACAACTTTCAAATGTTCTGACCATACATGCCTGCACAACAGACTTATTATCAATAGACTGAGTCTTCACCCGTCCCACAAGGAAAACACTTATTTGACTGTGATGTTAAGAAAGATAAGCAAGCAGCCATTAGTTAGCAGTCAGATTATGTTCTAGTGCCTAATTACATCCAAAATTATAGCTATTCAGGTGTGTCTGAGATTCAGTGTCATTATTATTATTATTATCTGTAATATTCCTGAGAAATTCCAAATGTCTGACTTGCCTTGCTTTTTTTGTAATGTAATGTCCTGCTTTTATCGTCTTTTCCACTTCACCTATTCACATCTTGTTAATTAATTTCCAGGACCTGTATGTTTTTGTTTTTGTTTGTTTGTTTGACTACTTGCTCTCACCCACAGTGAGATTTATGTTGGGCCCCACAGGTTCCCAATCCCAATGCAGTCCTGTACTCAGTTCTTCCCAGACACATACATTTTTGCTAAAGCGGTACAATGTTAAACACCTCCACCACCAAGTTTGGCATTTTGGCTGCTGCCATCTTGTAATTTTGGAGCCAGAAATGACCACATTTGGGTGAGAGGTCGTTGCTATGGATGAGCCAGGAGTGGATCTGACTGAAAAGCTGAGGACACTATTATTGACCTTCCAACTACCTCTCAACATACAAAAAATGTTCTTGGAAAGAGAGGTAGGTATAACTTAGGAGGTACATTAAATTAGAAACAATGTTGATTTCTCACCACTTTGACAAGTCTGTGTGTTTCAGTTGATTTTGTGGAACACACTGGGTGAAAAAATCAAAGTAAAGATATCAGACAGTTTAAAAAGAGGTACAAAGATAGTATTTTCACAAGGTGCAGAAATGATTAGAGGGAATGTAAATGCATTACCGCCTTCCTGACCCGGAGTGTGGATATCATCATGGAGAGAGGTGCACTATGTCAGACTTAATTCGAACATAAATATTTCCATCCCCTGTTTTGCGAATCAACATTTTTTTGAATCAACCAAAACCCGACTAAAGCGAGCGTATTTTAGTTTGTGTGAATCAGGGGATTTTAATTCGAATTTTGGCGTTTCCATCATAATTTTCCGATGCGATACTTCTAGATGCGCATCTAAACAGGCTGATGGAAACATGGCTAGTGTGACTGCAAAACAACATGTAAGCTACATCATCTGTAAACATAGCATTTTAATACATTCAACACATATTGTATGCATTTAAACAGTGCAAATTCTTATGTCAATACAGAGCGTTTCTCCATACTGCAATGCCATTAGTGCGATTCGATGACGCGTCTGATGACGCATGCGTGCCGACTTCCGGTCAGCCGAAAAATGGGGAAAAATCGCGGGACTTTTGAAAAATTGCAAGCCCCCGCAAATATTGCGAACTTTTTGCGTTAATTATTGCGATTGCAAGATCACGATTTTCTGAAGGGACTGATTGAGCACATGCAGACTATGAGCTCTACTTGAGCAAAGGTTTTTTTTTAAATGCACACGCACAGACTTGTCTGTACATGAGCCTTTTGTTATAACGTGTTTTAAATCATAACGTTTGGACAGAAATGCATGTGTTTGGGAAGTTTTGAGTAAATGACTGGATAAACGAGACTTGGACTTTAATGCATGAGTTGTGTGAGAGTTTCTAAATGGATGTTTTCATATAGTTAGAGCTGATATACTTTTGCTGTTCCCTGATCCCCATTTCCTTCAATTCATGAAGAATGTTGCCTTTTTTGGATTCTCCGTTCACTCTAAAGGCATGCGATAAAACTTTTTGTTCACGAATTCAAGGCAACACGTGGTAAATAATAGATATACAAATGGTGATTTTGTGAGTGACATATTCCTTTGAAATGAATCTCTTAGAAAACATGTATTGTTTCTCCCTCCTCACTTCTGTGTCCATGTTGTAACTCAGAGACGTTTTATCTTCAAGCAGTGATGCAGCTTGTTGCATAGTAAACTGAAGGTTGTGAACTTTGCTATAAAAAAGTTCTGTCACCTCCGCCTTATCAGTCACACGCTGTCTGTCGGGGTCAGGTTGTGCTATCTGAGGAGGTTTGGGCTGTAAACTCACAGCGGACCCTGTGAAATGGTGATGGTGAAATGTTTTAAATGCTTTTCGTGTGTCTGTACATTTTGCATTTCTTTAAAATGCATTTCCAGCAACAGAAGGTTAAACCATTTAAAATCCAAATTTAGAGAAAACTGTATTTCACTGACAGTGAAAGTTATGACTCAAAAAGTTTCCTCAAAAAATGCTCCTAATTTTTCAGAGCCCCTCTGCTGTGACATTTAATATTTCATGCATTCCAATTAGTTTCCAATCAGTGCTGCAAACTTCAGCATTTGCAGATTTAACACTCATTGGAACAGGATTAACATTCCAGTGGGAGGTGGGCAATTAAATGTATGAGGAAAATCATGTGAGGGTTGTTGCACGGAGCTCAAACTGCAGGCTCAGGCAAAGATAGGCTGCCGCTCACTGTGCAAAAACACTCAGAGATCGACTTTAACACAGAATATCCATCAAGATTGGACTTAGATATGAAGGATCCATTCACCCAAATGATAAGAAATGTTTTTCCTTTCTTTTTTCCATGTTTTTCTGGTTTAACTTTGGTTTAATGTTTGTGTGAGATGGACAAAAAATATACAGGAAAAGCATTACTTGTAATGTGGGAGAGCAGATGAAATTAAATTGATTCTGTCCTGTCCTGATACTAAAAACGGTCGTAATGCTGAAGAAAAAAAACATGCATGTCCTGATTTAATTATTTGTCAAACAGGCAACGTTCCCAGGAACCAGAAATAAATGTTAACAATATTAAAGTAAAATATAATAATAATAATACATTTTATTTATAAGTGTCTTTCAGGACACCCAAGGACACTTTACAAAACCAAGTAAGACAATCAGTATATTCAAAAAGTTAACAAATAAGCAATAACAAAGAGCAACAAGAGTAATGACATGAATATTAAGTTAAAAGGACCATTGACACAAACCCTGAGGAAGGGCATTCCCACAGATTAGGGCCAGCAACACTGGTCACCCATAGTACAGAGCCTGGAGGGGGAGTCAAGAGTAAGTGGGCATCAGAGGAACAGAGTGAACGTGGAGGTGTCTCGGATCGGAGAAGATTGCAAAGGTAGAGAGGCGCAAAAATATAGCCACAAGCAGCAATTCTGGGTTCAAGGTCTTTCTCAGCCAACAGAAAGTAGCAGCTCAGTTGCACAACAAGCAGGTTTTCAGCTTCACAAGGCTGAGCAGAGTTACTTCAGCTTGTTTAAGTCTGGTACAAGTGGTACACTTGTGCCACCATTACAATGCATGCAGCATTTTGATAACAGCACACTCAAAATCCCGCCATTTGCACCCCTTGTATCAGAATTCAACAAAACTTGGTCTCTATGTTCATATGTCAGTACCAGATGTGTCCACTGACTTTAATCACAATATCTCAAATTCAACTTGAGTTATTAACACGCTCTCACTCCGACCTGATCATATATCAACGTTTGGTCATGGACTTTCTGTGCCAACATATGACGTGCAAGGTACCCTGAGTGTGTTGGTCATTGACGTTCTGGGACACCATGGCAACATCAGCCTGTTACATGCACTGTCAGTTTTCAAAATAGATGTTCATTTTCACAGGAAATGTACAGTTTACATACAGTCTCTTTCAAAATAAAAGCACTAAGTTGCTACATCATCGGGAATTGACGTTTTTTTCCTTCAACAACAGACACATTGTTACATTTGGCCAACATATGCACATGGTTAGGTTCAGGAAAAAAGAACAGGGTTTGGCTTTACAATCATACAGATAGCAAACACCTGCCTCTGGGGTGAAAGTCCACTGCCCCTCCCACCCACCCCTCTTAGACTTTCACCCCCTTAACTTACGTTCCTGTCCAGCAACGTTTCTCCCTGACGCTCCTAGGTGCCATATCATGCCATGGGTTTTTTTTTGCCAGTGTCTTACGCTTGAAGTGACTGCCTAAGCACCGGCATTCGACGACTTTGGAGTGAGACCGGGTTTGAGTCATGGCCTCAGCCCTGTCCTTGGGCGAGGTGTCTCGTTAATGGCGGCCATGTTTTTTGACTGATCTTGCTCATTTGTAATAAAAATGTGTATTTCTGTCCCACAAGGCCATAAACCAAATGTGGTTTTCATTGAATCAAAATTATGCAAATTAGCAGAGAATCCATCATGTGGCCTTTATTGTCCCAGAGGCTTTTTTATGGAGCACAGTGAGCTGCATGTGTGTGCCAAATTTCAAGTCAATATGACTTACGGTGTGCGGAGCATGGCCTTTTGAAAATAACATTTCTGGGCGTTAATAACAGCGGCACCATGCGGCAGATTTAGATCATATTGCTTGTGAAGCATTTCCACATATTTCCAGTTATTGGGCAAAGTTTTGTGTTTCTAGCTCATTCCAGCTCACAGCAATTTGAGTCGTGACATAAGACACCAAAATATTATACACCGGCACAAACACAACAGGGATCAAGCCTCAGTAAGAGTTGCTATAGGATAAAAAGGCCCACATCCACCACTGTCGTGAGTTTATTTCTTAGTGAATGTGACTGTGAGTTTGTCTCCAGCACATTTTCCATGACAGCAGCAGTGTCGGCAGCTTTCTAGCACCGCTCAGAGGAATGTGTGGATGGAAAATAATGCTGCTGGAATTGTACCCGTGGCATTTTCCACCAGATTTGTCTCTGCCACCATGCAGAGGGCATGACAGGCATCCAGCAAACAGTGACACACAGTGGGGAGCGGCAGGTGGGGCACAGGGGGGCAGATTTATTGTCAGCTTCCCCTCCGTCCTTCCTCCCTCCGGCAGCTCCCACCAACATGCAGCACATCTCTGACTGATTTACAACACCAGAGCCTGAAACATTCTTTGCAGAACAGAGATAAGAGCAAGTCTCAGTCATGTTGATGTTACTAATGTGTAATATTTATGTCTTAAAAAACTGGCTGTGAACATCTTCTCTTATTCAGCTGTCCACTGCTACATTACAGAGAAATACAAACCGTACTAATGAACCTTCATTAATATAGGCCTATATTTTATCTCCAAGTGCACGTCACACACTGAGCGAGCCGCCTGTTAATGACGCTGTGGGCTAATGGGCATGTAGCTACTTCCATGTTCCAGATGATACGTCATGTTTGTAGTCGACCAATGAAGATGAGTTTACATATCACCTTGGGTTCGTCCTTCACCTTCTCAAAATGATCCCACACTTTGGATTTCCTGCCCGACATGTTATTAACTAGCCTGTGGAATAACTGCAGGTACCAGCCCTGGAAATTAGGGGCCGTACTTTAATCGCCTGGAAAACGTGAGGTCATATTTTTATTGATCAGTCAAAACTATCCAGTTGTTTCAGGATACAGATTTTAAATTTCTTAAAATTATTATAGAGGCACTGCAGAAAAAGGATCTCGTGGAAAACATGAAAAGACATTTAAAATTTAAAAAGTTGCAATGAGACACAGTCACAGGTCGATATCATCCATTGTCATGATTTTATGGTCAGCATGTAAATGACGGTATCTTCCACTGTTTCCAACACAAACCCTGAAGAACTTTCTGAAACAACGGTCATTACCTCCACCAGAGAGGTCGTGTATTCTGCTCAGTGTGGGTGTTTGTTAGTTCGTCATTAGTCATACTTCTACTGTTATTATACACATATGATTATTGTCACATATGTATACTATCAGACATTTATATATACTTTCAACATATTGTACCACAATAACCAGAATTATAATTATATTATTATTGCTTTCATTAATGTCGTTGTAAGCTACTGTCATTATCGTCTGTTTCTCTCTCTCTATCTCATTGTGTCATACGGATTACTGTTAATTTATTATGTTGATCTGTTCTGTACGACATCTATTGCACGTCTGTCCGTCCTGGAAGAGGGATCCCTCCTCAGCTGCTCTTCCTGAGGTTTCTACCGTTTTTTTTTCCCCCCGTTGTTGGGGAGTTTTTCCTTATCCACTGTGAGGGTCCTAAGGACAGAGGGATGTCGTATGCTGTAAAGCCCTGTGAGGCAAATTGTGATTTGTGATATTGGGCTTTATAAATAAAATTGATTGATTGATAAAATTGATTGAATTAGAGTTAAATTTCTCCAGTCACCTTGAGGCGTCCTGTTCTACATATCTACCAAGTTTAGTAAAAATCCATATGGCGGTTAGGCCTAGATAAGAAATTAGCTCTCTAGCGCCCCCATTTTGTTTGATGGGGTCAATAATGGAGGGGTCCCCTCAGATTATGTGTGGTCATATGCCTACAAAGTTGTGTGGTGATGGGTGAAACCCTTGAGATGTTATACACCTTTATGTGATGAGCCACGCCCTCCACAATATTCATTGCCTTATAGAAGCTCAGTTTTAGTAAGTTTTCCAACTTTTGCCAAGAGGGAACTTTAGATATTGGTCCCTAGATTATGTTCACCCAGTTTCATGCAGATCGCTCAAACTTCCTAGGAAGAGATCCATTTGAAGTGTTTTTCAAAAAATTCAAAATGGTGGAAAATCTATGTAAGCAGAAGTTATGGGTTCTTGAGGTAAATGTGTTCCTCATGAGGAGAGGCATCTCTGTGCAAAGTTTCATGTCTCTACGACATACAGGGCATGAGATATGCCCATTCAAAGTTTGTAATTTCAATCGGTTGCTATAGCGCCCCCCTTTGGCCAATTGATGTAATATTGCTTCATTCACATCCTCCCATGACCCTCTACCACTGTGCCAAATTTCACATGGATTGAGTAAGATATATAGATATATATAATTATGAACAGTCTTTAGCAGTGACCTGCCTTATTATTTATTATTTCAATATACAGGCAGTAATTTCCAGAAAATACCTGAAACAAGTTGACTGATTACAGAGAACAGGTGGAGAGGATCAATACAAGCACTTCTGCTATTTACTCGATACATTAACATTTATTTAAGTTCATTTTTTCCTGCTGCAGTATTATCTTTTATGCCAAACTAGGCCATACGCATTTAATCACTGTTGTTCTAAACAACAGACAAAATGTATGTCTCTATGCCTATTGCCACATTTGATTCATAGCTAACATAACAAAGCTATCAGACTCACTGTTGTGACTGAAAAAGTCAGAAGGGGTCTGCATATCTGTGTTTTCATTAATAAGGCCAGGCTATGTAAGCTGTCAAGACATGCAGCATCGAGCTAATTTACCCGGTCACCCGTGTGTTCTGGGGATGTCTGGTCTTCAGTACTGTGTACCTCATTGTGGGAATTAGAGACAGTCTCTTCTCTGAGGGACTTAAAGTTTCAACTTGCTGATATTTTTAATGTTTGTCTGTGTGTGTGTGCTGACTGCTCTGTGACTGAGCTGTCTTGTGATGTTGTAAATATGCCATTTGTTCTCAGGTCTCTCCCATAAAAGAGATCCCAGGAACAACTTGATAAGAAAGTGTTGTTTTGTTTGGGTCTGTCTTTTCCCTCTTCACCTCTGTTCTCTCTCTTTCCTGCATAACAGAACTGTTACGTGACCTCGACAGAAGTGTGAAAACATCACGAGTCAAACTTCTGTTTTTTTTTTATAGTCTCGTCACGACTGTTAGTCCCAACAATATGAACAGCAGCCTTTCCCAGAACTTTACCTCCCCATCACACTGGTTTCCTCACAGTAACATATACTCCCTTCTGTCATCACGTACGTCCAGCCACACCCGACTGATCCTGATAACACCGTTAAGTATTTCCCTCCTTCCTCCCTTCTTTCCTTTCCTTCCTGTCTCCTCCCTACTCATCTGGCTCCCTAACCTCCCTCCTTGGCTTCATGTCTCCATCACCTCTCTCTGTTCCCTACTATTCCTCTCGCCTTCACGCTTTCCTTTCTCCTGCAATGATGAGAAATACAAAAATGCTCTGATATTGCATCAGCTGTTTCTGGAAACCATCACATGGTGCTGGAGTGGAAATAACTAAATAAGGGACTAAACATGCAGTTTATCACATGCCTCAATGAACTCCATTTTTAACATTTTTTAAGCCTCTTCATTACTCATGATGCCAGTATGCAAAGCTTGTTGTCTTTAGCCAGTGTCTGCGGATGTTTTTTCTTTTTCTCTTATCAAAGATGTATACATTTAGTGTGTGTGTCTGATGAACTGTGCAGGATGTTCCCCACCTCTCACCCAAAGTCACTATAATAAAATAAACATCACACTTTTAACCATTTATGTTACAACATCATTCTCGTGTAAACAATTTATGAGATTTCCCGTGCAGCCTCCTCGGGCCTGATGTCTTTCTGTAAAGCTGCAGACACAAAAACACCTCACGTCCCCCTCTTTACTGTAAGAGCTCTTGTGTGCAGCTGCCTCTCTCGGCCCGTCCGTCGTCTATCTATAGCTGAAGGCGATGCTCAGGGCTGTGACTCTGTCTCTATTAATGGGACAGCGGGGGAATGAAGAGCTTACACACACAGATATACTGGTGATATTGGTCATGATGGCTGTCACTCACTGGGACAGGGGAACCTCCAGACACACTCACTGAGTGCTCAGGGCAAACTCAAACTGAGTGACTGATTGAACACCCAGTCTGGGTTTAACTTGGACTTCACGTAGCTCTGTGACATACAGTAGTATACTATGTTTGCTTAGTTTTCTTTTCATGTTGGGGATGTTATGAGAGCCGACACTTAAAAGTATAAAGTTGATGCCAAAATTCTGAAAATGTGACAGTGTTTGTTTTTTTCCAGTACTGTAGTTACAGGTCCATGTCATTGGTCCGACAGCCCATTGGTCCGACAGCCCATTAGTCCGACATTCGGCGGTGCTACACGGCTCCCGGCGGGCATATTTCTACCTTGATGGTGCGCCGCGCCCGGCTCTGGGTCAGCTGGGAAAGGCTTGAGGCGAAGCAGGCTCAGGGCTTATGTGTTTGTCACTTTCTTTTTCATTTTAACCCACACCATGATCTTTTCCTGACCCTAACCAAGTGGTTTTTGTGCCTAAACCTAACCAGACCTTAACCACAGGGCATCATGATGACTTCGGAATAACGGGACTTCTGGTTAATAGCCAAGGTGCAGAATTTTGAAAGAGCTGAAGTTTCTCTGTGTTTTTTGGGAGGCCAGTAAAAAGTGTATTACGGTAGTCAAGTCAGCTTGAAATAAAGGCATGAATCAAATTCTCAGCATCTTTTTCATTTTGGAATGGTCGTACCTTAGATGTGTTTCTGAGATGGAAAAATTATGTTTTCGTCATCTTGTTAACGTGGGACTTGAAGCTTAGGTCCGAGTCAAGGATCACACTAAGACTTGTAATCTCGTATTTAATCCAGGGAGGTAAATTCCCCAGATTACTAAACAGCATTTTTATTTTTGTTTTAGATTTCACTTTTGCCTTCATTTAACTTTTAGAAATGATTGCTCATCCATTTATTTATTGCCAAAAGAAAGGTAGTAAGGGAGTTTATGGCTGCAGCATCGTGTGGTTCAGCAGAAATATACAGTTGCGTGTCATCCGCGTAACTATGGAAACAGACATTGTGTTCTCTAATGATGTCACCATTGTGCAACCCCAAAACGGAGGTCATGTTTCTCAGTAGTAGAAGATGAACTGATCTCCAAAAGGCATTAAGTGAAAGATGGAACGTGCTTTTCAACATTTTAAGCAAGATTACTGTATTATTTTTGTTTTGTACAATTATAGAGTGAAAAAAAGGAAAGGAGCACCATGTAAAATTCTGGGCACCACAAGACATTTGAGCTCTTGGACAACTTTTACCAGGGTCTCAGAAAATGAGTAGCTTGTTAGGGGTCTGGCTTGTTCACAGTCATCATTAGGAAAGGCCAGGTGATGCAAATTTCAAAGGTTTATAAACACTCTGACCCCTGAAACCTCGTCCCAACAATCAGCAGACATGGGCTCCTCTAAACAGCCGCCTAGCACTCTGAAATCTACAATAACTGATGCCCACAAAGCAGGAGAAGACTATACGAAGGTCAAAAAATGAAGCAGATCAAAATATTTTTTAAACCCATCCATCCTTTTTCATCCATTTATCCGGGGTGGGGTTGCAGGGGCAGCAGGCTGAGCAAAGTACTCCACACGTTCTTTTCCTGGCACTGCTCTCCAGCTCCTCCTGGGGGACCCCAAGGTGTTCCCAGGCCAGAGCTCCCTTGAGATGTCTGAACCCCTTACCCTGTCTCTAAGGCTGAGCCCAGCTACCCTATGGAGGAAACTCAGCTGCTTGTATCTGCTCGGGAATGCAGCATCAGTAACAAGTATGGAATGTGGATTGGTAGCTGGAAAGGTGCCAGTTCCCCTCCTGGGCACTGTCGAGGTGCCCTTGAGCAGCAACTCCATGGGGCACCTGTTCATGAGCAGCCCCCCCACTCTGACATCTCTCCATTTAATACATGTATAGGTCCTGTTTGTGCATGTGTGGGTTTTCATTGAATCCCCCTCTGGAATTAATAAAGTATATCTTCTTCTTCTACTTTCTTCTTTCTACTTTTTGTTTTGAAATGCATGAAGAACATAAAGTGATGCACCATCTCTAAACATCCACAGCTGATGCTGTCGGGGTACCTAGCACATCACGTATTGATACGACAGGCCACAAACCAAGTGTCAGTGTTTAACAAGTTGAGAGTGAGAATGTGTTGGTTTGATTTGTCCATTCTGGGCCACTATAGAACAACATGGTAGACTCTGTGAAAGAGCACCCCCTTCATATAAACAGCTCATTCTAAGGTAACAAAAACACAACAGTCCCTATTTTCAGGGGATTATAAACTCATGTAAACATAGTTTTAATATTATATTCTGTTCCTACCGATGAATGCCCCTGTAAATCCTGCACACTGGACCTTTAAGTGTGACCTACGTGATGCTGTTAAGGGAGGAAGAAAACATCATTTCCTGCCCAGATTGTTCAGAATGTACAGCAACTTTTCACTTTTCACTCATAATTAGGCTTCTGTATATCTTCTTCAAACTTAAATGAACTTAACTTAGATTATTTTGTCACAGTGACATCTTTTGGCTTTGAGTGGTTTACTACACATTTTGCAAGGACCTCCTTCAGAACGATCACAGACACAAAGCAAAGCGTTCTAATGACAGCAGGATAATCAACAACACTGTGCATCTCATCCCATCTGTGCGTCAGCATTATCCGGGCTGTCAGCCCTGGGATCTTGTCTGTCAGGAGTACGATGCAGGGTCTCCCTGGGCTCTGAAGATGCCTTGTTTCCATGCCAACCATCTGTTAGCTCATATCCTTCAGCTTGCCCTCACCGTCCTCTCTGGAAAATCACATCTGATCTGATCTGAGAGACGTCCCTCTCGAAAGAGTCTGCGAGGCCTCTGTGACACGTGTGTGGCGTTATTGTTGTGAAGCTGTATTCGTTATTGTTGTGTTATTGAAAATAACAGCTGAGTTGTTGGTTCCAGTCAAAGCTTCTTCGTTTCTCAGTGAGAAAGTCATCTCTTTTTTGACATGAAAAAAATACAAACCTCTTTATTATGAAGCAATACATAAAGACAACTGTGTAGAGCAGGGGTGTCAAACATACGGCCTGTGGGACAGCTAATCCAGCTTGCTTGGTCACAAGACTTAAGCCTAGTTCACATTATTTTTTGACGTCGCAGAGGATCTTGAGAGCCACCTTGGGTCGAAGGTGAATCGGCAGATAGTCTGCCACGACGAGTCCTCATGTGTGAACAAGCCTAAGAGCAAGTCGCCCCCTCGTCTGTGACTGGGACTGGATATCTGGCTTGCTAGAAAACTGGAGAAGTGTGACACAACTGACAAAGAGCATCAGCCAATGAGAGCCGGGATACGTCCCATGCCAGCACGCAGGAGGACAGAAGAAATGTGAGGAGGACAAGCTGCAGGGTTGCCAGTTGCCAGGTCCAGTTATTAGCCGCGACTTTGGGCTTGTTTCTAAAGTGGAGTTGCTTATTTGGGCTTGCTCTCTAAACGTCACCTTCCTCTATATATATCCGTCTAATAAGTTATTTAAACACATGATAGTCGCTTCTTGGGGCTTGTTTCCGTAGCCCTGGTTGCTTGTTTCTCTCCCAAGATCTGGCAACACTGACAAGCTGGCAAGCAACAACAACAATGGCGGCGTCCACAGGATCACGGGAAGCGCGTTGTGTTTGGACCCAGGATAATAAAGAATATCCATGCCTTTACGATGTGTTGTCTCCAAGTTTGGTGACATCACCGCGTTATCTGGGGCTCTGTCGGTGAGGGCTCGGTGGTGAAATCTTGTGGTGTGCACACACAGGTCGTAACGCAGTTGGCGAGACTCCCGCTGACAGAAACACACGTCGCCAGGTATGAACACTCAAAAGATTACGATAGTCCCTGCGACGCAAAATCAGGGTGAAAATCGTGAAATGTGAACTAGCCTTAAAGGAACACATTCTCACTCCAACCTTGTCACATATTGACATTTGGTCATGGACTTTCCACGTCCACATATGATGTGAAAGGTACCCTGGGTGTGTTAGTCATTGATGTTCTGGGACACCGCATCAAATTCTGTCTGTTTCGTGCATTGTCTTCTTTCGAGATCTTTTCACAGGAAATTTTCCGTTTACATACAGTCTCTTTCAAAACTTGGATTCTAATCTTTGTCCTGCAGCGTTTGTCACTGATGCTGCCGGGCACCATTAAAACTATAATGGCAACCGGCTGCATATCATGACGATGTTAAAGGACACCTTTTTAAATTGGTTTCTGACATCGCAAGTCACTGCCCAAGCGCCAGATTTCGACAACTTCGGAGTGAGACCGGACTCAACTAAGAGGTGCCAGGTTTCAGGAGCAAGTTAAACAATGCGTTGCTTACATCATGTAAAATTCTGCTTCAGAGGCTTTTCCACCCTGACCAGTGAATACTTAGGCCTCTAGTTTTGCAGACTGGGTGAGGGAGAGGCGCAGCGCACCTGCGCTTCGCCAACTGGGTGTGGCCAGGCGGATTTTGCAAGTTTGGCACACCGTGTGCGCTGGCGCAGCTACTCCTCTTTCCCACCTCCGTCCCTCCTACTTGCGCAAGTCGGAAAGAGGGAGGAGAGAAGGCGTGGAGTGGGTTTTACACACATGACACCAATCAAATGAGCCTCTCTCCTCACCCTTAAAGGCGCCGCGCGAAGGCGTAATGAGAGTTTACTCAATTCGCCATGGCAGAAGAGAGCAGCAGCGTCAGACGACCAAACTTCTCCCAGGAGGAAACTGATGTTTTGGTCCGGGAGGTCCAAGCTCGCAGTGTCCGAATATATGGAACTGCGAGCAGACCTCCACGGGCTGATGATGCAAAGGTAGCCTGGGAGGAGGTCACCACAATTGTAAATCAATGTTGCGTTTCTCTCGTGCGCGCTCTCTCTCTTTCTCTCTCGCAGTTTCACTCTGTTTCTTTTCTTTTGACTTTTCTAAGATGACAGATGCTGAATATATACTCCCTGTCTGATGCTGTGGCTGTTTGTGGTTGGCTGAGAGGGATGTGAACTCATTAGTTTGCAGCTGTTTAATCAAATCAGGTTGGGTTTCCATTACGCGTGCCAAACGTGCCAAACGGTGCCAATCCCCTTTGATCTGACATCAGATGTGACGGGACAGTTGATATAGAGACACATTTATGTGCTGATTGCAGATAGTTGAATTGAATAGTGGGTATTTGCCTGTGAGGTTTTGGTGACGTGTGAGCACTGTCTGCCGGTCAGCCAAACTTCCACTACACTGCCTGCGCTCTGCCTGCGCTGACAGTAGACCTGGTTTCAGCTGGCGAGCTTTTAGCGCACCTTCGGCAAAACCTTTTGGCATGAAACTGTCACTGTGCCAAGCTGGATCGGTTGACACCTCCCCCTGCTGCGCCGCCACACCCATCTCAGCACACCTCGGTCTGCCAAACTACCAAACAGAGTGCGCCTCGGGTTGCGCTGCTCGAAACTAGCTCTGCGTGGGGTTCACCACCCTGCGCCACGCCGGGAAACTAGAGGCCTTATTGTGGCCATGTTTAAAGATATTGAACATTGTGCAAAATATTGTCAATCAGCAGCTTCAGTTCAAAAGAACCTGTATCTGTAAATGTGTGGATAAATGCACATGTAATGACAGTGAGAAGTAGACTGACTGAATGAGGAAAAACTAAGACATACTGTTGAAATTGCACTTATTTTTCTTAAGATATCTCAGGCTGTTCATCTGTTTTGTAAAATGATGAACATTTAAAGAATGTACTTGTAATTATTTACTCAAAACAAAGTGAATATATTGGCGGTGATGGTACTTATAGGTTCTTGTGGATGGTTTTATTGCTCCAGCCCATCTGAGATCAAATTGGGCTGTATGGGCTGTATGAACTAACAAAACTGTCCACCCTGTCTTACACAGAAATGAAAATGAAACAGCAGGCATACTGCTTAGTCAATTAAGTCTTGTATTGAGATACAAGCTTGTAATTTGACCTCTGCAGCCAAACAAATAGCACAGTTTGTGCTGTCATCTTCCATCTGTGGTAACCCACAGAATCATAATGTAAGGAAATACTTTGCTTGGCCAGATAAACTCAGCCATTAGAAAGGAATTAAACATGAGCTGGAGTCTTGATTTATTGATTTTAAATTACAGTATATACACACTGAGCATCTGGTAATGCAATGAGAGGATATTTTTAGGGCAGCAGTGAACCTAATCGCCAGAATAAGTGTTGGCATCGTACGTTCCTGCAAACCACAGATGCAACACATTTGGACGCTATTGTGTAGTGGATACATTGAAACTTTACATTTCAACTGTGGTATCTCACTATCACTATCCTCATTCATATTTTAAGAAGCTACAAATTCATTCAGCCACAAAATAAGCCTGAAAAGCTGCAAATCAGAACAGAAGTACAGAGAGTTGTTGCATAGAGATGATACACTGACACTGATACCCTCATCTAGTTACATTGGTGTGAACCAGCAGGTTTTTAGAACATTGCAAAACTCATCTCATCACAGTCCTATGGTCTGAACTGCGCTTAATGAGATGCAGCCTTGCCATTACCCTTGACTTTAACTTAACCACCTCTCTTTTAACATAATAATTCATAGCCAGCTAATCGCTAACTTATCATTAGCATAAGTAACGAGATATAGCCTTCCTACTACCCTTACCCTGACCTCGAACACATCTCTTTTGACATAATATTTCATAGCTAGCTAATTGCTAACTTAGCATTTTCATTAGGGCTTTTGCTTCCAGGCCAAGGACGAAGAAGGCTGATCGTGGACCTATGTGTAGGTATGGTGGTGAGTCATTAAGCTAACGGGTGGTTCATGTAACTGCTCCAGCTGCACTTACACCTACTTGATGGTAAATGTCCATGGTTTGCAGAAAACCACAATAATTTTTTCTCCTGATAGCTGGGCTGCAGCAGTACGCTCAAGACAAGCCTAAATCTGCCAGCACTGACATTTACTATGAATTTGCGAGGTCCATGAATTGGTTATTAACATGACCGGGGTTCAAAGTTCCCACATGGTTGACTCTTACCAATACAACTGCACATGGGGCACACTCAATAAATGCTTCTGTAAGACAGTGAAGAAAGCTTCCAGGAAGATGGACAGGGAGAACATTAGACAGCATTACCAGTTAACTGTCCATCAATACCAGGCTGGACATGACGTCTCTTTCTATCAATACTGCAACAACAGGAAGAAGAATGCTGTGCTCTCACTGTTTGATACAGTACGTGTGCTCCAGTGTGTATGTGTGTGCACACATCCTGATCTCACTGCATTAATCCTTCTCACTGTCAGTTTACTTTCCAAACAATATATTCTCACTCTGGATTGCCTCATGTTTATCTCTCTGCCTGTTACACAAGAAAACTAATCACTTACTGCACTTCTTTATACTCCATCTGGCATTCTCACAGTCTGTAAACATTCATCACTCACGTTTGCTTCTGCATCTGTTTCCAAAAAGATATAAAGCAAAGTATAAAATGTAAGGAAAACAAGCTCCACGCTGCTGTTTTAGAAACTGGATCCTGTCATATCTTTAGACGTACAGCCGACTATGAGCATGTGTAATCTGAAAGGGGTCAATTCCCCTCAGCTCTACAAAGTGTTTTAATGTCTTCCAGTCTTTGATTTAAAGCTGAGGTAGGCAGAAATTTGTAAAATGGCAAAAAAAAGGGCAGATTTTGAGAATACAGCCTCCTCCTGCAGCTCTATCCTCTCTGGCCTAAGCCCCTCCCACTAGACAACCACGGGCACATGCATATGCTTCATACAGTAAGCCTTGTTGCCCATACATTAATTTTTTAATCTTACTCCATCTTGCCATGCTCTCGCTGTTTATCAGACCACAAATGACACAAGACTTAGCTACTAGCCACCTCACAGTCCCTCCGCCTTGTTCCCCACCGCTGTGGACTGTTTTGTTGGGAGAAGAGTGGACAGCAGCTCGAAGACAGACCTTCAGTCAACTACATAATTAATGTAAACTAGTCCATACATATTGAGTGCACAGTTGCCCACGTACAGTTTCACATGGTGTGTGTTTGGGATACAGGTCATAGGAAATTGCAGATTTAATAGTCAACTGAACCCATTAAGAAGAGCAATGTATTCAGACAGAGATTTTGTGAAATAGATAGTATGATTGCAGCCACAGCGATCGGTCGCATTTTAGCCATTTTTAAGGATTTTTCTGTTGTTATAGTGCCACCCAGTTGCCAATTAGAGTTAAATTTCTCCAGTCACCTTGAGGCGTCCTGTTCTACATATCTACCAAGTTTAGTAAAAATCCATATGGCGGTTAGGCCTAGATAAGAAATTAGCTCTCTAGCGCCCCCATTTTGTTTGATGGGGTCAATAATGGAGGGGTCCCCTCAGATTATGTGTGGTCATATGCCTACAAAGTTGCGTGGTGATGGGTGAAACCTTTGAGATGTTATACACCTTTATGTGATGAGCCACGCCCTCCACAATATTCATTGCCTTATAGAAGCTCAGTTTTAGTAAGTTTTCCAACTTTTGCCAAGAGGGAACTTTAGATATTGGTCCCTAGATTATGTTCACCCAGTTTCATGCAGATCGCTCAAACTTCCTAGGAAGAGATCCATTTTAAGTGTTTTTCAAAAAATTCCAAATGGCGGAAAATCTATATAAGAGGAAGTTATGGGTTCTTGAGGCAAATTTGTTCCTCATG
This sequence comes from Epinephelus lanceolatus, assembly GCF_041903045.1. NCBI lineage: Eukaryota > Metazoa > Chordata > Actinopteri > Perciformes > Serranidae > Epinephelus > Epinephelus lanceolatus. The sequence continues at coordinate 46,310,072 of NC_135734.1, forward strand.
AGGAGAGGCATCTCTGTGCAAAGTTTCATGTCTCTACGACATACAGGGCATGAGATATGCCCATTCAAAGTTTGCAATTTCAATCGGTTGCTATAGCGCCCCCCTTTGGCCAATTGATGTAATATTGCTTCATTCGCATCCTCCCATGACCCTCTACCACTGTGCCAAATTTCACATGGATTGACCAAGTCAGTGAGGAGAAAAACGTGGAATAGACACAAAGACACCCACAGACACAGTTTTCGTCATTATATAGTAAGATTTGCAGAGGTTAGTTTCATGCAATTAAAGTTACTGTGGTTAGGTTTAGGAAAAGAAACATGGTGAGGATGTACCTTAAAATGACTTTAAGTTCATTTAAAGTTCACACGGACCCGAACACGCGACTCCAGGGGAAAGTTCTTTTTTTTGTGCTCCATCCACCACTCCAACCTGCCTCCTGACAAGAACTCGGGACTGCTTCCTTGTTAACTGTTGTCACACATTGGTCAGGTGATTGCAGCCTTTCAAATATGTGGGATATGTACAAACTTAGGTGCATTGCTTTTCATAGAAAACCTTCTGAAAATTTTGTGAGAACAGTCTGAATTCAGCCAGCGCAACCCCCCAGCGCTAGGTGTCACAGTGGGCTGGTGGCCAGCAGCAGCACCTGGTCTAACCTGTGTAACAGCAGCAACAGAAAGTTTCGCCAGGGAGTCGGGGCTTTCCGGTGTCTTAGAGCTGGGGTTTGTGCTTGCTGGTTTCAGGCTGCTGCGGCTGCTGAATGGAGGTCCATCTCTGGAGCTGTCGGTCTCCTCCTGGTAAAATAGTCTGTAGCAACAAACTGTGAGTCGAGGATTTAGCTAACGTTAGCTAGATATAGGTGAAGTTGAAGCAACCACCATCAGCCTTTAGCTCCAGTTAGCAGAAGGTTAAACTATTAGTACTATTTTCTCTCCATCTCTGAAATACTTCACCGACAGTGACACATGTTTTATTTTGTTTCTTGTCAGACTCTATTTTAGACTCTCTCTGATAAGTCAGTCTTCCTTTTTTGGTTGTTTTGCAGCGTAGACACTTGTTGCCAATGCTGGAATAGCAACGTTTTCTGCAGGATTCTCTGCCATTTAATCAGGCTCAAATTCCTCACACTGGAGCTTCAAGTCCAATTTAAGTGACATTAAGTTATTCTTTTTTGTAGTTTGTGTGTGTGTGTAACTTTGAGTTTAAAACTAGTTTAGTAATGTAAGTGCCAGGTAAAATGGAGCATGAATGAATGAAGATGATATCTCTTGCTGTGCTGCATCGATTGTGATACATCTTTTAACTGCGTGCCGAGAGTCTCACAATGTTACAGGAGTGCAATGCTGAACTTATAGAGTACTCTTTCAATCCAACCTCTCTTCTTTTCGTTATGCCTGCTGGCTCCTCCCCCACACCATCATCTCTGCTCCCAGAATTGGTTGCTGTTAAACTGTCCAAGCAAAGCGTCTTTCTTGTGCTAATTTGCACAGCGTTTCTTTAGCAAGAATGCATTCTTGTGGTACTGATAAAAAATCACTGCTCATCTTTCATTTCTGAGTCAGACAAACCACATTCAGACAGTGAGCTTGATCCACTCCTCTCTTCACATACTTAAAACATCAGCTCAGTTTACTCCCTGCCTCAGCATCCAGCACTCCCTGATTCTCAGCTGTTGTTTGTTCTGAGTCACGTGTGAAAGTGTAACCCAGGTTATTTTCCATCACTCCAATTCCCCACTGTTCCTTAATAGTATTGAAATGGTTTAATTCTGTGTGAATGCAGACTTAATACACGTAAATGGCAAGTGATGGACAATGAAATTAGGAAATTCAGACTGCATGATAATTCCTCTGCACACTCGTGTGTAGGCTGTTTTTTTGAGGGACGATTTCATCAGTGACACAGAGGAGCTGTTCCTTCTGCCATCCAGATCATCTCTGCTGCTCGAGAATGCCTTCATCTTGTCAGGACGCTGATAGGTGGATGCTGTGCTGTTCCTAGCGGCAGTAAAGATCAAATCAAAAAAGGAACCTAACTACGGAGAATTCTATTTTATTGGGTACTTTCTTCCCTGAGATCTCAGGTATTCTTTGTTCTTGGGCCCAAGCTGATCTCAAACAGTCCAATCAACTGATGGAGCAGCTGATTGATGGAAGGGAGTCAGCTGATAGATCAGATGATTCCTTTCTATGCAACCAATTGGTGAATCTCATTCAGGGCGCCATATTTAAACTGCTCTGACCTGCCTCCTGTTGGTGCTTCCTCTGCAAGCTGCTTTGCAACCCGCCTCCTCCCCAGCTCCTCCTTTTCATGCTGTGTCTGACTTATCAATGTCATTTCTGTTTGTCATTGATGCTGCTCTGTTCTGTTCCCAGTTGGTCTTTGCTGCTGCTCTCCCTGCCTTAGGCTTTCCATGTAGGTGCATGGAAGGGCAGGGGGGGTTTCTCCCTCTGCCTCAGGCTTCCCTTTATGCACATGGAAGGGCAGAGAGGTGTGCTCTCTCCACCATGGGCTTTCCATATAGACACCTGGAAGGGCAGGGGTGGGTTCTCTCTCTGCCTCAGGCTTTCCTCTATGCGCATGGAAGGGCAGAGAGGTGGGCTCTCTGCGCCTTAGGCTTTCTGTGTAGGCCTGAGGAAAGGCAGAGAGGCCCCAGAACAGAGCCATACCACCAAATATGATACTGCAAATGGATATAAAGGTTTTTTTTGACTAAAATGGTCCTTACTGAATTTATTTTATTGGCTATCGGATGAGAAAGTTGCTCACCTTCCCTGGTAGGTAATCCAGCCTTGGCAAAGGATATGAATGCCAGGTCACAGATAGTGTTGGGAGACTCGGTAAGAGGACAGAAAACAGAAATAAAGGGGAGAATGCAACGAGAGATGAAGCTGAGGCTGAGGGGAGAAAAGCAGAGACAGGTCAAATCACAGAAAATAACAGCACATTGAAAATAAATGCAACAGGCTGCTGAGATATAATCCAGGAAATCAATACCTCAGAAGGTTTATAAAGCACCAAAACTGCACAGCGGTTTCTAATCTTGAGAGGCAGAATTTTACAACTCTGAAAAGTTATGACAGCCGCAAAAACTTTATCCTGATGATCTTGAGGTAAACAGTAGAGTTGTATTATTTACATTACAAAGTAATCCATAATGAAGCTGCACCTGCACAAGTTCGACTGGCCGGTCCAGCTGGATGACTTTGCATTTTGTTTTGGCAGGAGTTGAGCCGTGCAACTTTTTTGCTTGATGACCCTGAGTGATTTTTAGCAGGAGCTCTCTGCCTCAGGACCCTGAGTGAACACAGTAGTCTCATTGAAATGAATGAGAGGGCTGTGTTTTTGATACAAAATGTCAGACTGGACATGGCCTCATGGTCAAGAAAGGGGGAAGCTTGAGTAGCAGGAGGAGGAGGAGGAGGAGGAGGAGGACAAGCAGGCGAGCAGTCAAGCGTAGTGACCCAACAACCAGGAGGTGAGCTGGGATAAACACATTCCAGAGGGCATGTGTTTATCCTGAGAGAGAGAAAGAGAAGTGAAATGGGGAAAAGAGATTGAGAGAATATTGAGGTGGAAAGAATACAACATGAGTGATGACAGAAAGCAAAGAAGCAAAAGTTTTTATTCTTAAAAGAGGTAATGAGGAGGGAAGAGATGAGGGAGGACAGAGGAGAAAAGGAGAAAACTGAAGAGAAAAAGAATGGAGAGAAAGAAACAGCGACATTTCACTTTGAAGCTTTTAATGAGAGCGGTGTGGTTTGAATGACGGAGACTATGAGTGCGTTTGTTGGGTGAAGTGAAACAGTGTGTGCGACAGAATGTTTTTGAGAATGTGTTTGTCCCTTAAATCAAGCAACGAGGAGATTTGACGTCTGTTTCTAAGGAGAAAAAAATCAGTGACTTAGAGCGTTTAATGAGCGAGTAGCAGAACAGGAGCTCAGCCGACCGGATAATGCTTCGTTAAGGAGACGCTGATTGGCCTGCCGGCTAAATCCCCCACCAGACGCACCACAATAATGAGGTCTTTTGTTAAGTAACAAGCGAAGAACCAGACACAAGACACGTACGGCGATATTTCTGCAAACATGACAGAAATTGTAATGTTGTCATTAAAGTACTTCCTCTCTGATCCTTATTATTTATAAGTGGAGGGTTTGATTTGTTTCACTGCAACTTAATTTGGAGCAAAGTGTTACACACATGGACTTTCCACGTTTTGGGATGTCCTGTGAGTTACATGCATTGACTGTCTTCCAAACACACTTCTGTCTTCACAGGAAATGTAAAGTTCACATACAGCCTCTTTCAAAATAAACGCACTATGTTGGTACAACACCACAAATTGACGTTTTTTTCCTTCAACAGCAAACGCACATCTCCCAGGTGAATGTCAGTGGTTGCTGGAAACATCCACCACCCCTCCTGCCCTTCCTAATTGGACTTCCACCACCTTAACTTTCATTGTTGTCCCACCACGTTTCTCCCTGACGCAGCAGGGCATCATTAAACAATAACAGCAACCGGCTGCGTATAATGTTGACGTAAAAGGATGGCTTTTTTTAGTCAGTGTCTCATGCCGGAAGTCACCAACCAAACACCAGATTTTTGATTTTGATGACTTCAGAGTGAGACCGGGTTGGTTTGTGTATTAGAAATATATTTGTAAGTTAAGACAGAAACAGGCTTGCTGGTTTCCTCTGCTTCATTTTTTTGCTTTATACCAGGTCACTGCGTGTGTCTTGAGCAGATTGTAGAGCTACCCAGAAGGGGTGGACGTAATTATACCAAAGTATTGATACAACAGGACCACTACTTTTACTTATTCTTATTTTGAGGATCGATTCAAGCATCATGGGCGGCACGGTGGTGTGGTGGTTAGCACCACCACCAGCTGGGATAGGCTCCAGCCCCCCCGCGACCCTCAAGAGGATGAAGCGGTTAGAAGATGAATGAATGATTCAAGCATCATCGTACTATATAATGACAAAAACTCTGTGTGTGTGTCTGTTCCACATTTTTCTCCTCACTGACTTGGTCAATCCATGTGAAATTTGGCACAGTGGTAGAGGGTCATGGGAGGATGTGAATGAAGCAATATTACATCAATTGGCCAAAGGGGGGCGCTATAGCAGCCGACTGAAATTGCAAACTTTGAATGGGTATATCTCATGCCCCGTATGTTGTAGAGACATGAAACTTTGCACAGAGATGCCTCTCCTCATGAGGAACACATTTGCCTCAAGAACCCATAACTTCCGGTTATATAGATTTTCCGCCATTTTGAATTTTTTGAAAAACACTTAAAATGGATCTCTTCCTAGGAAGTTTGAGCGATCTGCATGAAACTGGGTGAACATAATCTAGGGACCAATATCTAAAGTTCCCTCTTGGCAAAAGTTGGAAAACTTACTAAAACTGAGCTTCTATAAGGCAATGAATATTGCAGAAGGCGTGGCTCATCACATAAAGGTGTATAACATCTCAAGGGTTTCACCCATCACCACGCAACTTTCGCTGTGGCTCCCCCTGTGGACCAATGTTGTTTTTTTTCTAATTTTTGGTATGACTAAGTCATGGTATGGTATGCTGTACATAATCACGGAAACTGTCAGTGTGTCATTCTGTCAGTCAGTCATTCTGTCTGTCCCACGTTTTTCTACTCACTGACGTGGTCAATCTATGTGAAACTGCACATAGGCATTGAGGACTGGCATAGGTAGAAGGTGACAAAGCTACCAATGGGTATGGACTAGTTTGTATTAATACCCAAAAAGACATCAGTTTCTCTCTTATAAAACTGTCTGTGTAAACAACCCCCTGTTGTCGTGAACACATCTAGTGTATGTACTTTTTGCTCCTCTGCTGCTGTTGTCCTGCTGTGTGCACTCAAACAACATGTGTCGTGTAACCACAGTGCACCGCGGCGTGTATCTTGACTGGTTCAATCATAGAGAGTTTAATCTGGCACAAAACTGCAGTGACAGCGAAAAAGGAAAAACACCACAAGAAAGAAAACTTGGAACTGCAACAAAAAAGAAGTTTGGAGAAGGGAAGTGCCTCAGAATCTAGACCCCCGGCAGAGACAGAGTTCACTGGCAGAGTCTTTTCAGAGAGACTGAGGCAGGAATATCTAGGTATATTAATATTTCAGTCAAATTGAATCTTTAGCATTGGTTTATGACAAAAAGTATTGGTATCAGTGTCAGCAATTGTGGTATTACATGGTATCAGATCAAAACCAAATTTTGTGCAGTCACCCACCCCTATTATCTAATCTCAACAAAGCTATAAATGCATCCAAGAAGCATTAGAGACGGATTGAAATCAGGATTTTATTGCTGGAACAACCTCTGCATTTCTAGATGAATTCTAGCCAGATGTGTAAAAGGTATGAGAGCATCACTCTCTCCAAGATACGAAATCTTTTCCCCTCCCATGTTTACCTAAGTACCTTATGCAGGGTCTGCCCCTTGTGATGACAGCATCTTAACCCTCTGGCAAGCTCATCTCCACTGCATAGCACTGCACCCTTCAGCTCCCCCCTGGTTGACAACGTTAGCTCTGTCAGCACTGTTGTCATTGTTTAGCTCTCATCATGGAGTTAGCACCCTTAGCTGCTTGATGCCCACTAAGACATCTACATGTTGAGACTTAAAAACTATTTTTAAAAGACTAAAGTCGACGCCCTCTCACATCTAAAGACTCTAACCATTTTTAAACAGGAACTGTGCAAATTTGCAGGAAAGCCCAATCAGTCTTCTTTCAGCATTGGCAGTATAAAAACGAAATCGGGGAGTGCAGCAAAATGCCGCCTACCTACCTTTGTTTATACAGAATGTGCCTTTTTCGGGGCAATGGGGGACGTGAGCAAGTAACAAAACGTGTAGCTCAGCATGTGACGTAAACAGTGACGTGGGAGGGAAGCCGCGGCTGGTCAGTCCTTCAGCGATTCTCTCATAAGTCGGCCTGTTCTTCACCGTCCCCGTCATCTGATGGTTAATGGCCTCTTCATTTGCGAGAGCAAGGAGGGTGTGCAATTCCTTGTCTCCCCAGTTGCTCATCTTTACAGTGTCTGTCAGGTTTGTGTTTCCCTCTTGCTACTAGCTGCTCATTCCTGCTATCAGCTGTTTCCTGTCATCAACAGCTCCTCCCACAAGTCTTCAACAGCCCCTCCCGTGGCGGAAGGGCACCTCGTTCTTTTTAAACTAAAGGAGTTCTGCCAATATGTCTACCCTGTGAGACGGAAAATTGGGCGCCTCAGATCAACTCGCCAATCCGGCTCTGTGTGTCTAAACACTTGCAGCTTGCCAGCAAAACGGCCCAACATTCGCCGAAAATCTGGCAGTGTAAAAGGGGCTGATGTGAGTTTTTAGTCACACACTATAACATTTTGCAAAGACTGGGAATTTTACAGCATCATTATTTGCAAAACCATGACTAGAATCCTTTTGAGATTTTTTCCCATCTTGCTCCTGGTGAAAAATATTACGACAAACTCCCAGCGACAAACTTGCTGCTTTCTGTTTGGTGCTGGAGAAAGTGCAGCTATTGTTTGTGACAACGTTCACGTCATTGCACATAACTATTTGCATGCACCAAGACTAAAAACTTCACTCCAAGGGGTATTATTTCTTCATTGATAGAAAACTCAGTGGTCTCCTCCTCCCAGTCTTCCTGTCCAGCTCATCAGTGTCCACTCCTCGAATGCCCTTCTGTTCCACGCAGGTCTGCTGAGCTGTCTTCCTGTAGTGACGGTAGTCCTCCATCATGGATCTGCGCTTGTCCACCAGCTCCGTGGAGGCCTTGGACTGGCTCAGACAATGTTTCTGCTCGAAAATCTTTGAGTATTTCTTAAGATCCTTCTTGATTATCTTGATCTGGTCTGGACTGAGAGGGGTTAAACATTTCTGATTTTGTCAGAACATCAACATGCGAAAAACACTGGCTTAAGTTTTCGGACTGAGTTTAGTTACACCAAACAATCGAGATCCTGTAACGCACACCAACTGAGGTAAAAACTCATGATTTTTCTAAATGTGTCTGCGACAGTGGAATCACTTGAAAAGCCGTCCGTTTCCTCATACGAATAATTAACTGCATTAGACTCAACATGTCACACACCTCACAGATTTGTGACAGATACCCTCGGTACATGTCAAGACAACGAATGAATGAATGAATCAATGTCTCATGCATGGACAGAATAACTGTCTGGAGAACACAGCTCTCTTCTAGAAAGCTCTGAAAAACAGCCTCTGCCATGGTAACAGATAGACACGCTGCCTTACGCTCTGCAGCAATGATTATTTCCATGGCAACATTATCAAAAGTTGCATGGCAACAATCACAAGCGTGCCAGCCAGATCTGAGCAGAGCCTCTCCTATCCTTCTTTTATCGTTCTCATTCTGTGCAGGGAGAATGACAATGCCATGGTTTAACATCACCTGTCTCACATCTTTTTTCTGACATTGCTTCTTTATTGTGACGGCAAAGGCTCATTTAACTTCAGGCTGGTATGAAAACGTGATGTACAGGGCTGATTGATTCATTTATTTGCATGTGAAAGTGGAAAGCAACAGAGGAAGCAAAAGAGACTCACATCCAGAGTCCAGCTGTGATGTAATGAAGCCTTTACATTACTGCTTAGATTGAAATTATCTTTCCAATAAGGCATGACGATAATGTGGAAACCTCCCGGGACACATTTACTGCATGTTGAACTCTGCTGCAGTGTTGAATTTAGATCATAAAACACAGCGCAGCAGCGATAGCACTTCTTTCCACACTTTCAGTTCAGTTTCCAACAGTTCAGTGTCCTCATTACCCGCTCACATGACTGTGCTCAATGTTCATTCGCTGCTCAGCTGTGTACACAGTTTGGATTAGTCAAAGTTCATTTTCTTAAGGATGAGAATTAAAACACTGATAATCATTTTAAGAAGCTACCTGGCCCTGGGTTTGTGCTTTAAACCTGCACTCAGCAATATTTTCTATGTTAATGTTAAATCAAATGTAATGTAAAGAAGTTACTCATACTGTCAACACTGCTGTTTTTAGCATGTGTTTCTCCTGATGCACACAGGCCGTATAGTTGAGTCTTTCAGCTCTCGCTAATCCATCTCATATATGTACAATGGCCTATATATACCATACTTGCAGCACCAAATGTACAAGTAAACAAGTTGCTGGTGACCAAAGTGGAACATCTAAGCAAACCGTCGTAACCTGACATGCACCTCCCCAGAAATGTAAAGCTACACCAGGTCAGGTGACTCGCATCAAGTGCTGCCCTGAGCATACACTGGGCATACTGTGCTGCAGCTCGTCAACAGACGACCACACAAAGTTATTATTACTTTTACTGAAAGATCTGCACCTCTTCCACCTCTGCATTAGCTTAACATCATGTGTGAAGAGCCACTAATTAAAGTTGATTCTTCATTTAGCTCGGGATATTTCTCAACCTCAATAATAATAGAGACAATTTCAAACACAAGTACACAAATCAGCTTCACTATAACTCACAGCATTCACAGACAAACACTTGTCTTTATCTGGACACATTTTCCCCACAAATACAACATGCTAATGTTTTTAGCACAAGCCTATGGCATTTTACATTGTGTAAATTAGCCGAGCGGCTAGCAGACATTTCCTCTACTCATATGAAGCCAGGGACAACAGCAACATTTAACAAAGGTAACGGCACAAAATTTGGCTCCATTACAACTCACAAGGTTCACTGACAAAACAACTGTCTTATACTAAACATGTTTTCCAAACAAATATAACATGCTAACGTTATTAGCACAAGCCTATGGCATTTTACACTGTATAAATTAGCCTAGCAACAAGCTGAGATTTCCTCTGCTCATATGAAGCCAGGATAAATCACACACAAGACTTAAAATGCTATTTTTTGTGGAGGCTTTATTGTCTTCACAATTTATTGTTTCTTATTTGTGAAATTAAAGTAAATAAAAGCTTTGTTTCCACTGAGGGAAATGGTTTCAGCTTACAGAAATAGACAGGAGGATGCATCGCCGTGACATGTATTTACATTTCTGGGGAGGTGCACATCAGGCTACGGCGTAAGCTACGGCATGGGCTCTACATCGACGCAGAGCCTACGCCATAGGTACAACGTAGATTCAACACAGACGTTAAATCCCACATAAATCACCCTTTGTTTAATAGCTTTTTGTTTTGGAGTCTGTCCCCCCTCTAGTGGTCAGAGATTGTTGCAGCTTTAGGTGGTTCACAAAAACTTGGTTGGTTTTGTACTCAAGAATGTTCCAGCAGCAAGAGCTCCACATTGACAACCTATGGTGTTAGGAATAAGTACATTTCAGCCAATGTGTTCCTCCTCTTTTGCTCCTCACACGGACCGTATACTTGCCACTAAAACATGGTTGATCAGCAGTACTAGGACCACAAATGGAAACCAGTCTGCTCCCGGTACGTACATCTTGTACCATGCCTACAAATTCTGCACACATATGCAGATATCTGTTTGTAGAGTTTAAGTTGGGAACAATTTCTTAAGTCTGACGTCTTTGAAAGTGTCACTAAATCAGTGGAAACCAATGGCTGCTTGGAAAGTAAGATATCATTATAAAAATGTGTCGTGTGCTTTGACATGATTCGTGATTTTTAGTTAAAGAGCTTAAATATGAAAACAAAAAAACAGTAGTTTGGTCCTTTGAATAATCCCGTCATGACCAGAGGTAGCTGTCTGACTGTTCAGAGCTGCATGAAACCACGCATGAATGGAGAAAGAGAAACAGGCTGACTAACGAGGAGTGGGCGCTAAATTGTGGGGAGAGAGAGATGGAGCTCCATGAAGGCTCCGACCTTTAAACATAGTCCAAAGGTTGTGCTAAGTGCGGTCCAGCTACTGTTTCTATTAAAGAGCATGAAGCCACTGTCAGTGCTGCCTATGTATCTGAGGAGAAATGGAATAGAGTGCAATCAATAACTCATAAATCAATAACCACGTAATTACTTTGCATTTGCTTCAGTTAAGCCGTCTCAGCTTTTAGCTTTAATATCATCACCATCACTGTAAAATCATGTCTTTTTATCTGCGCTGTATTGTGATGTGACACATGTCTCAGTGTGTGGAAACGGTATCCTTCCTTCACTAATGAAACAGGATAAATAACGCCGTCTTCACTCGGCATTCGTCTAATTAGAAAACATTTTTTCTGCCCAGAGACTAAGCGACCCCCCTGGCTTGTAATGCTGGTGTTTACGAGGAAGCGGTGCATTTATTTCGGTTTAATCCTCCTCCCTGGCCGGCCGGAGCGGTCAGATGACAGGCGCTAATCTCTGGCCTGCCTGCCTGACTGACTGCCTGCTTACTAATGTGGGATTAAAACCGAGCACGTCTCCATCACGTAGCAGGCTCTCAGCCCAACAAGTGGGCTCAGTGGAGATGATGAACTGGAGCAGGAGGATGATGAGCTGTGTCACATCTTTCTTACCACTCTCTCTAATGCTGGCTTTTCGAGCGATTTATCTGTTGCAGACAAATTTCCAGTGACGGAATAAAATCATGGGAGTTTTACCTCAGTTGTTGTGTGCTCCCATGACCTCATCTCTTGGTGTAAGGTGGTCATAAGTCTTTTTCTCATCTTGACGTTGCAACCAAATTAAACATGTTTGATATTACCGCAAGTAATAGGTCTTGGCTCATGTGAATACTTAAGTTCAATGCTGTGAACATTATCATCAACTAATAGCTGCGCTCCCTCCAGCACCAAACAGGAAGCAGCAAACCAGGTAGACAGTAAACATGGAGGGGACTCTGGGGAGGTGCAGGAACTTGAACAATTCTTGGTTCTGTTGCACTGTGGACAAAGAGATGAAATTGGTGGAGTTGTGAAGTGAAAACGAGTCACTGTGTGTTCCAAAACCCACACTAACACACTATATATTATGCCAGAGAAAGATTTAGTATGTCCCAATACAACATATGTCAAATGCATTGTGCCAAAAATACCAGGATGTTCTGCTACATCCGGTTAATTTTGCAGTATGCAAGCCAGCATGCTTTTCTGGCTATTCTGACCCACAATCCTCTGCACAGGAGAGAGTCACTGCCTCAGGCGAGGGAGTTCAAGTACCTTGGGGTCTTGTTCATGAGTGAGGGTAGAATGAAGTGTGAGATGGACCATCGTGGTGAAGAGGGAGCTGAGCCGGAAGGCGAAGCTTTCGATTTACTTGAGGTCTAGGTAGTGACTAAAAGAATAAGAATGCGGATACAAGGAACTGTGCAAATTTGCAGGAAAGCCCAATCAGTCTTCTTTCAGCATTGGCAGTATAAAAACGAAATCGGGGAGTGCAGCAAAATGCCGCCTACCTACTTTTGTTTATACAGAATGTGCCTTTTTCGGGGCAATGGGGGGCGTGAGCAAGTAACAAAACGTGTAGCTCAGCATGTGACGTAAACAGTGAAGTGGGAGGGAAGCCGCGGCTGGTCAGTCCTTCAGTGATTCTCTCATAAGTCGGCCCGTTCTTCACCGTCCCCGTCATCTGATGGTTAATGGCCTCTTCATTTGCGAGAGCAAAGAGGGCGCACAATTCCTTGTCTCCCCAGTTGCTCATCTTTACAGTGTTCGTCAGGTTTGTGTTTCCCTCTTGCTACTAGCTGCTCACTAATTCCTGCTATCAGCTGTTTCCTCTTTATCCACCATCAGTGGCTCGCACGTGCGGCGTCATCAACAGTCCCTCCCACAAGTCTTCAACAGCCCCTCCTGTGGCGGAAGGCCGCCTCGATCTGTTTAAACTAAAAGGGTTCCGCCAATACGACTACCCTACGAGGTGGAACATTGGGCAGCTCGGATCAACTTGCCATTCCACCTCTGTGTGTATAGATGCTCTCAGCTTGCCGGCAAACAGCCCAACATTCGCGGAAAATCTGGCAGTGTAAAAGGGGCTTTAGAGGTGGTCCTTTGAACTGAAAGGGGTCAGTTGAGGTGGTTCGGGCATCTTATCAGGATGCCTCCTGGGCACCTCCTGTTAGAGGTGTTCCGGGCACATCCCACTGGGAGGAGGCCCCGGGGCAGACCCAGAACATGCTGGAGAGATTACATATCTCATCTGGCCTGGGAACACCTCAGGGTCCTCCAAGAGGAGCTGGAAAGCACTGCTGGGGAGAGGGATGTCTTGTGTGCTTTGCTTGGCCTGCTGCCCCTGTCACCCGGCCCCGGATAAGCAGATGAAAATGGATGGATGGAAAAGGGCACAAACATTCCTGGGTCGACCTCTGTCTGTGGCGAGCTCAGTAAATATTGTCTTGTTTTATCTCCAAAGTAATGGATATATGAACAAGAGGGTCAAAGTTCAGGACGTAATGATATGAAGAAGTAGTATGTCATTCTGCGTACAACAGCGTGTACTTTGTAAGGACAGAATATTTTTGCCGAATTGACAAGAATTCTGTCGACACATGACAACTTTTATCTTGTGTTTTCTAGTGTTGTGTTTTTGCAGACATTTAAGGAATTGTTATTATTTCATATTTCTTCAAGGGAGTTTGGTGTAATATTTTTTACCAGGAGCAGGATGGGAAATAATCTCAAAAGGATTCTAGTTGTCTTGTAAATACTGACCCTGCAAGATCCCCAGTCTCTGCAAAATCCTAGTGTGTGACTTAAAACTCACATTATCTTCAGATGTGAGAAGCTAAGAGACTTTAGTCTTTTAAAAGTCTTTTCAAAGTCTTCTTGCGTATGGAGGGCATAAGCCCTAGTTCCCTGTACATGTATGTGTTTCCTCTCTTCTGTAGGGTTTCACCACTTCATGCCATTATTATTTCCGCCCAGGAAGTTATGTTTTCAATTTAATTTTCAATTTCAATTTATTCGTTTGTTTGCAGATAAAGCTATTAAATGTTTGGAGTGGATCCAAATCACGGGGTAAATGCACAAATTATTTTTCACTTTTGTTATCATTGCGAGATACGGTGTCCAGCTTTGGCGACGGCCTACGCTCACCGGGTGCCCTTGTATTTTAGATTAATTTTTACCAAAACACGGGAGAGGATACTTAAAAGTTGCATGGAACCATGGAACCATTGATCAGAAATGTCAATGGTAACAGAAAGGGATGGACGGTAGTTGTATCAAACAGTGATATTAAAAACTCAATCACTGATTTTAGCATGTAGCCTGTAATTAGCTTCATTAACATGCAGGTGTTACTGGCCAATATATAAGCAAATGCTTGCCTTGAAATGTTCAATAGTTCTCACTCCCAGCTCACTGCAGCTTGGTCAGTGTGCCTACGCTTCAAACTATGATGTTCCAGGTGCACCTGTTTTTAAAGTGTCAGTTTCATGTCAATTTTAGCTTGTTACATTCTACAGCATATCTCAAAATAAAATTTTGTCACCACAGGAAATGTAGATTTCGCCACCAAAACTACCTCAGCTTTAGGCAACAAAACTACTTGATAATGTTCAGAAAAATGATTATGGTGTGGGTTAAAATTGCTGCATTTGTCAGAGTAGTAGATGAGATGTTACATGGCTGAAAAAACTTTGTTTGACTTTTGGTTTCACACAGGAACTGAACAGTCGTCTCCTGGGTGAAAGTCTGCTGTGTATTTGACCCATTTACCCCTCCCTACTCTGACTTTCTCACTCTTTCTACCATGGTAGGGAGTGTTTGTTATTTATGAGGGGGAGGTGCAAAAAGGTGGCGGAATGACAAATGACTTTTTAAGCACTGAGGAGAGACTTGTGCTTTTTATTTTGGCTTAGGGGAGGGGCATACAAATTTAAAGGGTTGTATTCTGTATTTATTTTACCGCAGATTTTTTTTTCTTTCAAAAACACGCCCTCCAATCCACCAGGAAGGCATGTTTAAGAAAAAACTGCACCATTTATCACTGCTATAAACTGTAAAAACAGAAATTATCACTGGATTTTCAAATTTCCAACGGTCCTTGGACGCATCATGTGCAACAAATGCTTCTGTCAGGAAGCAAACATTATCAAATCTGAGCCTAACATAGTGATGTTTAAATAAAATCACTTTATTATGCGTCGCATTTAAAATTTGGTCAACCGTAAACACCTTAGAGGAACGACAAGAGTGAAAACTAAGCCTTTGGAGTCACAACCGAGCCACCCCCCCTCCTCTGATGAATCAATAATTGTTTCAGGGGACAAGATTACATTGGAATTAATGCACAGAATCAACGCCATACTTACAGTGTAAGCTCTCTATCAACATAGAGCCTATGCCGTAACCTGACATGCACCTCCCCTGAAATGTAACTACTCGTCTTGGTGACGCAGACCTCCTGTTGATTTCTGTAAGCTGAAACCATTTCCCTCAGTGTAAACAAAGCTTTTATTTATTTTAATTTCACTGATGAGAAACAATAAATTGTGAAGACAATAAAGCCTCCACAAAAATAGCATTTCAAGTCTTGTGTGTGATTTATCCTGGCTTCATATGAGCAGAGGAAAAGTCCGCTAGCCACTTGGCTAATTTATACAATGTAAAATACGATAGGCTTGTGCTAATAACGTTAGCATGTTATATTTGTTTGGAAAACATGTTTAGTATAAGACAGTTTTTTTTCAGTGAACCTTGTGAGTTATAATGAGCCGAATTTTGTGCCGTTACCTGAGTTAAATGTTGCTGTTGTCCCTCAGAAGTGCACCTTTGTCTCCTGTGCAGCAGTAAATGTTTAGCACTGTGCATCAAACTGCAGAGAACCATCACAAGCTTTTAAACAACCCCATCAACCCAAACTGCTTTCCTCTCTGTGAATGATATCCTATTTTTTATGTGTACGTGCCTCACACTGATACTGTGTTTTGACAGGAAATACTTGACATTATGAAAGTGAGATGCTCTCTAAATGTAGTTTCACTGGGAGTTGCAGCAGCCTGTACTCTCTGTATCTAAAGTCTGTGTGTGTATCTCTGTCCTCTGGGAATAAACACACTTATTGTCTCGCCTTTTCTCCTCTCACTTTTCCTCACTGTCTCTCCAGCGCTTTTTTATTTAGTTCACTTTTGTCTTTATTAGAGTTTTATGAGAAAGACTTCACCACAGCGAGAAGCAAAAGAATCATTGCTTGCGGACACAAAGCAAAGGTAGGGTAAACAAAAAAGTGTGACAAGATCCAGCTGTGTGTGTACACAGCCTTGCATTTATTCTCTCTGTCTCTCTGCCTCCTTCAGGAAGTCTAAAATGTAGATGTTAGTCGCTTTTCCTGTCACGTGACCTCCCGTCCAACGGCTCTGACAGCGGCTGTGCAAACACAACACCTCCCCTCATGGTGCTACAGTCTGCAGTCTGCACAGAGAGCTGCATCTTGGATGCTGGCTGGTGTTTGTCAGGCAGAGGGAGACTGAAAGTTTTTAATTTTTAATTTTTGTCTCTTGGACTGTGGCAGTGTTTTCCTATCAGGATGGCTGAGAGCTGTTTCTTCCTAAGTTCTGCTAACACAACACAGCTACCATTAAAAAAAATCAATCTATTGGATATCAAACACTCACCATGTGTACACAGGAAAGATGACTTGAAGAAAAGAAAAGAAAAGAAAAGAAATGTATATCTTTTTGCAAGACATATGATGCCACATATTCACAACCATAGACTGTATAACAGACGTAGTGACCATGATGTCACCCACTGGTTTGTGGACTCCCATTCTGAAACCTTGAGTTTGGCATTTTGGCCGTGGCCATCTTCGGTAGGTGTTTTGATGAGCTGGGTCAGTGTGCAAGACAACATCCAAATGTTTTCACTGTGTGTGCTGTGACTCGAGCAATGAACAAGGCTAGTTCAGAGAACAGTGGGGAGTCAGCACAAGCTGATTCCTCAGAGTTGTGTTCTCAGGGCGAGCTGCCTGAGAAAGTCCAGGATAAGCCTTTGCTGTGCCCTTGCCCTTTGCCATCCATCAGTAGAGAGGAGCTCATTTCAGAGCAGGCAGTAGACCCCACTTTAACACCTCTGTTTGACATGGTTTGCCCCGTGAGCAAGGCAGGGGAGCTGAAAAATTGCTACTTTCTCCAAGAGGGTGTGCTGCTGAGGAAATGGTCTCATGTTGTTGACAATGTGGAAGTGGACCATGACTCAGGTTGTGGTGCCAGCTGCATTCAGGCAGTTGGTGTTGCGCATGTCACATGATGGTGTGGCTGGGCACTTGGAGTGAAGAAGACCTATGATCGTGTTCTTCGTCATTTCTTTTGGCCTCTGTTGAAGTGTGACGTGTCAGCATATTGTAAAATGTGTCACACATGTCAACTGACTGGCAAGCACAACCAGAGCCAGCTCCATTGTGTCCAATTACAGTAGTAGAGAACCCATTTGAGCACCTGCTTGTGGATTGTGTGGGTCCACTGCCAAAGAGTAAAAATGGCAACTGTTACCTGTTGACTGTTATGTGCAAGAGTACTAGATACCCAGCAGCATTTCCTCTACACTCTATTAAGGTTAAGCCTGTGATAAAAGCTCTGACTAGTTTCATCTCCACTTTTGGCATTCCGAAGGTCATACAAACAGATCAGGGAAGTAACTTTATGTTTCGAACTTTTGCTCAGGTGCTGAAGCAACTTCAGATGCAACATAATATCTCAAGTGCTTATCATCCAGAGTCTCAAGGAGCTCTGGAGAGGTTTCACCAAACTTTGAAGTCAATGCTGAGGTCTTATTGTACAGAGCTGTCCCATGATTGGGAGGACGGTCTTCCCTGGCTGTTGCTCGCAGTGCGAGAGGTTTGCCAAGAGAGTACAGGTTTTAGCCCCAATGAGTTGGTTTTTGGTCACAAAGTCCGTGGTCCTTTGGCAGTTTTAAGTGATCACTAGAAAAGTGTTGATCCTCCGGACAACATTCTGACTTATGTGAATGACTTTCGTTGCCGTTTGTATACTGCTTGTACAACTGCCCGGAAGATGCTTGGGGCTCCATGTCATTGGTCCGACAGCCCATTGTTCCGACAGCCCATTGGTCCGACGTCCCATTGTTCCGATATGTGATTATACTAGGCTATACTGTATTTGTGTACCATAGAGGATCAGCAAACGCAACAAAAGTAGGCTGCTGGTCGAGATACAAGTGTCATAGAGAGGAGAGAATGAAACACCATAACCTCCTGTTATTACCTCTGGGGTCGGGGTTGTGTGGGGAGCTCTCCGCAGTGCTGAACGGCTCCCGGCGGCTCTGCGTCCGGCTCTGGGTCAGCTGGGAAAGGCTTGAGGCGAAGCAGGCTCACGGCTTATGTGTTTGCCACTTTCTTTTTCATTTTAACCCACACTATGATCTTTTCCTAACCCTAACCAAGTGGTTTTTGAGCCTAAACCTAACCAGACCTTAACCACAGGGTATCATGATGATTTCGGAACAACGGGACTTCGGAACAATGGGTTTAATATGGTCGGACCAATGGGATGTCGGAATAATGGGCTGTCGGACCAATGGGCAGACCCCAAGCTTGGTGTGGCTCAGGAGAAAATGAAGGATCTTTTTGATCAGAAGGCTAAAGCTCACCAGTTTCAGCCAGGTGATCAAGTTTTGGCACTGCTGCCAATTGTAGGCTCTCCTTTTCAGGCAAAGTTTCATGGACCATACACAGTTAAGAGCATGATGTCTGAGTGTGACTACCTTATCCATACACCTGAAAGGAGAAAGAAAGTTCACTGGTGTCATATAAATCTACTGAAGCCATATTATGCTGGGCAGGCAGATGTTGGGGCTGTGAAGGGGGGTAGTGCTGCATCACTGCAAGAGGGTGAGTCCAAAGTTGTCTTGGCTGTTGCAAGGTTGGCTAGTATGTCATCTGAAGACTTTGTGGTTCCATCAGAAGAGAGTGTTATGGGGAAACTAAGTAACGCAGCTTATTTAACCAACTTGGAGGCTCAGTTGAGTTATTTGTCAGGTCCTCAACAAACAGACTTGATTCAGTTGATTAATTCCCACATTCCTCTGTTTTCAGACACCCCGTCACGCACTCACCTTATCCAGCATGACATAGATGTTGGGGATGTGACACCCATTAAACAACGTTTCTATCGTCGTTGTTGTGTACAGCGACTCCTGGGAATGCCATGTTCAATGCCTCAAGGCTCTGTTTGATCGCCTAGTGGAGGCCAATTTGACAGTTAATTTGTCAAAATGTGAATTTGCCAAGGCCAGTGTGACATACCTGGGTAAAGTTGTGGGCCATGGGCAGGTATGTCCAGTGAGGGCTAAAGTGGAAGCCATTGACAGGTACCCTGTGCCAACAACAAAAAGAGAGCTGGGGAGGTTTTTGGGGTTGGTGGGTTTTTTCACTGTTTTTGTCAAAACTTCTCCACTGTGGTAGCTCCACTAACTAACCTTTTGAGCAAGAAAGCTGTATTTGAGTGGTCTCCCCAGTGTCAAGCTGCTTTTGTTGCTGTGAAAAACCTTCTGTTGCTCTCCTGTGCTTGCAGCTCCTCACTTTGAAAAACCCTTCAAGATTCAGGTGGATGCCAGCAGAGTTGGTGCAGGAGCAGTACTTCCACAGGAGGATGAAGGGAGTATTGACCATCCAGTCTGTTTCTTCTCGCGTAAGTTCAAATATCACCAATTGAACTATTCAGCTGTTGAGAAGGAGACTCTGGCATTAATTCGGGCCCTTCAGTTTTTTGAAGTGTATGTAGGGTGACACTTGATTATCACTGCCTTTGAGGGTCTTTTAGTACAACCAAATACAGAACATGACTTTTTTAAGGGGACTATAAAGTCACAGTTTCCTTTCATGAACTGAAAACAAACTAAAATAGCGACAGCTACGGCTACGGCTATTCTCTGTGAGTCTGTGGTCATGTCGTGGTTAACCAACATAACCAAAGTTGTCATGGTACCCAGCTGTCACTTAACATGGCCATGCCCTTTATTGTGCATAACTTTAAGCCTTAGTAACATTTAAACAAGTGAGTCATAAATTGTGTGAGTTAGATATGAATTAAAGGAGAAAAATTAGCTATAGAGACCAAAACCATTTAGTATCAGGATATAAACATGTTTATTTCTGCTCTTAAGTTGGGCATTTAACATGATTGACTCTGTTTTAGGGCCAGCCTCAAGTGGCCACTAGGGGAACTGCAGGTTTTTGGCACTTCCGCATCAGCTTCATTTTTCAGCCCTGGAGGTTGCTGCTTTGACAACACGATTAAAGCTGTGCTTGCCACTGAAATAAGTGAACACAGCGCAGCATTCAGCTAGTTTAAACTTTGAGCGCAGCAGCAGCACAAGCACGCTGAACGGTGAGCTTGCACTTTTTCGGATGCAGGGGACAAGGGACAACATGTAAACTCCACACATCCCTCGCCCTGAGTTCGGATCCTCTTTCTGTGAGGCGACAGTGCTAAAAACGCACCGCTGTGTTGCCTGAACTGAAACAATATATTTCTGATGCTGTGTTTTAAGAGCTAATAAAGGACAATTCTGTCGCCACAGCTGCCTCAGTTGTGTTAATTTTGCCTTTTGTCCCTGTCTCCAGCCACCTCTCACCTCCCCCCGACCCACGCATTCCTGAGGAATTTCCCAGACTTGTCATGCTCCTTCTGTCCCAACAATCCTGGTCACCTGACTCTAACATCCCCCCTGCCCACATTTCCAAATCCTCCCCAGCTGCTGACACACCTGCCTCCCTTTACGCTCGTCTTTTTCAGATCCACATCGGGTAAGTCAGTCATGCGACACATTTACAACACAAATCAACCGATGCTCTCTAAAACATAATACATGGCTTTGAATCAAAACAAGGTGTTACTTCAGCTTGCCGCCTTTACTGCTGGTCTCTGGTTACATGGAAATGTTCCCAGACCAAAAAAACAAAAAAACAATACAAAGATAATAAAAAAAAAGGTGAAACCAGTTTTGCTGTTTTCAAAAGTACAATATGTACATTATTAATCCTAGCTCATCAACATGTCATCACTGAAGATTAACAAGAGGATCAAAGAGGTTTCACTCTGGTCCTGTGTTGTCTTTGTCTCTTTGGCTTCTTCTTTTCTTTTGGAGGATTATGATAATAACAGACTGTGAATAAGCTCAAAGGAACAAGACAACCTCAAATTAAATTTGGTTTAAAGTAACCATATGAGGTGCAGCATTAGAGCTTTTAGAGGGTAAATACTTCCTCCTTGTACAAATTTTCACTTAAAGCTTTCTACTGCATTGCTAGTGCTACTGAGAGTAATATTAACTTACAAGTAATCGTTTCATACTCATCTAAATGTTTTCTAAAGCAGGATTTATACTTGTGTGTCAGCTCTATGCAGAGCCTACACTGTAGCCTACGCACGTGGCCTACTCCATTGTGAGCAATTATACATGTGCAGTGGTGTGTCTGTGTCACTCTGCAGTTACATCTATAAAACACTAGCTGCTGGCGGGGTCTCTGTGAAGTTCTATAAACTTTACTTGATTCAAAACACACATTAAACACACATTAAACATGACTTAATAGCAACGATTTCCAACTCAAGTACACAAATCAGCTTCACTATAACTCGCAGCATTCACAGACAAACACTTGTCTTTATCTGGACACATTTTCCCCACAAATACAACATGCTAATGTTTTTAGCACAAGCCTATGGCATTTTACATTGTATAAATTAGCTTAGCGGCTAGGGGAGATTTCCTCTACTCATATGAAGCCAGGGACAACAGCAACATTTAACTCAGGTAACATTATAAGATTCGGCTCCGAAACAACTCACAAGGTTCACTGACAAAACAACTGTCTTATACTAAACATGTTTTCCAAACAAATATAACATGCTAACATTATTAGCACAAGCCTATGGCATTTTACATTGTATAAATTAGCTTAGCAGCTAGGGGAGATTTCCTCTACTCATATGAAGCCAGGGACAACAGCAACATTTAACTCAGCTAACATTACAAGATTCGGCTCCAAAACAACTGTCTTATACTAAATATGTTTTCCAAACAAATATGACATGCTAATGTTATTAGCACAAGCCTATGGTATTTTACATTGTATAAATTAGCCAAGTGGCTAGCAGAGATTTCCTCTGCTCATATGAAGCCAGGATAAATCACACACAAGACTTAAAATGCTATTTATATGGAGGCTTTATTGTCTTCACAATTTATTTTCTTATCTGTGAAATTAAAGGAAATAAAAGCTTTGTTTCCACTGAGGGAAATGGTTTCAGTTTACAAACATAGACCGGAGGTCTGCGTCACAACAACGTGTAGTTACATTTCTGGGGAGGTGCTTGTCAGGCTACAGCGCTGATTTGACGCGTAAGTATAAATCCCATGTATTGTGGCCCTCTGCACCTTTTGTAGTTCTGTTTTATAACCCTAATATTACTGTATTATCTGTTTGAACTCTTATTGCTTTGTTTGTCTGGTTAGATGCTGTATGTCTCAATAACAACCTGATCTCACAGAAATACGTGAAATGACCACGACCTCTTAACACTGCATTCCGTGGTGGCAGCACGTAATGGGTTGAAATTACGTGCTGCCACCACGAAAACAATGCCAATGTAAAGTCATTTAGGGTCCTCTCCCGTGGTGGACACACGGATTCCCTGATTCAATCACGTCACATCAACCTCGTTTTCCTCAATGATATCTTTAACATTCCTGTATACACACAAAAATGCGGAAGTGTTCTTGATATTAAAACGGCAAATATATTCCTCTGTTATAATTTCCCACCAATAATAATAATAATGATAATAACGTGATAGTTCGGCTGTTCTAGATATTTGTTATAGCCTATTCAAATATTCAATCACAAAAACGCCGTTTCTAGAGAACTTGCTAAAATATCTGAAATGAACCATCATGCCTACTTTTTCTTAACATATTTCATCTAGATGCAGTGTCATTACTAGTTCAGCTTTACTAGACATTTGATATACTCAGTAGATGTATCTTTTTACGACCCTGTTTTACAAGCCGCAAAAAAACCTACCGTCCCAAAAATGCCGTTTTAAGAGTACTATCTAAAATAACTACGATTAGCCAATATCCTTGCTTTTTTTCTTAACATAGTTCATCTAGGTGCAGTGTAATAACTACTTTGGCTTTACTAGATATTAGATTTATTCAGTAGATCTAGCTTTTTACAACCCTATTTTACAAGCCGCAAACGAACCTACTGTCTCAAAAACGCCGTTTCTAGTGTACTAGCTAAAATATCGAAAATTAGCCGACATCTTTACTTTTTCTTACCATAGTTCATCTAGTTGGAGTGTAATAACTTGTTCGGCTTTACTTGATATTAGATATATTCAGTAGATCTATCTTTTTACAACCCTATTTAGAGCCCTACTTTGCAAATCAGAAGAACTACAACTATGTTGCTGATATGTATCAAACTGCATGGCGCGGTCCCAGGGAATTGTAGTTTTTTAAAAATCTAAGTGTTTTTCCCAGATTTGTAAGTTGTAAATACTGAATTGAGAGTACACTGTGGACTTTAAGGGGATGGTAAACACATTTGTGAAATCAGATTTTAAATATCTAATTTCTAAATGGGTGAAAATTAATTTTATCCATATTTTATCCATATCTGACAGCACCCACAGTTGTTGACTACACTCACATGATAGCTGAGGTCAAGAGCTCTCTATAACAGTTGGTCCCATGTCTGTACCCCCTTTAGTTGCTGAGTTATAAGCCCTCAAACATGCACTGAGGTCAAGGTTCAAAGGTCAATGGCTGAAAGCAGGAGCCATGTAGAATCTTCATACTGACATATGTCACTCTCCAGGTTGAGACCTTTCCAATGATGTATTTGGTTTAGCTCTACGACAAAGTTTAGATTTTTTCATTTTTTGGACACAAGCCATGCCAGGTGTAGTTTCAGAGAGCACTTTGAAGGCCCCATGTATAAAATGAGTTTTGTTTGTTTCTTTGCTTGTTTTTTTCTTTTTTACTGTAGATAGTTACTAAAATGAGTCTTCCTCAGACAATACAATACTACTAAAAAGTAAAACCAATAATAACAATAATGAATAAGCAAAAATAATATTAAAATCATATTGAAATTTTAAAATCTATTTACAGAGTGGAATGGTAGCCTAATAGATAACTTAGATAATATTTATTATTGTTTAGACACTTTATTATTGCTTAGATACTATTTAGCCTATTATTGTATTTACTTTTAGCATGTTCTACTTTTGAGTAATTTCCGAGAAGTTATGATAAAAAAATATAAAAAATTACAGACTATAGGAGACAACCTCTTCAATGTCTCATGTCAATTAATTAACACTATTTGTCGGCTTTTTATAATGCCTTTTTTTTTTTTTTTTTGCTGCTGTCTCCAGTTGAGAGTGGTGATTTGCTAAATACATTCTACAATAATAATTAGATTAACATTTGGTCTATAATATTGTTGGCTATATTACGCATTTTAATTAAAAAAATGGAAGAATAAAAGAAATAAACACCGAAATAATTACTTTTTTTATTGATACTCCTCTCTGACACACACACACACACACACAAACACATTGAACACGCGATTGAATGAATGAATGATTGAATGAATGAATGAACATTGGAAGTGGTTCAGCCACAGTCCCGCCGGCTGGCTCACATTGAGATTGCATTTGTTTTTTATTACTAACAAAATGTTTTATATTGACCGTATGAGTGGTTTCGTTTTCAAATAAATATTTGGAAACGAAAATATGCTTTGGTGTACTTTTACAGAGTTTTGCAATATGTATATAGCCTACCTGTATCAAAATGTATAATTTTCAGCAGCAGTTTGTGTGACAGCTGCCACGGTCGGAGGTATAACCAGCGGGGCAGCCGCTCGTTCTGTGGCGCTGGCTTGGGGTCCACTCTCCCCTGGTGGAGTGGAGGGTGGCCGGGTTGCCAGGGGCAGACGGCTCCATGTGATGGTGTTTCCTCTCTGGTTCTTCCGTGCTCAGCCTTATTTTTTTTCTTATTTATTTATTGATTTATTCATTAGTGGCGTTTGGATTCGGTTACGGCAGAGGGATGGCAATCTGAAATGGAATGAAGCCCACAGACGGCGGACAGCAGCTACAAAACAGTAGTGGAACGCACCCCATCCGCCCACAGCACAATGCTCTTAAAGCCCTACACTATCAAAAGCTGGCAAAATACATTTATTTTATTTTATGGCCTTGACATTAACCTGTCATACTGTTGAGTTATCAAGGACACTTCCGCGTTTTTGTGTGTATACAGGAATGTTAAAGATATCATTGAGGAAAACGAGGTTGACGTGACGTGATTGAATCAGGGAATCCGTGTGTCCACCACGGGAGAGGACCCTAATTGACTTTACATTGGCATTGTTTTCGTGGTGGCAGCACGTAATTTCAACCCATTACGTGCTGCCACCACAGAATGCGGTGTTAAGAGGTTGTGGTCATTTCACGTATTTCTGTGAGATCAGGTTGCTCAATAAATATCTGATCACAGAAACAATCATCTCTTTTAGTTTTGTAGCTTTGGCTAACGATAAGCTGATAACATTATACTTACCACTCTAGCTGCTGAGAACTCAAACTGTGGCAACATCATGAAAAATAGGTCCAACTGGTTAACAAACCCGACCTGTGGGACGATAACAGTTGTTAAAAATAAATAAATAAATAAATAAATAAAAATAAAAGGCCATCAGGTGAGCCAGTTTATCTGAACCACTTTAACTGGAAGTTAAATCGGAAGTAAACACACCTGTAAAGTCACAAATTATCACTCATTACACAGGAAAACTAAAAGTACACACAATCATGACTGAACTGCAAATGTGGACCAAGAAGTCAGTGTGTTAACTGTGGGGGATTTTACTGGAGAATCTGGGTACATTTTTTCTTACTGGTGACCTTTGCTTTTCTTTGTTTATAACCCTTTATGATCGTCTGATTGCTTGTGTTTGTCATGTGTGACCTACTTTTAGTGGTGTGGTCATGGTCCAAGGCAATCACTCCAGTGAGGACATTGTTAGTATTACTGATAGAGTCATGTAAATGTAATGAAATATAATGAAAAATAATAATAATAAAAAGTTGTAATAATCTGTAGTCCTTGTTATCAGCCATCATGTCTGACTCCATTTCCTCTAACACCTGAACTATAGGTCATGCCAAAACAGCTGGCCCAATTACAGTTAGAGTGAAGAGCAGCGATACAATCTGTAATAAATATAAGTGTGTCATGATCTATTGAACTTATTATTGTACGTCCGTCCATCCTGGAAGAGCGATGTGGTCATGCTGAATGTTGACCACAGTTTCACACCTGTATCCAGCCGCTTTCAAAAGCTAACTTTTGAAACATGGACCCTATTAACCCATGTTTTTGTGTCTAAGTGACCAATAGATTCAACTTTTTCTTTTTTTAAACTGGTCCAGTATAGACCCTTTTACTGTTAGTAAAGAGTATGAAGGTTTTTTTGGTGGGCGGGGCTTAGCTGGAGGCAAAACTATAGAGTGTGCCAGGGCTGACGTCAAAACCCGGAGGTTTAGCATCACGCTGGTTCCCGGAAGAGAAAGTGAATGTGATTTTTGCATTGCGTTTTGGATTATGTCAGAAAATAAGCTCTGTGGCTAACACAAGTTTATGATACTTACAGGTTTTGTTCAGCGAGATAATCTTCACATATGAAAACCTTTCATACTGCATTTGAAGCTTAAATGCGATCGCCAGAAGTAAAAAGCTAACGTTAGGCTTTAACAGACTACGTGACTACTCCATGGTCGCATGACTCTTGACGTCACCGCCACTAAGCTTTCAACTGATTTCGGCGGCTTTATTTTAAAAACATTGTATAATGGGGAAATCGGACTATTTAAACTAAATAAGAAGCTGTAATGGCGGACTGCCAGCACTCTCGCCTGTTCGGGGGTGATGACATTTAATGTCCCCGACAGGGTTTGTAGTCGTATTGAGCAACTTGTTAGCAACCGCCTTTTTTACGACACGTAAAAGCTTCAAAATTCACAAGTAGGGTATTTACTGACGTGTTTTATGTTGTAGAACAAAACCTGAAACTTGCTTAAGCTTTTGTTAACCACAGACCTTACTTGAGGCATTTTACCAAAATCCCATTCAAAAAACGTATTGACTTTTAGACGAGAGAACTGGAAGTGCTAAAAGCGCTAACGGAGTTCCGGGTTTACTGGCACATTCTATTCTTTACAGATATTAGCTAGCACTAGTTAGCAAGTTCTACTGGCTTCTTTTAGACAATTGAGGAAGATGATGCGAGTGGTGCATTCAGAAATACTAATTCCAAGTACCGGAGTGCACTCTGGCACAAACTGGACTGTACATAAATTCAGAGCGCTGTCTTAATGTATCGTTAGCTTATCCAGAGCACCGTACTCTCAAAGCAGCAGAGCGCCGGGCGGGGTGAATGTGTGATTAACTTCACCGTTACGACAAACGACATCCATCTGTCTTTTGGACCCTCACAGCGAATAAGGAAAAACGCATTATAATGCCAATCTTAGAAAGGAGGACGACACTTGAACGTTTCCTCCAGTGTGTTTAGCTATCGAAGCTAACGTTAGCTAATGCGCTAAAAAGTTAGCATTACAGAGAAATCCAATATTCCTCTTAATACCGCCCCAGTTTCTGATGAGATGGACATGATAACCCTTAATACACATCCTTCTCTCTCTCTCACCTGCTCCTGGTAAATTTCCGTTCACCTGCACCCTGCCAGCCAGCCACGCCCCCCTCATCAACTCCACTCACCTCTGCACACAGCATATAAGCAGCTGCTGCCTTTCCCACAGTGCCAAATTGTTCTTTGACTTCATGCAAGACACCCCAGCACCCACTCTTGGCTTGTTCTCCCGGTACCGACCCTGCCTGTTCCTGACCTGCCTCCATCGTCTCTGCCCTGGTGGTCACCTCAGCCTTCTGTCTCCTGCCTGCCTGCTCCCTTCCTGGTTCTAACCTCAGCTCTCCTGAGTCGGCTAGCTACATCGGTCTTCATTCCACTACCACCCTCATGAGAGACCCACCTGCACTCACGGTACAGTCCACAGCTCTCAGACTGCCTGCTCTCATCTCATTCACTCACTGCTGGAACTACAAGCAAGCCAAACCCAAAGACCCCAGAACTGTTGCATATCTGTGTAAGCAATAAAGGTCATTACCAACTGTCTGCCAGCCTCTCTGAGTGCTGCATTTGGGTTGTTTGGTTTTGCCACTGACAGGCTCAGATTGTGTTCTAAGTGTCTGACACCACTATGGTGAGGATCCTGACCGCAGTAGAACTTTTCGTTAAAGAGAAAGATCCTTTTTGTTTAACCAGAAAGCCCTGAAATCACTACCGGCAAACCCAGCAGACTTCATTTATTCTCCTCTTCATTATTTTGTCAAACACTGAGCCTGTCAATGACAAAACAAGCTCTTTTAATGGTCGTAAATTGAGGGTGCACAGTTGCCCATTAACATCTGTTTCACAGCTGCTGGCTGCAGTGCTCTCATTCAATACTGGACCAGTTTCTGAAACTGTAACCTCCATTAGTCACTTAGACACAAAAACATGGGAAAAAACGGTCTAGGTTTAAAAATACTGAAGTTACCCTTTCAGTGTCTCATCTGTATTTGGATATAGAAGTTGCCTGAATGTCATTCTGTCTTTATTTGCATAAAATCAGAGAGTAAACAAGGTGAAGCCCCCCCCCCAACTGGTAGATTAGACTCTTGCTGTATCCGGCCGGGAAAAACAGCAAAAATGTCCTTCTTGTAAAGGAAAGATTCGAGCGCCGTCTTCTGTTCCTCTTTTAGAGAAAAAGCCAAGTCTAACTCGTTCATTTTAGCGGCCAAAGCCGTTTCAAACAGCTGGTGTTCATCCGTAGCCATATTGCAATGTTTATTGACTGATTCCGGACTTCGTCGTCGCAGCGCTGTCATCATCTGTTTAGCTCGCCTTGGGCCCGCCTATATCAGATACACCGATGTGATTGGTGCAGCTCGGTTTCATGGGCATAGGTAATGAGCATCATTACTGATTGCCAGAGTGACTCGCTGAGCAAATTCAAATTGTGCTCTCGTGAGAACTCTGGATTTCCAGGGCACCCTGACCCCAAAGAAGTAGTAAATTCTGTGTGCTGGATTGTAAAAAGAGAAAAAAAAGCTTTGCTTAAGGTGCAGATGAAAAAAAAAACAAAAAAAAACAGTCCAGTGGCTGAAGTGCAAAGTACTTAGGACTCCAAATATGGCAGTCATCATCAGAGCCATCATCCTACAATAAAAACACAGCAAGGCATAAAAACAAACAGAGTTATATTTTCATTGTTTCACAATAAACACATGAGAGCAAAAGTCACGCTACAGCGACTGCCTCGCTGGTGCTTTGTGGTTATTGCCGTCAGGTCAATGCAATGTTTTACTTTAGGTGTGTTCTTTTACATTATGTGCTGCACAAACAGTAAGATTGGAGTGTTGAAATGAGCCTAAACTTCGATCTTGAAAAGCTCAAAACCTCAAACGCTGAGATCATAAATCTGAGACAACTAGACAACTCTCTGTACCCATGTTCACTGTAAACTCTGACCTACCGATCTCCCTGTGAAGAAGCAGAAAGATTTAACTTTATTTCAGCCTTACTCGTGTTTTACCTGTAATGTGTGAGGAAAACTTTTTCTCGTATGCCTCCATGATGAACGTAGAGTCTTTCTGAATTCAACATCAGAAAACCTATATCAAAACAGTCATGTACAAACGCTCACACAACTCTGACATCATAATCCAAGTCTCATTTATCCAGTTGTATCATCAAAACGTACAAAACACATGCACGTGTGCGCTCAGGGCGGCCTATTCACAGGCAGAAGTGTTTTATATTGTAACTAGGGCTGTCTGCGTTAACGTGTTAATTGCGATGTGAATAAGATCCAAACATAACACATTCATTTTTTAAATCATTTTCGCTGCTGCCTGTCTTTCAGAGGCTACAGATGCTAAGAGCTAAAGTGATGATACTCTGATAATCACATGGAACTAGAAGATCTATGGAATCCAGTGGTACCAACCAACTAGCTTCTTCAGGAAGGGGGCTACAAAGTTTGCATACATTTTGGCGAGGGAAAAACAGCATGGACATTTTCAGAGATCCCTTGACCTCTCACCTCAAGATATCTGAACGGAAATGGGTTCTGTGGGTCCCTGCAAGAGTCCCCTTTACAGACATGTCCACTTTATGTTAGTCCCAAACAGTTTTGGACACAAACTATGCACTTTTTTGCATGCAGTGCTTATTACAGATGTATAACTAGAAAAAGTTGACAGACAGTGCTGAGCTGCATCTCAAAGTAATCTTCAGGTTTCCATCTTTCAGATGACATATACCACTTCTTAGTGGCGTATACTGTTGACCTGTCATCTCTCCCAAAATGACCCCCCTCCCAGTATGTGGATCACAAAGGGTTAATCGTGTGCTGCTATTTCGTCTCTTCGACCACACTGTTGTGGCAGTGCAGCACTGCGGTGATCAACAGATGTGAAGTGCGCTGGCTGCTTGCTCTGCTGCCATTCAGCGGCTAACAAGTGGAGCTAGCTGCTAACAGTCGCCAGCCCAGGACCAACATTAAAGCCTCGTCTCATCTCGTCAACATAGAAAAAACATACATTTTGTCAAAGTTTTCATTATCAAAGATTAATTTTTATCTTATCAACGTCTTGTCTCAGAAAGGTCATTGTCGAACATTTGTCATCATAGTTTTTGTTAACTAACACTAGTTGAGACGAACCTACTTTTCTGTGCCAACAGGATCTGATAGCAGACGTGTTTTCCCTGCTGTGAAATCAGCCAATAAAAAAGGTTCATGTCAAGTTTAACTGGTGAGGATTAGACTTAGACCAGGAAGGAGCTTGTAGCGGAGATTTCCATCCAGAAAACACAGGACATCTACAGTGGGAAGAGCTCCAAGAGAAAGTTACTAATTAATCGGAAATGGCTGTAAAACATAAAAAGTTGCTTAAATTCAGAGTCACATAAAGACTTATCTAGATCTCCTCAAAAGCATTAAGGTTTTTTTCCCCCTCTTCCCTTCCATCATGATAAGCCGTGCTTTGTGCTAACCTGATTGGCTCAGTTTGGATGTGGTTCATCCAGCGACTCCAGAGAAAGTACTTTAGCAGCTTGTAACTGAAGTCTCACAGATTGGAATTTAATTTCACTCCGACATCCCTGTTAGTACCTGTAACAGACATCAGCCACACAGGTTACTGGTAACTCTTATTTAAGGTAAGTGCTAATGCAAACTAAACTAAAGGGTTGAGCTTTGTTAGCAGCACTAGTCAACGTTAATCTGTCAGCAGATCAGTTCTAAATATTGCAGGGAGGAATCGTACGAGCCAAATACACTCTTTGTGCATCTTGGACTCAGAGTTAAACTTTAACAGCCATGTCAAATCAATTCACAAAGTCTGCATTCTGCCATCTTAAAACTGTGGAAGGAATCAGAGGATTTGTGTCCAGGCAGGTCTGTGAGAAACTAACCCATGCTTTCATTTCCAGCAGGTGAGATCACTGTAATGTAATTTAAACTCTGGGAACTCATGCAGAATGCTGGTACTAGACTCTGAACAAAGACCAAAACACCTGAATGCATCACATGTCTTCACTGGCCTCTGGTTAAAGCACTACTGCTTGTCTATACATTTCTCAGTGGTCCCACAGGACCAAAATACATCTCTGACTGTCTTTAACTATATGAACCATCTCTGCCTCTCAGACCATCAGGTCACCAGGTAGAGGGTTGTTAACTGTTGCCAGAGAGAGTGCAAAAACAAACATAGAGAAGCAGTATTTAGTTACTGTGCACCACAGAGCTGGAATACATTTCCAGAGGATATTAGACATGCAGCAACTTTCACCTCCTTTAAATCCAGGTTAAACATTTTCAGTTCCATCCTGCCTGAACCTTAAACACTCATCATGGACGATCTGGCCTCCCTGTCCTATATTTATGTCTGTTTTTATTTCCTATTAAACAGTATTAATTATTTTAATTTTCATTTTAATACATTATGTAAAGTATTTTGAATGGTTTTTGTGTCTAAAATGTGCCACATAAATAAACTTGACTTGTATTTGATGGCAGCCCAGGTACCAGAAGAAAATGTTGGCATTTTACTTTTCTGCAAACCACAAATATGTTACATTTGTACCCTTCAAAAATGGGTTGTTTTCAGCAGCTATATCTGTTTTTTTGGCGACTTTTTTGGCACCAGTTTTTAGTGACCTATCAATGTATTCAAGTGGCTTTTTAAGCAACAAACGAGGGTGTTTTTTGGTGACCTATGTAATTTTTTTAGTGGCTTTTTTGGCACCAAACTTGGGTAGTTTTAAGTGATCTATCAATGTATTCAAGTGGCTTTTTAAGCAACAAACGTGGGTGTTTTTTTTTATAACAACCCACCTCAATTTCTCAGTGGCTATTTTGGTACCAAACTTGGGTATTTTCTAGCGACCTATCATTGTATTCAAGTGGCTTTTTAGGCACCAAACAAGGGTGTTTTTTGCAACCTATGTAATTTTTTAGTGGCCTTTTTGGCGCCAAACTTGGGTAGTTTTTAGTGACCTATCAAAGTATTCAAGTGGCTTTTTAGGCAACAAACGTGGGTGTCTTTTGGTGACCTATCTCCGTTTTTCAGTGGCTTTTTAGGCACCACACTTGGTATTTTCTAGCGACCTATCAATGTATTCAAGTGGCTTTTTAGGCACCAAACGAGGGTGTTTTTTGCTGACCTATGTAATTTTTTTAGTGGCTTTTTTGGCACTAAACTTGGGTAGGTTTTTTTGGGTGACCTATCAGTGTATTCAAGTGGCTTTTTAGGGCAACAAACATGGGTGTCTTTTAGCAACCTATCTCAGTTTTTCAATGGCTTTTTAGGCACCACACTTGGGTATTTTTTGCGACTTATCAATGTATTCAAGTGACTTTTTAGGCACCAAACATGGGTGATTTTTGGTGACTTTCAGTGGCTCTTAGGCACCAAATGTGGGTATTTTTTAGTGACCTTTCAACATATTCAATCAGGTTTTTGGGCACCAAATGTGGGTGATTTTTAGCAACCTATCTCCATTTTTTCAGTGGCTTTTTATGCACCAAGTGTGGGTGGTTTTTAGTGAACTCTGTTTTTTCAGTTGCTTTTTATGCACCAAATGTGAGTGTCTTTTAGCAGCCAACAATCTGCATTTTTTCAATGGGTTTTTGGGCACCAAACAGTGGTACTTTTTAGTGACCCATCAACCTATTCAAGTGGCTGTTTAGGCACCAAATGTGTGTTTTTTTTTAGCAACCCATTTTCCATTGCATTTTTTATGTTTTTTAGTGACCAATCACTGTTTTTCACTTGCGATAGTGCCATGAGAGGCGGTTGCTTTTGCCGAGATATCTCTGTGCTTCCAGCTGGGAAAGTGCCACAAAAAGCAGTTTTGAGCCAAAAACTGATCTTTTCCAAACTATAACCAAATGGTCGGGTACATCTAGACTTTCAAAGTCTTAGACATTCAAACTTTGCATTGTCTTTGTGTCGTATAATTAAAGGTTGTTTTTTAGCAGGTCATTGCTGCATTTCTAGTGGCTTTTTAGCCACCAAACATGGGTGGTTTTTAGTGACCCATTGCTGTGAAAAGTGAATTCTTTATAGTATGTCCAGTTGGGATGGTGCCACCAAAGCCAGGGGACAAGTCTCCTCCTCCAAAATCTAGAAAAAGTTACCGACAGCCAGAGGAGAGAGGCAGGTCCCAGGGTGGCCGATGGCTTGGCAAAGAGAAGCTTGAATGAAAACAGAGCACAGGAAGGAGAGACACACAGCTTGGACGTGCTTGACTGTCACAGAGGCGTCCAACATGTCATCAAGGTAAACACCTTTACCTTTTATGTTTTCTACAGAGAACCATAGGACAGCAAAGGTGCTGTATGACGAAAGTTTGCCTTGGCTCAAGTGTCACCACCCTTGTAAAAAACAAAACAGCATTTATGGACTGTTATTTTTCCTCTCCCTCCCTCACCTGCAGTCATCATTGACTCATATGTGTACTCTTGGAACCATGGTGTCACAATGGATTTGACAATGTTGCAACGATTTATAGCACCTTTGTCAAGTTGCTTCCCCGTCTCATCACTGTGCAGAAACATGAAGCAAACCTAGTTCAGCAGGTCTCGTTTTAGTGCCCGAGGAAATGTTGACACACGCAAATGCATCACAGCAGAACACTCAAATCCTTGAGTGCTACTTTATTATCCAGACCAGACCACTTCATTTGATAGGAAAGTGAGCAGGATGTTTGGTTTCTCGGAGCAGATTTCAGTGGTCATACTGGGTCATTTGAATGATGCAAAGTGGCCCCCAGGTACACGTGTGCATGAGTTTGTGTCATTTATATGAGTGAAGCAAAGTTTTCTTTTCAGCGTGCAGAAGGCAGTGTGTGTGTGTGTGTGTGTGTGTGTGTGTGTGTGTGTGTGTGTTTATGGAGATCCTAAACAAATATTGTCCTCCGTACTTATATAACAGGAAAACAATGCCAAAGCATGGAAAATGATGCGACCCAAATCCGCTTGTCAGCTTGTCTATATTTGTTTGTCTTTGTGTTTTGGCGAGTGAGATGCTCCGACATATGAATACATTTAATTAAAAGCCATTTAATGGATTCTATGGCAGCATAAAATACCAATTCATAGTAACCTTTCACCAGGACACTTCTATGTTATACCAACAGAAACTGGAATGTACAGATTTTAGTAGAAGAAACACATATATGTTGGTAAAAGACGACAAAGAGGAGACACTGAGGCCTTTATTGAATCTGACAATGATCCATTTGGATGAATTGACACCTGTGGTTACTGGTAGAAACAGCAAGTCCATCCATCCATCCATCTTCATTTGCTTATCCTGGGCCTGGTCGCAGGGGCAGCAGGCCAAGCAAAGCACCTCAGATGTCCTTCTTCAAAGCAACACTTTCCAGCTCCTCCTGGGGGACCCCAAGGTGTTCCCAGGCCAGATGAAATATGTAATCCCTCCAGCATGTTGTGGGTCTGCCCCGGGGCCTCCTACCAGTGCCCTGAACACCTCTAACAGGAGGCACCCAGGAGGATCCTGATCAGATGCCCGAAACCACCTCAACTGACCCCTTTCGCCACGAAGGAGCAGCAGCTCTACTCTGAGCTCCTCACCCTATCTCTAAGGCTGAGCCCAGACACCCCACAGAGGAAACTCATTTCGTCCACTTGTATCCGCGATCTCATTGTTTCTGTCACTACCCAGAGCTCATGACCATAGGTGAGGGTTGGGACGTAGATGGGCCAGTAAATAGAAAGCTTTGCCTTCAGGCTCAGCTCCCTCTTCACCACAATGGTCTGGTGCAGCACCCGCATCACTGCAGACACCGCACCAAACCGTAGATCCATCTCACGCTCCATTCTACCCTCACTCGTGAACAGGACATGACATACAGTGAGTCAAGCAAAGGAATAAAAAATGTCATGCTTGGAGTGACTGTATATTGGCAGGTCTTTTAAACCAAACGAGGCTTTTTAACCAAGTTTTAAGATGATATGCTCGGGAGCAGTAAGAATCACTATTGTTTATTTAAAGGAATAATTTTACAAAACTGAGAAGCTTTCACTGTGAATGCTGTCTGACCAAAAGATTTTTCCTTCTTGAGACGACAAGGCCCCTTCTAACTCTTGACCTGGTTAACCTAGAGAACATGTAAGGTCAACGTGTTCATCATGACGTGGCGGAAATTAACTGGCCCTGCCCTCTGATAAATGCTGCTGTCCAATGATAGAGTTCGATGCATACAGGTGCAAAATGTTGAGAATTTTTAGCGTGATTTCAACAAACAACACGTCATTTCAGTTAAAAAAAAAAAAACAAAACAAAATACTTTATGTTGTTTTACTTCTTAATTTTTTCAACATATTTTGAGATGTTGTTATATTGTCACAAAGCAGTAAAAGTGATATTGTCCTTATCTTCACCCTACTGCTTGGACCATTACATTGACTCTGCCCATTTGTTCTGAAAAGATAAAGCTCCGTTATTAGCACATGTGGGTGCGCAGGCTCAGAGTGCATGTGGTGCCCAGGAGCATGAACTAGTCACAGTAATAATCAATAGCAAAAATGTCGATTTGAACAAACTTGTCAAGAATTGATTCTTCAGAAATACACTTAAGCACAAGTGATTGTGAATCAGTTTCAGCTGCTTTGGTGCAAATCAAAGTGACAACAGGTGCAATGGAGAGGCAAAAGCAAGACAACACCCAGAAAGGGAATGGTTTTACATGTGGTGTCTACAGACAGTTGCTCTCTCCTTATCCTTCCTGACTGATTCTTCTCTAGTTTTATGTTCTACTAGTGTCCTCGTCACTACTGGTAGCATGAGGCCGTACTTGCAGCACAATCAGGTTGCAGACAGTTTGCTATGTCCTTCCTAAAATATGAATCTGTGAGCTCTCCTAGTGCATTAACCTCATGTCCCCAATTGTGCCTCTCACAACCATAACCTACATCTGGAAGGTTACTCTCAGTCATTACATAATGCCAATGCAAACACAGGAGTAAGATAGTCATTGAATAACAGTGGAGGGGTGACATTCAGCACCAATCAAGGGCTCAAGATAAGACAAGAATATGGGGAGTTTTTAGGACAGAGGTTGCATCATCGTCAAGGCCAATGCCAACACCAACACCACGGAGCTTATGGGGGAATGAATTGTATTGTCACATATTTTGAGACATCGGGAAATACTGAAAAGCTGTTGTGAAACAAATAAGCAGAGATTTGCAGCAGCTAAAGGCCCTGATACCGCAAGCCAACCGCCTGCCATTGGTGAGCACCCATTACCCCTCATTTGTCCCTGCC
This sequence comes from Epinephelus lanceolatus, assembly GCF_041903045.1. Taxonomy (NCBI): domain Eukaryota; kingdom Metazoa; phylum Chordata; class Actinopteri; order Perciformes; family Serranidae; genus Epinephelus; species Epinephelus lanceolatus. Next base: position 46,346,951 of record NC_135734.1, read on the forward strand.
GGCTTTTTTTTTCAGACAATTCAGCATGTTGAATCAGCGACGGTGACTGCAGAGCCCGTCTGTGAATGTAATCACGCTGATTGACAGTTCAGCTCTGTGCACGATAAGAGAAACAGAAGTGAGTAAAGTAAACAAAGAGCTAAAGTCAAGAGGGAATGAGACCAAAACAAACTTGTTAAATGAGATAAGATTATTAGCAGAAACATGTCGTGATGGTTTGTTTTATTGTTCACTGGCACACGGTGAATATGCTCTGTTCTTTCAACACTGGATTGTGTTGTTGACATGCTAACTGGCTAACAAACATCAAAACAGTCCTCCAGTTTCCCTTTTTTAATGATGAATACAGACTACCATCATCTACAGGTGTGGAGGGATATTTCCTCTTATGCAGGCGCAGAACATACATGCTGGTCAGCTGTTGGCTGTAGTCTTTGTGATGTGTTCATGTGCAACTTTTGGACAGAGACATAGGTGACGTGAGGTGACGCAGCAGGGGGCCTTCTTTGCTGCTAGTTCCCTGAAGTCGGTTTGGTGTGTCTGGGCCTTCAGATATGTGAATACTCACTGTCATTGTAGTAAATTGCTAAATGATGCCTGTGACAGTTACAAGTGATGGATAGCTGCTTGAGTGGGAGGCTGCTGTAGTACAGTCATACAGTCACACAGAATAGCAGCACCAGACTGTATCAGACAGTCAGGAACAATTTTTAGCCTTAGGATGATTTGTGAATACGGCCCCTTGTCAAATGCAGTTTCCATCCCTCCATTTGGCAAGACAACGTCATAACATCCAGCTTTACTAGACAGGATCGGGTACATCTAGACTTTCAAAGTCTTAGACATTCAAACTTTGCATTGTCTTTGTGTCGTATAATTAAAGGTTGTTTTTTAGCAGGTCATTGCTGCATTTCTAGTGGCTTTTTAGCCACCAAACATGGGTGGTTTTTAGTGACCCAGTGCTGTGAAAAGTGAATTCTTTATAGTATGTCCAGTTGGGATGGTGCCACCAAAGCCAGTTATTTTAAATTTTTCCTAACAATAACGAAATAGCTTTTGCATCTAAACCTAACCACATGTTAACCACAATGTTCTTTAGACACAAAGAGAGGTAAAGTTAAATAACGTTTTAATGGAATATATCTGTGGTTTGCAGAAACATACAAAGCCAACATTTATTCTGGCGACTGGATGAATACATAAATATAATGAACTGGTCAAGTGAGCAGATCATGGCCAGTAGATCAAGACATTGTCCATCGTGGCCTCATTGAATTGCTTCTCTAAACTGCCCATAAGTTAAGAGGCAGACAGCTGGAGCTAATCAAATCAAATTAAAACAAAAATTAAACATCTGGTACTCAAATCTGTTTTACATTTAGGAGAAATGTAAAACATGAATCACTTATTTTTTAGTTTTTAAAAAGTGAATAAACCAAAATGTCCATACACATGCTAGAGTTAGGTCAGCTGAGCTCTGCAACACAGTGGAACACAAACAGTTTGGCTAATCTCTCTTTTATGTGCCTTATTTGAATATAGCATGAGATATATAACAAACCTCAGTGCATTTTATTTTACATTATTTTCCTTCTTGCCGGTCCCAACATTTCCATGCCTGTCTAAGTATTCAAATCATCCACCTTCCCTTTTCAGTGGGTTATTTCCTTAACGCAGGGAAGCCACAGAAGGCAACAGATACAGCAGAGGAACAAATGACTGCTTTCAGATAAAAGTCTGTTTTTAAACTGACCTTCCTCACTCTGGTTGTTCTGCTGAGGGCTCACTGATGCAACAATTACAACGCTGACTTGTTAAAAAAAACAGGAACACATTTGTTAAGTTTTTGAATACCTGCAAGACTTAAAACTTTCCATGGAGGGCTTGAAAGTGAACTTTTGGCACACCAGCCGATGTGGATATTTTCAGAATGTAACCTGAACTTCCTAAAAAGTTTTTTTTTTTTTTTTTTTTTTAAGGGATACTTTGTCGATTGTCGACCAGCTTTGTATGATAACAGTGTGGGTAGTATGTGCAAATGAACTATGGTTCAAGTAGTCTCGCTCACCAGACCTTTCTCAAGAAAAGAAAGGTCTGGCTGGGCCGACTCTCACTTTGAGATTGGAGAAAAAACGCCCCAGTTGCTTGTATTTCTTTCAACCAATCACAGTTGTTCTGGGTGGTGCCACCGGAACGGTGTGCTTGCAAAAATATTGCCGGGGGGAAACAGGTTTTGGTGTAACACGCCCACAAAAATATCGCCTACAGGACGCGAACCATGGCAGAAAAATGGCTACATCCCTGCAAGATCAAACACCGCAAAAGTTAGTAAAGGACGTGTTGAAAACTGCAACTGGAGGTGGTAGGGCGGGACTTCAGCGGGTGGCTCGTTCCGCCCAATGAGAGGCTGATCTATGCAGCGAACTTCCGCCCACTCAGACTATGGTTAAAGCAGCTGTGCGGAACCTTACGTTTTTGTTGATTATAGTGCCCCCCTTTGGTCAAAGCGGTATGACACCCACAGCCTGGTGTCGTAAAATCTCGACTGCAACCGGCAATTACCACATGCATTTGTTTTGGAGAGCGAGAGGAAAATCATAAATGTTCTGGTGTAGCACTGAATTTGTTATAAACTGAGGACAACTGCCTGCTGTATATTTGTGTTCATGGTCACAGTCACAGATAATTTTGTGGTGTTTGTTGTAACGTTACTAGACAAAAGCGGTTCACATCAGCTAACGTTACATTTAGCTTGCTTATAACTTCCATGTCGTCATATATTGAAGTGAAACAACGTCTAACAAGTTGCGGTGTAGTCTCTAAATAAAAACAGAAATTACATACCTGTCGATTAGGAAAAGGGCCAACTCGGGATCAGTTTTAAAACCTTTCAAATCTCTCAGCTCTCTCCACTTGGTGAATGCCCGACCGAGGTTTACATGCGTTTGGGCTCGAGCCCTATCACTGTCCTGTTTAGCCTTCTTCCGTTCTTCTGTTCTTTTTCTTTTAGATGGTGCTCCTTCTTTATCCGCCATGACATCGAAAGTACAACCAAGTCCTTATAGACACATCTGGTAAAACTGTTAGGTGTTCAGCAATGCCCGTTGCTTACCGCTTACTCGGAGAACACTCTCTGTAAACACGGCTCTTCTTCTTCTCTCAATTTATTGGCGGATCGCAAACAACTTCCAGGTGCATACCACCACCTACTGTACAAGAGACTACTCCCTACTACATGTCATTTAGCCTGTTTCTTAAGTCCTACTCGTAAACACGTTTCCTTCTTCTTCTGTGGTTTAATGGCTGCGGGCCGCTGCAGGCGTGCAGACTTACTTCCGCCTCCGGGTGCCGTATTCTGGTTTGCTGACTTCCGCTGTGTCCGACCCGAGCCAGGCTACGCTAAATAGCCATATAGAGATAGGCTTTTTTGTTGCTGTTGGGTTCAAATAAATATGCGGATCTTCAAGGGGAAGTGATACGAACTAGGGACAGTTTTATGAATGGCAAAAAGTTCCGCACAGCTGCTTTAACTTCCCTCCATCTTACCAGCGTCCAGATCTCCCTGCTCATCTCTCAGCTCATGTTGCTGGCTCTTGGGCTGTTGCTTGAGCTACAGATTGAATCATGCTGTTTCCTGTTTTGAGAAAACTGTGGCTGCAAATACTGAGATCAAACAGTAAAACTAAGCAGAATATAAATAAACCAAGATTAAGTCACTGAATTGCCTCAAATGTTTTCAGAAACATATTGTAGTGCACTGTTTACCTGTAATTTGAGAATTACAGTAAAACTAAGCAGAATATAAATAAACCAAGATTAAGTCACTGAGTTGCCTCAAATGTTTTCAGAAACATATTGTAGTGCACTGTTTACCTGTAATTTGAGAACCCTCATTACCAGCTGGCCACCGTATTGTTTCCGGTGGGAAAACTCGCAATGCATCACCCACCAGCGGGAGCATTTATCGGTCTGCTGTGGTGCAGTGCATTCTGGTAGTTGTAGATTTTCTACCTCTTGAGCAAAAGCAAATGCCACAGCCCTTTTTCTCTTTGTTTTCTCTGGTCAGGTTGCACCAACACAGCCCAGTTTTATGAAAAGACCATCTGTTCAGCAGTGAAATACTTCTGTGTGAAATAACTTTCAATGGCCGCCTGTTAGAATATGAAGTTTCTTATGTGCAAATTAAAATTGTGGCCTCACAAATGTTAACATAAAACTACAAATCCCACAGGGAAAAGTATTGTAATGTATGGGGAGACAATGCACTGAAACTTCACATAGTACAACACAGGGAGTGTCTAAAAAAATGACTGTGATAACATAGAACAAATGATACAATAGAGAGTGATATAATCAAGCAGCAACCACCACATACATGTCAGCAGCATTTTATAAAGAATAACAATGGCATAACATGGCAAAAACAAGCATTTACTATCCCTGCTTGGAGGGTAAGGACTACCCAGACCTCATTGTTCTCCTAATTTACAGACATTTTTAGAGTAGGTATAACTGCAGCTGGAGCAGCTACATGACCCGCCTTCTTGCTACATGACTTGCCCACCATTCCTACACATCAGAGGTGGAGGTCCCTGCATATTGTTCCAAGCGGATATTCCAAACTACTGGATGGCAGAAAACTTAGGACACATTCACACTGGCGCTATTTGGTCCGCTTTAAATGAACCCTGGTCCGCTTCCACAGATAGTTTGGTTTGTTTGGAGTGGTGTGAACGCTCATTCAAACTCTGGTGCGGACCAAACGAGTGAGCCTTGGTCCACTTGAAAACTGGGGGTCTCGGTTCACTTGCAAGTGAACCCTGGTGCGGTTCGCTTACAGTGGGAGATGCAAACGGACTATCCAGTGAACCAAAGAGAGGAAGTGATGTATCGCAGTTGCTTGTGGCTACCCATGATGGATGGATGAGCCGGGTTTTCTTCTTCCTCTCATTTTTTTTTCTTCCCCATGCGAGCAGCTGTTGTAACAGTGTGATGTTGTCCAGGCGCAGTGTGAAAGTGAACCAAACCAAATGAAAGTGTGAAATTTTTAGGCATTCCCAGCCCAATTGAGTCCCCTGGACTATCCTGGTGTGAATGTGCCCTTACAGTAGCTGCTTTCCCAGGACTACACCTAGTTTTTATCAGATTTCTATCGATCTGTGAAGAACTGTGCTTCCTTGTGTTGGACACGAGACATCACCCGTATATTTATGGATCTACAGACACCGTTCACATTTGTAAGAGGAAACAAGGAGTAACACTGCAGGAAACATGACTGAGACAGACAGGCATTGAGGTTTGATTGCATTAAAATGGATTGCATAATTATTTGTTTGCATTCAGTGGGCCTGATACTGTGTGTGTGAAGGTGGTATTAAAGTTGTTACACACTCGATCACCTATATTACGGCAGCCTGTAAAAATACTGCAAACATTCAACATGATTCTTTAATGTCTGAGTGGGAATCAGAGCTGCTGCTGTTACTTGGCGTGCAGAAGCAGCTACAGACTCCTCACACTGTGTTCCTTTATTTCCACCGCCGCGCGCACCCCAGCGCCTGCACACGGGCACGCGCGTAACGGAGGCGAGCGGGGGAAGCGCGGCTGAGAATCTGAGTGCCCGTGAGAGCCGGTTAAGATACCAACCAACCAACCAACCAACCAACCAACTCCTGAAATGGGTGGGGGGGATAATGCCCCCTTTGATGCTGCATTCACGTGCTGCTCGTAAATCTCCGCATCCTACTTTGCAAACTGAAAACATGTGTGTTTTACTTGGCGGAGCCTTTAAGCGCACATGGCTGACAGCTGATGGTAAAATGGATTTTGGAATAGAGCTGCTTTGTGGCAGAACAATGATGAAGGACATGTTTATTTAAGAGTTCCCCCAGTGTGTTTGTAAAGATGCACACAGTTCGCATCACCTCCAACTCCACTCCTCGCTGCTTCCCTCGTGTAAAGGCGCACTTGTCAGAATTAAGAGGCGGGTCCTAACCAGCGTCACACAGCTCTCCTGCTCATCTGAGAGTAGGCAGGCCGGTGTTTTTCCACTGCCTCGGATGTCTCATGTCCCCCCGTTTTGAGAGACAAAGGTCAGAAAGAGAGGCTTATAAACAGGCTAAAATACAGGCTACCGACGCGTCCAACCCTCAGTCGCTCTCACGGACACAGGAGGACACGGACAAGACGAAACGGACAAGGGACCACGCTCAAAGGACATTAAAAGGACAAAATAACACACTATCTTACATCAACACATCAGGTAAGAGGAATTAACATCCTCATTGCACACCTTTAAAACACAACTGTGCTGCTGTGTGATTTTATCACCATTTTTATTCTAATTCTGATTTAATTGCATTTATTCGTCTTGTGTCTGAGTGAGATTTTTTTTTTTCCTGCAAATCAAGAGCAGCAATTAAGAGTTTCTGTGCTGTTTGTGTGTGGAAATAAATTAGAGGAGTGTTTTCTTGTATTTTTGGTGTTTTTTAGAGGTGCTGGTGTGAATGCAGGTGGTGGAGCTGCGATGCAGATTTGGATACAGGCTGTTCTCTGTGTGCACTGCTGGATTTCTTAACAGCTTTAAATGCAACCTGAGTTTTTTTTCCATGTCTTCTCCGTGCGTGAGGTGCGCACTGTTTCATACACGCGGCCGTCAAACGCATTTATGGGAGATTTTATTTATCATTTATTAAGTTTTATTTATTTTCCTTTATGTGAAGGATGTCGAGCAGTCTATTTTTTAACACTTAAACGCTCCCACAGTCTTTTTCTCTTTTCCACATCTTTAACATGTTTATTTGTTGACATTCACGCATAAATAAATAGTCATGTTGTTTGTTTTTAGACTCAATTTTAAGCGTGTTTAATTCCGTTATTGGACAACAGCAAAAAAAGGGAAGTGAGGCGCTCGGTGCGCTGAGAAGGCGGAGATGCTCTTCAGTCGCACGTTGCACATCGTGCGCTGTTTCTCCTCAGCACGAGCCTCCTCTCGCTCTCGCTCTCGCGCACTCCCCCCCCCCCCCCCCCCTCTCTCTCCTCTCTGAATCCAGCCTGTCTCTCATAGTCTCTCTACCTTTGTCTCGTTTCCTCTTTCCCCCTCTCCCTCACCCTTTATATCGCTTAGTTTTTTGCTGATCAGCCTCGTGACAGTGAAGCAGAGATTTTGTTTTCATGCAGAAAAAAAGCAGCCTTGTATATTTTTGGATGATTTTGCAAATATGCCTTGTTGACATGTTTTCAACATCTGGTGCACCTTAAATGTCAAATGCATGCAGAAGCATCATTCTTTGAATATCTGCACACAGTTTCGATTTGTATTAATAATGATGGGTGCTGTACTGGGTCTTTATTTTTGGGTCTTGATAGTAGTGAACCTTGAGTTTATTTGTGGCTGTTGTAATGGCTGAAAGAGAGGAGGGTTTAATGAGGGCTGCAAAGTTTCTTTGGTAGGGTTGGGTTGCGATTACAGTTAGCTGGGTCAATTTTGAATCTGTTGCAACAGTGGAAAATTACTCGGAGTTGTTAAGGCTCAAAGTCTAACAAACAGATTGATTTTTTTTTTTTTTTTCCAGTTAGCAAAGAGCAGCATCCAAAACATTTAGGAAGCCAGGGATTGATGTGAAATCAGCATTGCAAAACTTGAGGTTTTATTTGTAAAGTCATGTAAACCATCAAGATTTAATAGAGATAAAAGGTGCTGTGTGGAACTCTGGAGAAACATGGTCGATTGCCAAGTCTCATTTCCAGCTTGTCAAACACCGTCACTTTCAGTTGGTGGCTCGGTGCAGACCTGGGAATGAGACTCAACAATCAGCTATCTTTTCCCATAGTTTACTTTCAAGTCGAAATAGTTTCAACAAGATGTTCTAAAACTGAATTCAAAACAGTGCTATCGAACTCCGACCCTATAGTTTTGAGGATGACCATGTTTGGTGTCACAGTATATGCTCTACAAGGTCAGGCTGATATGGGTGTTTAAAGGATCGCACTGCTGGCAGGATGAAAAAGTCCCTGAAGCAGCATTCAGATCACCACGGGTCAACAAATTTTTCCCTGAAACCCAAAGTAGCAAAGTTTTTGTTGGTTGGCAGCACTTTACAATGTGGTGACCGGCCACACTTAGTCAGCATGTGAGGGAAATGTAGAGGGCGGCAGGAGAAAACAAAGTGTAACATCACATTTTTGGGACTGGTTCATTACAGCTGTGCGGTTGGGGTGGAACCACCATTGTTTTCCAGCTGAATCGGCTGATAAACTGGTTTAGTGGGCTCATTTTGGCAACTAGCTCAGTCCATAGAGACCTGGGTTGGGAACTGGAGGGTTGCTGGCTCAAGTCCCTGCATGGACCAAATAGGGAGTGTGGACTGGTGGCTGGAGAGGTGCCAGTTCACCTTCTGGGCACTGCCGAGGTGCCAATGAGCAAGGCACCGAAACCTCAAGTGACATCTCTCCATTTAATGCATGTGTAGGTCCTGTTTGTGCAGGTGTGTATATTTCGGGCCTGTGTGGCTTTGGGGATTAATTAAGTATATCTTCTTCATCTACAACACAAAACTGTGTGTGTGTGTGTGTGTGTGTGTGTGTGTGTGTGCGCGTGCGTGTGTGTGCACACATGCAAGAGCTCCTGGCCCTGAGTTTAATCTAATCTTGTCTGGTGTAAATTTGTCATCGAGCTGATGTGCGGCACTCTTCTGAATCTGCCACTATAAGTTAGGGCTGCACAGTTAAAAGTAAAATGTGTCACAGCATACTTTTAAAAATAAAGCCATGTGTTACTACAGAGATGCCGCAGCCCACAGATCATATTCCAGATGCAAGGGATTACAAATATTTGGTACAGCAGAAATCATGTTAGTATCAGTGAAAATTAAATGCAACAATTACTGTTACCGCTAAAGTTGCGATTCATATGGTAGTATCTGTCAAAAGAATCACAACATTAATTAATTTATTAATTTATTTTCAAGTCATGCAGCCCTGCTGTGAGTTCAGGATCAGATCAGAACTCTTGCGTCCAGACACACACCTCAGGGTTGGCTGTGTCTTTGTGTCCTGTTGTGTGCGTCTCTTAGTGAGTCAGCATCTGAACAGGTTAAGTTCCCGTATGTCCGCGCTCCAGGTTGAGCTCAAATTAGTGCTGTGACTTGTGATGAATAAGTGATCAATTCTGTGTTTTAAACACCATAAAACACTTATACTTCATGATTTATTAATCCTAAACTCCATTATATATATATTTTTAATGGAGTTTAGCTTGTGTAGGAGACGCACTTTCTCTTGGTGCTCAGCCAACACACCCAGTTCTTCACCTGATTATGAAAGAAGCATCACTTGAACACGAGAGTCATGTTTATACCTGCAAATTAAACAGCGTTCATGGACTGGATGGATTTGACAGTTATGACAAATGGACATTTATTTAAGTGGAACTGTACTGGGCTTCTGTTGTTTTTGAGTAACTGCTGACACACTGCTGTTGTCTCCTCCGTCCTGCCAGTCTTGTCACTGAAAGCTACTGTAATAACTGCAGGTGTGTTTGCTTTCAGATCATTTAAATCATTAGCCCAAGATTAGTAAAACGTGTGTTTGTGTCAGTGAAATTCTTAGCCACAAGCACATCACCATTTCCAGAGCTGTTTCTACAAATGGAAACTGAGGGAGAGCCTCCAGTGACACAGTGAATAAAACCATCACTAGTCCCAGTGAAGGAGTCGCTATCAGACTTACAGTATATGACCGTGTGTCCTTGACTTCAGCTCTCGTTGAACGGCCATTGCTACTGTACCTATTAACCAGCATGAACCACTAACCCACATACAGCTGCCCCTTTAATCTTGTACGATTTTATCTAATTGTGCTGTAGTGTGAACAGATAATAATCGTGGTCAGCAGCTTTGACAGACTTCATTTACCTTGCAGCTGAAGGTGAAAACTGTAAGTATGTTGATTTACAGCCGGCTCTCACTGGAGGTTCAGGCTTAATGTTATTAAAAGGACTGTAAAGCGCACATCTTTATACAGCATGATGGAAGTCAGTCACTCTGATGGAAGGTCAATGACGGACTGTAATAGACCACTGCCACCTTGTGGCTGTCAGACCAATGGTTTATTGATAAGTTGGAAGAACTCCGCATTAAAAATGGATCAGCAGAATTACCAGGAATGAAGCAAGCAAAGCAACGCTCCATGACAACTGAGCTAACTCAGCCAACAGCATGCTGGGACAGGTCGCCGTCCATCGCCTGCTACGGTACATTCAAGACCAGATGAAGAGAGGTGGAGGGACCGGAGATGAGACATTGTAGCAAACTCAAAACATTTCAAGAATCAGCGATGTGACATTCAGAATCAACGCTTATGTTCCCTGGATTCGCCGGGCTTTGACTTCATTGTGGTCATAAAATGTCCGTTTGAGCTTTTGCACCCAAATGACACGTTTACTCCAGCATTGTCTGAAAAGTTGTTTGGATGAGCAGTTCTTGAAAATGCTACTAGAAGCAATGCTGGAGGCCAAGCAAATAGGCAAGGCAAGAGTGTCAGAAAATAGCAATAATGTCACCAGTGGTGTAGTGGAAGTTGATGAGGTGGGTGTACTACTAGGTAGATAGGTAGGTTACCAATGAGGAAGTGGGCATACTCTCCTATATATTGCAATGGCTGTTTTGCTGATAGGTGGGTATACTGTCACTGGATAGAAAAAGAAGTGGGTATACCCCGTATACCTGAGTATACCCTCCACTACACCACTGATGTTCATCACTGTTTTGACAAGCCAGAGGGGACCTACTCACAACAAATGGCTTGTTTTGTCTGACTTACAGTCTAAAACCCAAATATGTTCAGTTTACCATTACATAAGGTAACAAAAGGTAGAGAGCTGAGAAGCTGGAACAGTGAATGTTTGGTATCAACCAATCTTTTCACGTCTAATTCCGATTACTGTTAAAGTACTATAATCAAAATCTTCTAGCAGCTATAGGCTGAAACACAGTGTTTGTTTACAATAACTTCCAGGTAGAAAACCTCCGGGTAACGTACATAAAATGAAACGGTGCTGACCAAATGCTGCTTCAGTTAGTTTTTAGCCAACAATTCCACCTAAAAAAAACACTAACAGTTTAAGTGGACGCTACATTTAGAATATTTTCACTGCTTCACCTTGCTGTCAGAAGGCCCTTTGAGATGGGGAGACTGGAGCCATTATCTCAAAGTCACCACACCTCGTGCTAAAATGCGTTTTGCTGCAGCCCCGCCCACAGTACATTGCTTTGCTTCCATGCTGGTAGATATGATTTATCAAAGATGCCAGCAAAGCAGCACAGTAGCCTACATAAAATAAGCATAGCAGAAATATCAGATCAGACCGCTCTGTTTAACTATATACGGCTCAAAATGACAAAAGAAAGAAACAAGTTCTGCTGATTTCACATACCTGTAATCCAAATCAATTGCCAGTTTCTACCCAGAAGTGATTGTTGTTCTTTCGACATCACTGTAATTTGGCCTATTTGCTAACAAGTTCACTATATCAGTTTTATAAGGCGTCAGTGTTGTTTATAGCTTCCTCCTGCTGCCACCCAGTGGCCAAAAATGTGTCATTGCAGGTGTCAAAAAACAAGAATCCATGCGCTGTGACAGAACATGCTGCGAACATGTTTGCTTCATGCGAGTATCATAAACTTCCATCATAGTACTGCATGTTGTATGTGCAGTATATTGTATTAATTTGACTGATAACAACTCACAAGCGCCCTCTAGCAGCAGAGAGGGTGAACTAGAGCGAAAAGAAAATGGTTAATGGTTAAAGCCCCAGTTGATGCTGGTATGATCACCGTTGTAGTTGACTAACTATCATGATAGTTATAAACCAGCATTTTTTTGTATAAATCTCCATTGATGGTATTGAATTTATGCATGAACTGCAGTTTCAGCGCCATCTGCTGGCAAAATCAAGAGTAGCTTCTTTACTCATTAGAATCTAGTGACTCAAACTTACTGGCAGCAGAATATTTTAAGATCTGACTCGGTGCAATTGAGATAGCAGTCCCTACTTGCCACCTATCTGACATGACATGAATGCAGGGTTAAGATGATAAAAGCTGGTGCATTCTTGCAGCCGACACGTCATTTATGATAAGCCCCAGCTTAGTACTAAACTGACTCACTCAGGATAAGAGCAGAGACCTCTGTCAGGGCAAATGTCCTCTGAACAACCAAAACAACCCAAGGATCTCTGGAAAATTTTGGAGCTACTGATACTGCTGTAGGTTGCAGATACAAATCTTAACTAAGTCCCGTGGTGTGTGATAATGAGATGGATGTTGACAGTATGTGTAAACAGGAGAGAGGCCTATTTTGAATGCAAAAAGGCTTACCAAGAATCAACACTGACTGTTGACTCTAGCCAGATAAGACTGAAAGGTATGCACCTCTCCGTTTTCCCTGTAACTTTTCACACTTCCTGTTATCTCTCTTTGTGCCTCTGTCTCACACTTGCACACTCATTCACTCAGCGTTTCTGTCCCTCATCCTGTGCCGTCTCTAACCTCCTCGGTTTCGTTGTATCTGTTGCATCTATTTTTTCTTTATCTGCATGTGACTCACTTTTCTCTGTCACTCTCCTTTTAGTAACCCCTGTCTATATCTGCTCTCCCCTCCCCTTTTCTCAGTTAACTTTTAACAGCTCTTTTTTTCACGCTATTATTTGGTCGCTTTGCCCTCTCACTCTTGTTTCTCTCTGCGTCCCCCTCCCTTTTCCTCTCCTCATGTCCCATTTTTTCCTCTCACGCGATTATATGCAAAATAAAGTCTGTCTCTTTCTATTTCTCTAAAATGAAGGTGATATAAAAGGAGGTATGAGGCAGAGGATAAAATGATCGCGAGGAAACGGGCAGGAGGAAACGGAAGATGCAAACAGAGGCATGAGGCTTAGAAGCAATAAAGAAGATGCAAGTCTTCAGGGATGGGAACAGCAGAGGAAAGAGGTGGAGGAAGAAAGGAGGAGAAGACGGGAGTCGAATGACGAGAAGTTTAAAGAGGAGGAGGAGGAGGAGGAGGGAGGAGAAGTATGAGGAAGAGAAAACAAGGGGGAGGGTAAAAGATGGGAAAGAAAGAAACACAACAAAGAATATATGATAAAGGAAATTGTAGGAGAAGATGGGTAATGGAAACAAGGAGAGGGAGTTGGAGAAAGAAAACAAACGCGAGGATGGACCACTTCTGCACAGTCAACACATTCTCTCTCCGACCTTGTCATGCATCGATGTTTGCTCATGGATTTTCCAGGTCCAGACACGACGTGAAAGATACCCTGGTGATGTTCTGGGACACCATGTCAAGTTCTGCCTGTTACATGCATTGTCGTCTTTCAAAATACACTTCCGTTTTCACAAGAAATATACCATTTACAGTCAGTCGCTTTCAAAGTAAAAGCACTAAATCGGCACAACAATGGGAATTGATGTTTTTTTTTTCCTCCAACAACAAAAACACATGGTTAGGTTTAGGAAAATAGATCAGGGTTTAGCTTTATAATACCACGGGACGTGAACAACGCTCTCCTGGGCCAAAGTCGGTTTGTTGGACTTTTGCCACCGTAACTTTCGTTCTTGTCCCGCCGCAGTTCCCCCTGATGCCACCGAGCACAGTTAAACCATAACAGCGACCGGCCAAGTATCATGCCAACGTGAAAGGACAGCTTTTTTCTAAGTGCCTGCAAGTCACTGCCCAAGCGCCAGATTTCCACAACTTCGGAATGAGACCAGACTCCATTTGTTGTTGTGTGAAACTTTTGACTCTGCACTCTAGTGCCATTGTCTGTATTTGTTACATCATAAAGGACACATGGAATAATGAGGGCAGTCATGGTAAAATGAGCCTTAAGCTGTTACTAACAGTTTTCAGGTGATTTGTAAAGATGGCTGTAGTTTTGTGATACACCAGTTTTCTTTGCTGTATCTGGCACTGGACTTTTTGGGGGTCTTTGTAAATTCTGAAACTATCCCAGACACTGACTTCTTCGACATCTTGCTAGTGTGTCTGTCATGGGTATTAAAACTGTCAGAGTCACAAAACTAGGCCGATTACTAAGTTTATAAGAACTAATAATTAATGTTGAAGCATAATGAATTATGTTGGATTACTATCTATTCATTTGTGGGCTATTTGGGGTTTCTGGGGTAATGGCACAGCTGGGTTTTGCATGTGTTTCCTTAAATACTGTAAAGTATAATATCAGATCTGATTTTTAGGCAGCTGCAAAATAATGACATTTATCATCCTTGCTAGATGATAAACGCTAGAATCCAACGAGTTGGTCATTCTTCATAAATTAGTAAGCAGTAAGGCTTGCTCATTTGCAATAATGAAACTGATGTTTATTACATGTGGTCAAAACAAAACTGAAAGAGAGGTGGAGACTGGAAAATAGGAGGAGGATGAGGAGTGATAGAAATGTGGAGCAAAGGAGGAGGGAGGAGAGGAGTAGATTTAATAGGTGGTCAGCCCAGTGGAAATGTACATGGTCTTAAAATAGGAAAGTGTGTTATGTAAGTGGTTAGAAAGTGTGTGTGTAATGCTGGCTGGGTTCTGAAGTCATTACATGAGCCTCGGCCCAGAAATCACACACACACACAGACACCAGACAATGAGTCTCTATGTTTTACACCAAGCTTTTGGCCCGAGCTTTTAAATCGTCCCACAGTTCACAGCGATTCCCACGGCCAGTCTCGCTCTCTAGAGGTCGTTTTGTAGGCAACAATATTTCCTGTTGATTTATCACTGCTGTCATCTAGGAATTTCTAACAGTAACTCTGAGGACTTTCTAAGACATTGTCTACTTTGGGTTTTCTAATGGAGCTTCTTTGGAAGGGGCTCTTTTCTTTGGAAGGTGAGCCATGGCAGCTACTTCTGCTCATGCTCACTGCTCAAGTCCATCCATTCTCTGCTGCTCATCTGGGTTCAAGGTAGCCCATACACCCCTTTCACCAGCCATGTCCTCCAGCAAGGAGGATCCAAAGCTGTTCCCAGGCTAGATGGGATATGTAACCCCTCCAGCGTGTTTGTCTTGTCTTCTTGGCTTGGAACACCTCCACAATGAAGCGTCCAGGATGCATTCAGATTAGATGCTGGATCCACCTCAGCTTTTGATGCAAAGGAGCAGCAGTTCTTTTCCAGCCTATTCTAAAGGCTTGGACATACCGAACCGGCATCAAAGAACAAATGGTGACAAAGGCCAAGAGTTGCTTTGTCTCATGTCTCCTATTTCTCAGCCAACAGCCAACTAGCACGTACGTTCTGTGCCTGCATGAGAGGAAATACCTCTCCATACCAGCAGGTGGTGGTAGTCTGTATTTGTCCTTCAAAAAGGAAAACTGGAAGACTGACAGGACGGATTCAAGATGCTAGTTAGCAAGATACCACATTAACACAACCCAATGTTGCAAGAACAAATGTGCTGCGACATGAAACAGAGGTTTCTGAGATGAAAAACAATCAATCCAATGCTGTTGGAGGACTAACTTAAGACTATTGTCAAGATGTTGGCAAGCATTGTCAAGTGGTGTGTCGTAATGCATGAGGAGTAGTAACAACAACAACAAGGGCGAGTGCTATCGACACGATCGAGACTGTTCTATGTCAACATGTATTCTTAATACAACATGGCAGTTTGCTTGTCTCCACCCTTATAACCCAGGCAAAACACAGTTTGTTGGCATGGCTATGCGTCAGTGGGGACTTGATGTGATGGAGGAGGAGATATACGCACATCACCGGTAGGTGCAAGGCTGTCAACAAGCGTCAAAGAAAAGGAAAGGAAAAAAGCCTGCACACTGCTCCAAGTCACAACTGTGGTTTATTAGGACAACGTTTCGATCCCTTCTGGATCTTCGTGAGGTCAAACAGTGGCGACTTGATGTGATGTCACCATGGAAATCAGAGAGTGGTTTTCCAGATTTAAGACCTTCAATGAGTATTTGTCAACAACGTTAAAAGGATTGCAGCCGCATTGCCCAGATCATTAGACTCTTTGTTGATACAAGAAGTGAAGTATAATTTATGTCTTAATTTGTTTTAACCATAACAAAATGTTAGATCATATCATCATTATGTTTACCCTCTAGCACCTGTGTTAGCATAGTTAGTGTTTAGAGGAAGTTAGTGAATGTTAATGTGTAGAACAGTACTGCTTGGACAACCTACATTAAAATTTTCCAAAAGAACTGGTAATACAAAACTCACCACGTCCTGTACGGCAGAGGGTTTGAATATTGTAAAGCACACAGGGTAAATGTATTACACAATCTTCCCTGAAGATGACAAGGTTGAAGGAAGATGCACAAACATAAAGTAGCAAAACAAACATCTATTTATATTAACACACACAGCTTAGTTCTTTAATAATTGATATTAATGTGCATCAGTATTGATTGTGAATCTCATGAACTCTCATCCTACTCCTCTGTATCTCCCCTCCGTTCCTCCTCTTGTTCAGCAACATTATTTGTTCTAGATGGCTGAATATGCCAAATAAGAGCTCAAAGTGAAAATGAGGCCTGTATCGTAGAGACAAACCTTTTTAAAGATACAAATATTTGGTTAATATTCCGCATCTTTTGCTTTATTTGATTGTTTTCCTGAGAGATAAATGGATAAGAGATAGGATTATTTTTGTCTAGTGTTTGTATTGTGTCCTATGTAACCAAATCAAGTCTAATTTGATACATTTCACTCAACTTTCAGCAGTAGCTGTTATACAGGTGAGTTAAAAGCTTCCATGGTGTGCCACAAGGCTCAACTCTGAGTCCTCTTCTTTTTCATATGTACGTTACCAAGGGGGGGGGTCATCATCTGCAAGGACTGAGATTTTTAGGGGTTGTTTGACTCTCATTTATTTGCTGATGACACCCAACTCTATAGTGATGTCCATCCTGTCTGTTTTTATCATGAACAGTAGGATTGTCGAGTGATTATTTGTTTATTTTGCAAAAATGAGCCAAAACAAGGCAGTTACAATGAAATACATCCTTAAATCAACATGCAGTATCAGTAAGGGAGCCCTGAAGTCAGATAACCAATTTTAAATGAGTGAAACACATTTGAAAGTCGAAGTAGTAGTAGTAGTAGTAGTAGTAGTAGTAGTAGTAGTAGTAGTAGTAGTAGTAGTAGTTGTAGTAGTTGTAGTTGTAGTTGTAGTTGTTGATGATTTAGATCCAGGAATATGTTATTATAGATTCCGACCCTTTGTAATGGTCCGTCAAGCTGTCAGAGTAAGCTTGGAGCCCACACTGTGACTAACTGCACTACCTGAAGAAATATCAGCAATCTTTTGGAAAAACAAAAGTGATTTCAGAGACAAAGGGACTGAAGGGTTTACAATATGTATTTGAAGAATATATCCAGGATGTCAAACTGACTCAGCAGCTAAAAACAGGTTAAAAAGACAAAGATACTTGAAAGCTAAAGCCGAACTAAAGACTACAGATCACAGTGACAGAAGGCAATGAAAATAAAGGGATATTTTGTTGATATTGCACATTAATATCAACCTGCCTTCGAGGGGCAGGTCTTAGCAAAGGGTCAATTCATTCAAGTGTTTCTATAAACACAGTCTCTATTATTCCATTCTCTTCACGGTCACAGAGCATTAGCCAGTGTTACAGGATTTCCTCTAATACTCTGTAGCTGGTTTTGTTATTCACATCAAAATGTCAGTCCGCTTCCATACTGGAAGTAATAATACTTTGACTCATAGCTATTACCGTCTACTGCTGCAAACAGTTTTTCATGGACATAATGGAGTCCGCTGTCTCTCTAAACAGGAAATACTTACACACAAAAATGTACGACACACCCACACACACACCCACACACACACCCACACACACACCCACACACACACACACACACACACACACACACACACACACACACACTACACACTACACAGGGCAAGTTGTTCCAGTTTGCTCAGTGTTATTAATTAACTGTCTAGGAAGTCAGTCATGAAGAGAAATGCGAGTGTTTTTGAAATCATTAACTAGTTTTAGGGATCATTAGATAGGTGCCAAGTATACTTTACTTATACACGCATAGAAAGTTGAACTCTCATCAAAGCTAATTTTGTCAGGCAGGTTTGAACTTGAATCTGTAGAAACAGAAGGAGGAAGAAATCAGCTAATCTATTGAAACTAGAGAAGTGAGATTTTTTTCTCAGTTCAACGGCTCTCTCCTTTATCTGTGAGCAGATCTGTACCAGCACATTCAACTGTAAATATTTCTGTCTTAAAGAAGCACGTCATACATATGTGATGGATTTTATCTCTGTTTGCAAACATGATAAAAAACAAAAACACAGTGTTTTTATAGCTAGGTAAAAGAAGCTTCTGCGTCTACAATATCTTTATGGTAAAACTGTTATTTTGGGAACAGCGCCTAGGAAATAATACTCATATCAGTAGGGCGCAACAGAAAAAGCCATCTTGTCATCGATGCTGCTCAGTGTAAATATCTTGCAGAAAGTCAGATAGAGAGTGACTGAATGAAAGAAATGAAAAGAGAGAAAGTGAGGTTACAGCAGTGTGGCAGATGGAAAGAGATAAAGACATGACATTTTCCACAATGACAGGCATCTGCTGACTACTAAGTATGTCTATCTCTCCCTGACTCTCTCCCTCTCCCTCTCTCATGGTCATTGTCAGGTGGAAATTTACAGCTCTGGTTCTGTCATTGTGGCCTCGATTGCACTGCTTAGACATTCTGACCAATCACAGTGTCACATTTAATAGTTTTAATGAGGAAGGGAGGGAGGAGGAAGAGGGGGTTGGGGTATGTTTTCTATTTCACCACACTATTAGACATTAACCTTTAAATGGACATTTTAAAGTTTGTTTGTTTTGGCTTTGATTAACTGCAGCTCTTCTTCAGAGCTGATACATGTATGAAAGTAACTCACCTTGTTGTTACAACACTGAGCAAACTGGGTCACACTGAATGACTTTGAAATGTCCTTGGTAAACTCTGAATCACATCTAAAATAGAATCGGCAATTGAAACCCAACCCAAATGTGGCGGCGTATTTTGACTCGTATTCAATATCTCTGCACCTCGCCCCTTCTTTAGTTCAGATCACAATAACATTTGACCAGAACTGGCGCAAAATAACCACCCTGACCAGTACGAACTTAAATGAGCCAAATACAAAAACTCAACCAAGTACATTTTTCTAATGTGATAGGAAGCAACGCCACAGTTTGTGTAACTACATCCTTTGAGTGGAATCAGTTTTTAGATGATCTGGTTTTACAGGTTATGTTTAACAGTCAGTGTTGGCACAGATAATGCGATAATCAAATGTGTAATATAATTAAATCCAACCTAATGATTATCATTACAGGCTGTATGTGCTTGCTTTAGCAACAAGTCTCACAGCAGCGAAGCCAAGAGTGTGGCTTTGTGGATAGGTAATGGTATTGTGAGGGCTTGTGTTGCCACTTGTACACTCAGACTTCCCGATGTAGACCAGAGTTAATTTAAAGAAGCCAAACTACAAGAATCAGCTCGAACTGATGGCCCTCCAGGCTCTTCTTTTTTTGTAATGTGTGGTTTATGGACAGGTTCTAAAGTCTTACAACATATTCAAACATTATTTGTTGAAGTATTTCACTGCAGCAAAGATGGTCTTTTCACAATTAGGGGCTGTCTGTACAGTAGAAAGATGCCAATACTTCAAATGGGCCTTTTTCACAGCAGACATTTTGACTCGTCATAGTAGGAAAAAAGGGCGGCCTAGCAGTGACTAGCATCATCGCCTCACAGCAAGAGGGCTCCTGGTTCGAACGTGGGGTGGGGGAGTCCTTCTGTGCAGAGTTTGCATGTTCTCCCTGTGTCAGCGTGGGTTTCCTCCAGGTACTCCAGCTTCTCCCACAGTCCAAAGACATGCAGGTTAATTGGTGATTCTGAATTGTCCGTTGGTGTGAATGTGAGTGTGAATGGTTGGTGACCTGTCCAGGGTGAACCCTGCCTCTGGCCCTATGTCAGCTGGGATAGGCTCCAGCCCCTGCAACCCCTAGAAGGATATGTGGTTACAGAAAATGAAAGAATGAATAGTAGGAAAAAGCACAGGTGAAACTGATAACATTAAAAATGGTTCAGTTCCATTAAGTGTCCCAGTAAGTTATTCCAGTAAGGACAATACCAGGGCCTCCCCTAAATGGAATGCAGCTCACATTAATGTTAAGGAACACACCTGTGCTCCTGGAATCCTGAAAATGAGAGACAAAATGGAGGGAACGAAGAGGAGAGAATGGAAAATAAAAAGAATCAGAGCCAGAGAAGAGATGAGAAAAAAGACAAAAGGAAGACAGGAGACAGAAGGAAGAGCGCTCTATATATACCTTTTTCAAGTTGTTTACACCTTTGTGTAAACATGGCTTAAAAAAATACTGATATAGCATTTTGGATTTGAACTGAAATGAGAGAGAGATCAGAGAGAGAATCGAGACATGTGGTTCCAGACGTCTGAATCTCTGCCCACGTATTTCTCAGGGACTGAAAACAGTTTCGTGTCGTCCTCATTGAAAATAGCCGAGCCAATCAGAGCCTGTCCGTTCCAATCCAGCCTGTTCCACAGAGAACTAGATTGCCACTCAGAGAGCACATACTTCTGCCAAAGCCACACGCCCTATCTCGCAGTGTAACGAAAATCAAAACAATGGGTGTATCCACCCTGTCATTGGGATCCGCTCCAGAATTCAACAGGCTCTTCCTTTGCCTATGCTACACCCTTTCACCAAAGCCTCATCCACACTGACACGAATATGTTGATTTGTTTTTTGTTAACGTAGACAGGGAAAGCAGAGTTTTGGGTTTGAGATGTCACAGTGGCTACGGTTACGTGATGGCTTCTCATTTGGAATGAAATAAATCTGAATGAAATCATTTGGAATTAAAGTTTTTCCAGGTAGTTTACATGGGAAATATTCATTCCGAATGAGGGTTTACATGGGAGATCAGTTCAATCGCCTGTATTCAGGTCTGCGCAAGGTTTGGGGCAGGGAAGGTTTCTGATTGGATAGGGGGCGGGGCGGATGTTATGTGTTTACGTTTACCGGAAGAAAACACTGTAGTCTTCGCTCCGGATAATAAGATGCTTGACGTCACCGTTCTTAGTGCGTTTTTCAGGCGTGTTTTGCTTATATTCTTGAAGCAGCAGTACGACAACAACCTTGTTCTGCTAATGCTTCATCTGTTGAGGAGGAGAAGGGAGGTAGAAGACCGTGCTGTGGCGAATGGAAACCGGTGAGTGCAACAAGTCCGACTGCTCTATCTCAGCCCGCTGCTATGCAGCCCGTTGCTATGCGAGCTATATACGTCATCGCGCCAGAAGGGCAAGGAAACGAGCATGCGCAGAAAGACCGGAATGAATTTAAAGAGGAATGAGTGTATACATGCACACAAAATTCTTTCATTCGGAATGACAAATGGAATAAACCACCCCCTTTCATCGGATTTAATTTTCAATCGGAATGACCGTTTACATGACCACTTTTAATCGGAATGGCCTTTCATTCCGATTAAAAGTGGAATTAAACTGTGCATGTAAACGTACTGATTGTGTGTCTATATCTTCTTTGTGAGGTGTGACAGATGTGACCCGTGTAATCAATCGCCGCTTTTTCCCCCCAGTAATCAATAGCTAGTTCCGAAAATGTTGAGGCAGAGGGTACTGTCTGTAGCTCTGGTTGAGGGTGAGAGGCTGTCAGCAGATAAACAGAGATCTGTGTGGGTACATGAGACCCTAAATGGAATGCAGCTCACATTAATGTTAAGGAACACACCTGTGCTTTTACTACTATGACATGTCAAAATGTCTGTTGTGAAAAAGGTGTATTGGTGCCACATGACCAGAGAAAACCAACGAAAAGGACTGTGGCATTCACTTTTGCTCAAGAGGTAGAAAACCTCCAACTAGCAGACTGCAGGCTCAGTAAAGCCTGAACGTCATTGTCGGTCTGTTTGTGTTGTCTGTTGGGTTTTTAAAGACGGCGGTTCATTGGCTAAGTTCGTTCATTCAAGGCACAGTTACGTCAGTCAGGGTTCGTCTTGCGCTGGGAGAGTACCCCTGAAAAAGGAGCACCAAGTTAGCTTTGGTTCTTGGTTTCTAATCCTTGAATGCACAATGGAGGTAAACAGTAGTACCAAAATCAAAAACAAGCAGGGAACAACTATTATTGAGACCACTGCAAGCTCATTGACGATTTCTCAATTGACCTCTCTGTTGTTGCCTTCTTCATCCTCTCTTTCCAACCTGTAGAGTATGACAGGCACACTGATGTCATCACAGTCAGTGTCTCAGGTCAAGAAAAAACCTGCTATTTTTTAGTCCTAGCTGGGAACCAACTTTATGGTCTTAAAATTAGGTGTGGGAACTGATTCCATGTGGGTGGAAAAGGAGTAAAAACAGCCATCTAAGAACTACGGTGGTTCTCAGTTCTTGTGCTTCAGACTCAACAAAAGGGGGTTTCTTAGAACTCTGAAAAAGTTCCTCCAGCCTGAAAACACCTAAAGACTGAGAAACTACCACCAGTCACCAGTGTCAAGTGTTTTTTGTTAATCTGAAAGTCTGCTGAGCTTATAATGTGTTGGCGGCAGTATTTAAAAGCTGCTGTCAGTGGATTCATTTCAGATCAGTTCTCACTGGATTCTTCCTCTGTCTCCTGTTTCTGCAGAATGGCTCAAAAAGAGAAACTTCAGTGCCTGAAGGATTTCCATAAGGACACTCTGAAGCCATCTCCTGGTAAAAGCCCTGGCACCCGGCCTGAAGACGAGGCAGAGGGCAAACACCCCCAGCGGGAGAAGTGGGCCAGCAAGCTGGACTTTGTTCTGTCTGTGGCTGGCGGCTTTGTTGGTTTAGGGAACGTCTGGCGTTTCCCGTACCTCTGCTATAAGAATGGTGGAGGTAAGGCATTATTTATTTACACAGAGGGAGGGTTTGCTTATCAACCCAGCTCTGGTTTTCCACATTGTTCTGATTTGATTTCATGCTGATTATGTTTTCACTCCACCCAGGTGCTTTTCTCATCCCCTACTTCATTTTCCTGTTTGGCGGAGGTCTGCCGGTCTTCTTCCTGGAGGTCGCCCTGGGTCAGTTCACCTCCGAGGGTGGCATCACCTGCTGGGAGAAGCTGTGCCCCATCTTTACTGGTATGTGGCTCCTCATCAGTCAATTGAATTGATTATTGGGGGGCAGTCCCAGCATGAATGGGTGTAGAGAGCAGCAGAAAGAGTGGGTGTGTCTCTCTCAGACACTGCTCCTGGACATGCATCACTAAACACCATTAAGAGTCTAGTCTTTTAAATTGTGGTTGACAAGGGAACAGAACCCCTTGAAGCTGGAATGGACATGATATAAGTAAATTAAAGGGGTTAAACCAATGAATCTGATCGTCAAAAGACCAAAGTTAAGCCCTAAATGTTTGCATATATTTGCACAGGGGTCCGTTACGTCACAATCCGCCCTCGAGAGTCGATGTAAAAATCAGGCTTCTGGTGCAGTTTACAGTCTGCACCTCACTGCAAATACAGCAAACACAGTTTAATATCTGTTTGGACCAGCTGTGTTCTGTTGTTGTCATAGCTCTGACTATAGCCCCGCCCACTGCCCCGCCCCCGTGACATCTCGCCGATGACTGATGAGCACGCAGCACGGTGTCAGCAGCCTCTTTCCTGCCCAACTACTGGGCTTAAATTTTTCCAGACCTCTGTTGTTTTTCACAGAGGAATGGCTGTGCAACATAAGGCTGAGTCACACCAGGCTCTCCTCCAATCAGACTGCTGAGACTTTACCCTGCAACCGTTACCAGGCAACCAGGCCTGCGCTGGTACACCAACACACTGAGGCCTCTATTCTGCTTCTGCCTCCTCTAGCTCTCACCTCCTCTCCTGTGAAAACCTCCTCTCTTCCAGGAAAACACATTTACAGTTCTTAGATGGATTCCCTGATTTTTACTTCTGCCGTCGGAGTTAGACATGTTTTTTTTTTTGTTTGCCCAGCTGTACTCTTCAGTCTCACCTTCTTCCTTTCCTCCATCATACATCCTTCCTAGTCTTCCCTCCTAAGCTTCTCCACTACTCTTTCTCCATGTCCCTCATCAGTTCTTCTCACCTCCTCCTCTCCTCCTGTTCACTATCAGCTGATTAAGGTTAATTTATTCATCACTGTTTATTAATTTCTCCTTCTTAATATTCATACTGACGATTCATCTCGAGCAAACACGCATAAACCTCTTTATATTCTCCCTCGTTCATTAAATATACTCCAGTAATCCTATCGTCGTAACCGTTTGTTATTTCATTATCTTCATTTAATTATTTACCTCTGCTGCCGTTCTCACTTTCACATATACACACGGTCTTTCTTCCTTTCAGACACATTATCCCTCCGCCGTCTCGCACACACAAACACACGCCCGAGCCGGTGTACAGAGTGTCCCAAATCACACGTTGCTACGGCAACAGCACGGCAACACATCAGAGAGATGGCGAGAGAGAGAGAGAGAGAGAGAGAGAGAAAAGAAGCAGAGCAGCGAGATCTGAGGAGCCATGAGATGGATTGATAAAGACGAGAGAAAGGGGGAGAGAAATAAAGACGGAGAGAGAAAGAGGGGGTGAATGGAAAAGAGACAGTCAGAGGAAAAAGAGAAAGCGGAAAGTGATAGAAAGGGAGGACAAACAGAGGGAAAAGAGTGAGACGGAAGAGGAGGGGAAAATGAGAGACAAAATGGAGGGAACGAGGAGGAGAGAATGGAAAATAAAAAGAATCAGAGCCAGAGAAGAGATGAGGAAAAAAGACAAAAGGAAGACAGGAGACAGAAGGAAGAGCGCTCTATATATACCTTTTTCAAGTTGTTTACACCTTTGTGTAAACATGGCTTAAAAAAATACTGATATAGCATTTTGGATTTGAACTGAAATGAGAGAGAGATCAGAGAGAGAATCGAGACATGTGGTTCCAGACGTCTGAATCTCTGCCCACGTATTTCTCAGGGACTGAAAACAGTTTCGTGTCGTCCTCATTGAAAATAGCCGAGCCAATCAGAGCCTGTCCGTTCCAATCCAGCCTGTTCCACAGAGAACTAGATTGCCACTCAGAGAGCACATACTTCTGCCAAAGCCACACGCCCTATCTCGCAGTGTAACGAAAATCAAAACAATGGGTGTATCCACCCTGTCATTGGGATCCGCTCCAGAATTCAACAGGCTCTTCCTTTGCCTATGCTACACCCTTTCACCAAAGCCTCATCCACACTGACACGAATATGTTGATTTGTTTTTTGTTAACGTAGACAGGGAAAGCAAAGTTTTGGGTTTGAGATGTCACAGTGGCTACGGTTACATGATGGCTTCTCATTTGGAATGAAATAAATCTGAATGAAATCATTTGGAATTAAAGTTTTTCCAGGTAGTTTACATGGGAAATATTCATTCCGAATGAGGGTTTACATGGGAGATCAGTTCAATCGCCTGTATTCAGGTCTGCGCAAGGTTTGGGGCAGGGAAGGTTTCTGATTGGATAGGGGGCGGGGCGGATGTTATGTGTTTACGTTTACCGGAAGAAAACACTGTAGTCTTCGCTCCGGATAATAAGATGCTTGACGACGCCGTTCTTAGTGCGTTTTTCAGGCGTGTTTTGCTTATATTCTTGAAGCAGCAGTACGACAACAACCTTGTTCTGCTAATGCTTCATCTGTTGAGGAGGAGAAGGGAGGTAGAAGGTCGAAGAAGGGAGATAGAAGACCATGCTGTGGCGAATGGAAACCGGTGAGTGCAACAAGTCCGACTGCTCTATCTCAGCCCGCTGCTATGCAGCCCGTTGCTATGTGCGCTATATACGTCATCGCGCCAGAAGGGCAAGGAAACGAGCATGCGCAGAAAGACCGGAATGAATTTAAAGAGGAATGAGTGTATACATGCACACAAAATTCTTTCATTCGGAATGACAAATGGAATAAACCACCCCCTTTAATCGGATTTAATTTTCAATCGGAATGACCGTTTACATGACCACTTTTAATCGGAATGGCCTTTCATTCCGATTAAAAGTGGAATTAAACTGTGCATGTAAACGTACTGATTGTGTGTCTATATCTTCTTTGTGAGGTGTGACAGATGTGACCCGTGTAATCAATCGCCGCTTTTTCCCCCCAGTAATCAATAGCTAGTTCCGAAAATGTTGAGGCAGAGGGTACTGTCTGTAGCTCTGGTTGAGGGTGAGAGGCTGTCAGCAGATAAACAGAGATCTGTGTGGGTACATGAGACCCTAAAAAAGAGGGTGGATCATGGGGAGTCCCACCAGTTGGTCCAGGAGCTTCTCCTCCATGATGGCTGTTTCCAGGCATATTTTAGTTTGACTCCGTCTATCATTGGGCCGTATAGCTCTGGGTATCCAGCAACCACTACCACCACTTTCTCATCCATTGTTTACCAACTGTGAACTTGTTGTCATGACTACCACAGAAGGTCCGCCTCTCAAATCATCCAGCTGGACAGTGGGGAAAAAAGATGACACAAAAGAGATGATGTGAGGTGTTTTGCTCAGTACTTTCCAAACATGCATTTTCCCCAAAACATTACAACCTAAAACACTTCTGTATACGAGCAGAGTGCCCTGAGCGTCAATGTGCTCGCTGTGTTCCGCGGTAGGATAGGAGAAGAACAGTTTTCTATACGAATTCAAGGCAGGGCTTCCCAGACAATTATTTATTTGTGGCGGCCTGCCGTGATTAAAGCATCTGCACTTTTGGAGCTCAGAGCTACTCTGGGCACAGATGGAGCAGCAGAACGTCAGGCGCAGTGAAAGTGAAACTTAACCATTAGCACTGGGTCTAACAGTTTGCTTTCATTCGCAAACTGCTCCTCTTTCCATCAGTCTGATCTGATCAGCTCTGATCGGATTAACTGATCAGTTACCCACCTCGTGATTCAAAACTGCAAACTGCAGCTGAGGGAAGGAGAAGGCTTCCACCTGTGCTGCGTTCACGGACCCACAAAAACCTATATTGGACACTCAGGGTAAAAAAACAAAGATTGACATTGTCTGCTCGTTATAAAGTTTCTTTTCAAACCCAGTGTAACACTGACATGTACTTTCAGAGGATGATGATGATGATGATGATGATGATGCAGATCGGCTGATATAAATCATATTTTCTTAAAAGGCTCAACAGCACCAAGTTACATTACCGTGACACTAAACAGACTAATATTACAGACAGTTGATTCTTCAGTCTCAGTCCTCCAAAGAGACTTTGTTCTTCCACATGATCCTTCCAGGAATCATCGCGCGTGTGAGGTGAAACTGTACATTTGAACAGTGGTCATGTGCATTTAAAGGATCAATTGTTGGTGTAAACACAGCGAGCGAGGTCAGCCGAGGTCAACAGATGAGAAATGAGATCATGGAGGAGGATGCGTCTGTTTGTTTGATCAGCACTGTTCCATGTGATCCGAGCAAGGCTGTGTGTGTGTGTGCGTGTGCGTGTGTGTGTGTGTGTGTGTGTGTGTGTGTGTGTTTAGTGTGTAGATGCTTTGCAGCTGCTAATTAGCTGAGTGATTAAAAGGACATGATGCGATGGTGAAATAGTTCACACTTTGACACACACACCAAGACACACTCTGAAATTAATGCAGACAGTTTACAAAGACCGAAGCACATACACCCTCTCTCTCACACACACACACACACACACACACACACACACACACACACACACACACACACACAGATGGCCAATGACGTTAAAGGACATTAATTTGGATGAGTGGCCTCGGTCGGCGGTGTGTGCTGACTGATAGTACACACACACACACGCACACGCACATACAGATCAGCCTTGATCCAATGTTTACCGTCCGCTCTGTCTCAAGGCCTCTATCGACGCAATCAAAGTCAGCTCATCGGTCTCTTACCAGTCAAACAAGATTGAAGCTTCACTGAAGGTTAATTTAACTAAAACATGATTGCAGTAGACCTTGAGGAGGCTAAATTTACTCTGCGTATTTATGAACACAAGCTGCTGTGAAAAACATACCAGCCTGGATCCTCCTGACATTTGAGTTTCTCTTCTTCTTTTCATTTTCTTCAGCCTCTTTTTATAGCTGCACCGTTGCATCAGATTTACATCATTTAATACACGTATTCATGTAATTTAGCCTCGGGCATTTTATATAATATAGTTCTGTGGGTTTGAACAAACGCAGCTCTGACGGTGCTGAATAAGAGAAGGACCAAAAGGCGAAGAGAAAAAAAATAAAGTCTAGTCTTGTTTGTTTCTTGAGGGAGATGTAGAAATGACTGTGTGGTGAAGATACAAAATCAACACACATCGTTATCCACCAAACATCTGTGTCGGTTCTCATTTCATGAAACCTGACACTTGTTTCATCATGAACTCACCGCTGCAACATCCTGTTTTTTGGCCAGTCAAAATGAAGCTCTAAACCCCCCCTTGCTGCACAAAATGCACGACACTACAGTGACTAATATGGTGTCAACTGTGGGTCTTTGAAGGGAACTGATAATGTCATTCATCATTCATTCACATGGGAACAAAGACAGTCTTGTGTTGGGCCCTAATCGAGCCCCAGATGATGTTTTTTAATATAAAAATTTTACATATTATTTTGGAGGTTTTACTTTAGGCTGTCATTTACATTAGGCTGTTATTTAGTCTTTATAATTTTATTTATTTGTTTTTAAACAAAAGTTGCACATATTTTGAAGGGTTTTTTTAGGCCATTTTATTTTATTTGAAAAACAATTAAATATAAAAATTTTAAGTAGTTTAAACATTTTAGTCAAGGCCTTTATTGACTTTTATAAAAATGTTTTAGTTAGTATAAAAATTATTCATATTTTATTTTTTTTTTAGTTAAGGCCATTGTTTACTCTTAAAAATATTTTTTTTTTAAAAAATAAACATATTTCCCACATTTTTGAATTTTTTCTGTTTGTTTTTATTTTTTTTAGTGAAGGGTATTATTTATTTTTATTGAAATGTTTTAACATAAAGACTATATTTATTTTATACAAGTTTTTTATTCTAAATAAAAAAAACATGTACATATGTTTTTCTTTTAGATAAGGCCATTTCTTACTTTTATATAAAAAAAATCTTTTAATAAAAATTATGCTTTTGTGTTATATTTTTTGTCTTTAAAGCATTAAAGCGTTTGCTTTTATATAATTTTTGTTATTATATAAATTGTTCAAGTTTTTATTTCAAATGAAACAAAAATTACATATTTTTTTTCTTTTAGCTAAGGCCATTTCATCCTTTTTATAAAAATGTTTTTTAAAATAAAAATTATTCATCTTTAAAAAAATGTTTTAGTTAAGACCATTATTTACTTTAATATATTTTTTATTATATACGTTTTTCATGTATTAAAGTTTTTTAGTAATGCCATTCTTTACTTTTATAAAAAAAAAAATAAGATATAGATATTTCATTTTTTTAAATATAAGGTTCTTCTTAACGTTATTTAAAAAAAAAATACATGTTAATATAAAATTGATCATATTTCCGTTAAGGCCATTATTTACTTTTTAAAAAATGTATCTGTTTCTTTCTCTGCTGCTGCTAGAAAATTACCTGCCACCTTAAAGTCAGTTCACATTGTGACCTTAAGTGCTCTTGGCCGCTTCACTGGACTGTTGACGTCTTCCTGTATCCTCACCGTGACCTCTCTCCTGTCTGCAGGTATTGGTTACGCCTCCATTGTGATTGTGTCCCTGCTGAATATCTACTACATCGTCATCCTGGCCTGGGGTCTCTATTACCTGTTCCAGGTAGGTTTGGGGAAGAAGAACTCTGATGGATGATTATAAATGACTTACACTGTAGAGATACTCCAGGACTTTTATCAGGGCAGCGTGACTTCTGATTTTTTACCATCTATGAGTATTAGGATCAGCAAAATGAAAAGTTTATAAGAAATATAGATGAGAATTTCCTGCCAAAGTTAAAAACTAGAAAGATAAAGTAGCGCTGGCATCGCTTAGACAACCAGATCATTCCTGCTTTTTTAAGGGATGTATTGCTCTTTGCAAGCTCTCCTCTGTTTGATAAAACAAATCAAATCCAAAAACATCAGTTTCACATTTACTTTGAGCACAAATATACTTACCCAGTGTTTCAAAGAGTGTATCAGGTCAAAGATGGCTGATCCAGTGTCTCAAATGCCCAGCGCGCAGCAGAACAAAGATCAGTGGTGTCATCATCTCTCTTTCATGAAAAATTGAGTGTTTGTGTGTGTCAACGTGATATATGTGTAGGTGTGCATACAAGATTCAAATCAGTAAGTTCACAGCTTATCGTACCTCGCTCAAAAAAGTGTATGAGTGTGTCAGGTTAAAAAAAATCTCTGTTGTTCTTCACTCTGCCTACAGAGAGGAGAATAGCAGTCGGTGTTGTTATAAGTCATGATGCTGCATTTGTGAGAGAAGAGAAGTGTAAAGAACAGAGCAAATCAGGCGTCATCAAAATGTGATAGATAGCTTGAAGATGTAAAGTAAAAATAAAAGAGGAGAAAAAATGGAGGTTTGAGTTTTCAACAAGCTTTTAATGTGTTACAAGTTAAAGGGACAGTTCACCCCCGAGAAGGCAGGAATCCCTACGGCCGATATCTCCAACACTCTGCAACTCACACCAAAACAGTCTAGACTGATAAACAGCTCTACAAGTAAGAGGAAAAATATGTATTTTTGATTTTGGGGTGAACTGTCCCTTTAACTAAACTAGACTAAACCCATGTTATTTTTAAACTTCAGTACAGTATGATTTTTTTTTCTTGCAAAATCAATGCAAAGAACAGAGTTCATGTTAATGTCTCAGGCTAAGAACAGGTCTGTCATCTGTTGTACAGCCTCATTGATGTCTTTGAATCTGGTTTAAGGGCGACACATTAACCTAAGAAGCCCTTTGATGGCGGCCCTTAACCCAAAGCAGGCGCCTTTTGAGCCGTTACAGACTACGATGAGGGTGGCTGATATTTATGGTACAAAATTTTGGAAGGTGTCAGACTCATCTGCTGATCCTGGTACTGAAAGAAGTAGTATTATTTTCTGTGTCAGGACACCTCAGAGTGTATTATTAGGCAGTGACCATCTACCATATACATGAAAAGAGAATCTGTCCTCGCCCGTTCACCCAGTAAATAAATAAATGCTTAAATCAGTGATTTTAAGCAGCTTATGTTGAGTGGAACTACGAGGACACCAATTAGGAAGGAGTATGTCCCAAGTTGTCCTCTAATGCAGCTCCTGATTTTTAATTCCAGTGTTTTCAGCCGGAGCTGCCCTGGGCCAAGTGCAATCAGCCCTGGAACACCCATCGCTGCATCGAGGACACCTACCGCAAGAACAAATCCCTCTGGCTGGCCGCCAACGCCTCCAACTTCACCTCCCCCGTCACCGAGTTTTGGGAGTGAGTTACATAAGAGCACACGTACATGCTCGCTTGCATAAGTGCACAAAATTTTCTCGTCCTGTCATTTAAAAAGTTAAATAAATGTCTGACATTTAATACGAAAAAGAACTTTAATACAGGGACATACACAGAAACATTTGGACAGTACTAAAGACGACAGGGTATTTAGGTTTTATATTCTCAAACATTTATCAGGCAGTGTGTTTGGCACCACACAATCAAATTAGAAATGATAAAATCATCTCTTGTGGACATTACAGTTATTTTGCTGTAAAGTTATTGGTTTGTTTTCTTAGTAACTCATATTAAACATACACTAAAGTTTCCCTGTAGTATTCCCTTTGTTAATATCAGTTCTTTGAATTCCCTCATATGACCGGACCTAAATAAATAGATTGCAGTAGCTCTCAAATTAAAATTGTAACTAGGCTTAAAACTTAAGCTGATTGTTATAAGCTTTTTGCCGTCATGTCATGAAGTGCTGTGACTGTGTTGCACAGATGGACCCACAAGCTGATGGAGCTTTCCTTTTTATGTTGCAGACATAATGTGTTGGGTATCAGCAATGGTATCGACGACATCGGTCCTATTAAATGGGACCTGGCTCTGTGTTTACTGCTCGTCTGGGTCATCTGCTTCTTCTGCATCTGGAAGGGAGTCAAGTCCACCGGCAAGGTAAATACATGTTTCTGTACTGTCCTGTATTTATTGTTTTTTTTAGCTGGATGTGTTTTGCTCTGTTAATCCAGACGAACAAAGTTTTCTTCCTCTTGAACTTGTTGAACTCAAAATCAAGAACTGACTTGTCCACTTGTATCATTGCTGTATCATAATGACTGCCGGAAACCATGACAGGATGATGCTCATATGACTTTGTCACTGCATTCTGAGGAAGACAACAATAGGGGCTATGTTCCAACTCAGTGCAAAAAAATGCAAGTTTTTCCGAAGGCATGGGCGGGCTGAGGGAGCAGGAAATGCCTGTGCATTTTTTCAGTCTAAATAAACAAATATGGAAGTCTCTTTCCCGAGCCCATACATCAAAATTATTTAAAGACAAGACAAAAAAAATCTGGGATCACTGGGGTAATTGGCGGCATGGCTGAGCAGCATTCCTGGGGGCCAGGTTGCACTTTGCTGTCGTGGTTTCTCCCAGAGATGCTGTGCTGTACAGCAGCAGTTCCTCAAACAAATATATCACCTGAGACATAAGCAAGTTAAACAGTAAACAGCAGGAGAATAACACACTTGTGGGTGCTCTCATCTCGACAAACTATAATGGCATTCTGTTTTTAAAATCCCAAACGTGCGCTGCCATTTCTTGTCACTTATTGCCTGATGTTCACACTAATGCTAATGTATCTGTAACTGGATGTTGACATGTATCTACATTTGGAAGAAATAGGCTGATAATTTGAGGATTACAGTCCTGTACTACAGTACACATATTTCTCTGTTTAATGAACAGAACAAGAAAAAAATCCATGGAGGGGAATTCTGCAGCGGCTTCTTTTTTGTACTGTATTGGTATATGGATGTAAACTTGGATGAATACATAAAGGGAACATGTCAGACTATGTTCTATTGCTGTTAGAGCAACAGCAACAACAACAACAACAACAACCCGCCTGAGACCAGACGCAGCTCAATCAATCCAAGACTGCTCTTTTTATAGCCTCAACACTATTTATTGATTGGTCTGGCCTGATTTATGCTCTCTGGTTGCTCCAAGTTGTAACTCTGGTAATAAAGTCACTCCTACAAGGCCAAGTGTGGTCGCTGCTTTCCAAATAGCAGATAGTGATACACTGCTATTGATTTAGAGGACAGCCTGTGGTCTGTTGTTGTCCTAATCCAAAAAATAACTTCCAGAGTTCACAAATTCATCAAATGTAATTCCCTGTTATGAAAGCTAGTAGACCAAATGACAAATTAGCATCCATGTCATGGCCAAGGCAAATCATTTTTTATACTCAAAGCTTCAGAAACAAACTAACCGTAGTTTTCCCCTGTAGAAAAATACAAACTGGAGTTTTTCCATAATGTTGCTTCTCTGTGTTTTGATCTCCCTCAGGTGGTCTACATCACAGCCACGTTCCCGTTTGTCATGCTCATCGTGCTGTTGATTCGTGGTGTGACGCTGCCAGGTGCTTCTGCTGGCATCAAGTTCTACCTGTACCCTGACCTCGCTCGTCTGAAGGACCCAGAGGTAGGTGCCCCTGTGCTGCCTGAGAGAAAACCCTGTGTGAGCCACTCTTTGTTGAACAAGTCCAACATCTGCACATAGATGGCCCTGTTTAAACAATCTATAGCTCATGGTCTAAAATGCCTGATGAAAGTGCATTTAGGGTGTGTCCAACTACACTTTGGTTAATTCAACGGTGAATAATCTAGGTGCAAACTAAGGCGCAAGAAGCAAAGGGGTGGTATTTTGTCCCTCAATTAATCATAGGTGTTTTTGCCTCTCCGAATCCCTTTAAAAGCCAGGTGAACCTGCACCTGTAGTCCTAAACTTGACAGAGGAAACAGAACTAAACTTTAGCTTCTGAAATTACTGAGTAGTGCTGCTCCTTGTGCGTAAATCCACACAGTCTCTCTTAATGGTGAATCAGATAGCAGCTCTGCTCTGATCTCTGCTATGTTCACATTTTAGAGAATGTCAGTAATATCTTCCTCATTAATGATGTATTATTTCACTCACCTGCAACCCATCCGTGCGTCCTTGTGTGAGTGTACGGGCATTGTTAACGTGTCTAAGTGACGCATCTTACTGTCTGAATAATGCGTCCTTTAAGTTAGCGGGAAAATACTCAATGGTCAATGGCGCAGTCGCTTTATGCTGCATCAAGATAGCAATATGTCAACAATGTGTCTGAACAGACCTCATTATAAGACCTACACGGCCAAGCTTCATAGATGGGCGCAAGTAGATTTGCACCTTGCACAAAGTGGGCTCTGGTTGTGAAAACGACAACTCTCGCGGTCTAAATCTAGCATTGATGGTTGCGCTGCGCCGCTTTGCGCCAACAGAATTAGTGACTTTCTACAGACCATGACTTCCCAAGTCCATATTAGTGTTACCCATGACCTCACCCCCCCCCCCCCCCCCCCCCAAGCTTCTCTATGCAGTACTCATGCCACTGTGCTTCCCCTCATTAGCAGGCCTCAGCCTTTCTGTCCCCACTTTCTCCCCCTACCTGACAGGTATGGATTGACGCCGGCACCCAGATCTTCTTCTCCTATGCCATCTGTTTGGGCGCCATGACGTCCTTGGGGAGCTACAACAAGTACAAATACAACTGCTACAGGTGAGGCATTAGTTTTCAGTGGGGGGGGGTTAGCGGTAGGGGCAGAGGGGAGTGAAGGGATCCTTGTGTGTTCATTAACAAATCCTCCTCATGACATATGTGTGACATAGGGACTGTTTGCTGCTGGGAGCCCTCAACAGTGGTACCAGTTTTGTGTCTGGCTTCGCAATATTTTCCGTCCTGGGCTTCATGGCACAAGAGCAAGGGGTGGACATTGCTGATGTGGCAGAGTCAGGTACGAGGGTTCTGTAAAGGCGGCAGTGATGGTGGGCGCTGCTTCCTGGTTAACAAATTAAAATAACAGTAATTACAAAGAAAAACAGCAACGAATCCCAAAAGAGAATTCGCCAACATGTTTATTTCGAATTGAATGGCAACTTGGTATTAAATGGATTCCTTGATTAATTACAAATGACGGCATCGGAATATGGAAGTTTCCGCAATCAAACACTACTTGACAAAAGCAGAATGTGAGAAAATATGATCATATTTGATCGGCTTGGTAGCGCATCAGTCGAGTAGAGCAAGTTGGATGGATTAGGACAAAGACAGAGATGTTGGAAATTCAGTTTGTGAAGAGAGAGACTTAGAGACATTGAGGGACATAATTTAGACATAGAACTAGCTGTGCGATGATATGCAGTGCATCTTGTGCCAGTTTGCTAGCTTAAACATACTGAGTTTTGGTCCTGACGGGATCCTTTATTGTCTACATGAGACAAATGGACGTCACCATTGCTGTGGTTCCTATTATTTATCCTGTGTTTAGCCAGAAAGGTTTCTTCTTCCAGGGAGTCCTTGAGTGACACATTGGCATTTTTAGTTGTTTCTACAAGTCTTTTTTTCTCTAGAACTGGCAACTTCATCTTTTTTTAATTTATTTTAAGGCCCACAGCCATGAAATTACTAACTAACTAAATAATTAAAGTCCATGGTAAACATTGATTGCTGAACATATCAGGCAAATTAAGAAAAGACTGTATCGCAGTTTTAAAATTGGGGATGCACCGATGAAATTCACCAGGAAATTCTGGGTCTGGTACCCAGAATACCAATGTTATTTATTTATATTTTTTTTTTTTTTGTTTATTTCGATTCTGTTGTTTTTTTTTATTCACTCTTTGTCATGTATATATCATGACTACCTCTTCAATGTCTGTTTTAAAACATCAACAAATTTCCCCTTCAAGCAGCTGTATTTATTAAAGTTTTTCGTCAAAACCTAAAATTAACGTAAGTAATAATTTACCCTCACCAGAGTCATTTTTCCTTAATAGAGCTTGAACGCCTCGCAACGGAATTCAATAGTTGTCTAAAATCATTCACTCATTCACTCATTCACTTCTACTAGGGAGTTCTATGTAGAGGATTATATAGTGAATAGTGAATGATATTGAACACAGCCAATGCAACCTCCATTAGCTGTTATCCGGCTGCTAGCATCTATCAGCTAACGTGAACTAGCTCTCCTGCACAAATTTGCTGATCATAATGTAGCATTGGGGCATGGTCACATATGTGCGAATGCAGGAGAGTGACTATCACCTGCCGATCAGATATCCTTTTTGAATGTGGGCAGTTCCTAACGTGACGGACATGGAAAGATAGTTTGCTAGTTAATGTGAGCTAGCTTGCAAACAAATATCGTACATTTTCTATTGTCTTCCGTTCCATGCCTGTCTACCTAGCCAGGCAGCATCTCGCTCATGTGTGCATCTCGTTTGCCGATAGGTAGATGGCAGTCAACAAGACGAATATCTGCCGATACAGACGTTCGGCTGATAGATCGGTGCATCCCTATTTTGAAATGCGTTTTTACGATCACATGTTTTGGAGATGTTTTGGAAAAACTCTCAAGCGACCATAAGTCTCAACATGAACTCAAACTATACCTCTTTCAGTATAAAGTGTTACCTGATGATAAGTTACAATTACTCCATGAGGCTGCAAATACAACTCTTGTTTTTGTGAGGACACGTTAGCTCAGTTGAAGCTGGAGGTCATGGCTGGTTTTCTGACAGAATCACACAAGGATTCCATTAATGCTTGTTTTTAAATCCCAAAGCAGATACCAGTTACACTCAGAGAAAGGTGTTAACACACCGACCAACAACTGAAAGCTGTTTTTCTAGACGGGGCTTGTTTGAAAAAAGTTTGAATCTGCTCTTCTCTGGATTTTACATGCTTCTGTTTTATGTGTAAGACATTAGGCATCTTGTTTGATAGACACAAACTTGAAACCTGTCATTTTTGTTGATTCCAGAACAGTGATGTTGTTAAAGTCAAACACTTTTGTAGAACCAAGGTTTCATCTTTTGCCCCAAGATCATCCACTTTGACAAAAGCAAAATGTAGCTTAGTGTAGTCAATGCTGCCAGCCCAGTCGATACAAATATTGGACAATTCTGTTGCCTCCGATTTACATCCAGTGCCAAACTAAATTTTGCAGAATTATCCAATATCAGTGTTGTGTTTGGCGAGTGGGTTGATGCTCCGCTGGTTGCTAAGAATTGAAGTGTGTATCTGAGAAATTAGAAAGATTAACATTGAACTTAACTGCTAATGAAGAAGTTTTTCCAGCCTGGAAAATTGTGTCCATGTGCTGTGAGCCTAAGAGTAGATGAGTTTATTAGTTTATCTGTAAGGGACAAGTACAGAGAAACATTGACAGTAGCAGTGTTCAATGTCCTGTACACATGTTTACAGCTAAAGTTTGGGAACATCACAAGTAAGTCTGCCTTAACTGCAGCTGCTTGATTCTGATGTACAGATGAATGATTGTTATCAGCATGAGCAGATATGCTGACTGAATACACAGAGAATACAGTGTTGTTTTCACAGAGCAAAATAAGCACACATGCTACAGCATGTTGACCTGAGAACTTCAGTCAAGTAATGACTTACCACAGCGTTTAATTTGGATCCTGTTTCATGGGTTACTTGATCAACGTTCTGCTAGCATTTCCCCTCTCAGAGAATGGAAGATGATACTCTTTCGAGTCAACGCGGTGTTTGGTTGGATGCCTTGTCATAATTTGCAACAAAAAACTGAACATACTTATGTATCTTGCTATCAGCAATGCAGTGCTGTTTTGCTGTTATGGCTGCTTCCTTGTTTTCTTAACTTCTGTTTTTACAGTTCCCAACGCAGCATCAACGACAAATTAAGGGGAAAAAAAGCCTTTGCTTTTTATTTGACATCCCTGTTTGCATCTGCTGCTGTTTTGCTGCAACCATTTTGCATTCCTCATAGAGCGGATCATGCTTAATTCAGTCGGGGATGCAAAATGGTGTCGACATACTTCAAAACTAAATTATTTGAGAAAACAAGATACACTTGATTTACCTTTCCGGGCAACTGAAAGACAAGCAGCTGCTAGAAAAGGTAAATCATGCATAAGTAGGTTAAATATTTCATATACTTGCTGCAATATTTACAGTCTTTCTGGTAACTTAAAGGGATAGTTCAGAGCTTTTGAAGTAGGGTTGTATGAGGTACTTAACCATAGTCAGTGTGTTACATACAGTAGATGTCAGTCGGCACACCTCAAGTTTGGAGAAGCAAGCAGGAGTACCACCATGGAAACTAAGCTATGTACTGCTGTGGAGGGGTCTGCAAAAAAATATTTTAGCCACCTAAAAAAAAAAGCAACATCAGCTTGAATATACACTATATTTTGAATAATTTCACCACATCAATTTGCCATCAGAGAGGGATTTCCAACAGGGAACTTCAGTCGTTCTATCGCTCTCTTCAAAGCCAGACTCCATTGAGAAAAACAGTGATTTAAGAAAGCTGAAAACAGAAGCTTCTGGTCTACCGCTGCCTGGATCAGGTTGTTTGTTTGTGTTATTGTGTGGCTTTGGTGTTTTAAAGGGTTAGTTTGTAATCATCAAAGTCAAACAATAACACAATCAAACTAATTGTTCGAGGCAGCGTTGACCAGCAGCTCCTGTGTTCACTGAGCTTAAATTACTGTTTTTCTCAATGGAGTCTGGTGCCTTTGACGAAAGCATAGATAGGGGACTAGAGCCGTTAACAGGGCTGACTGCAGCAAGATGAAGCACTGAAAATACTTTCAATATAGCATTCACTTAAACTGATGATTGTTTTTAGGTTGCTAAAATATGTTTTGCTGCTGCCCCGTCCGCAGCAGTACATTGCTTAGCTTCCGTGCTGGCATACCTGTCTGATTCTCCAAACTGGGGGTGTGCCAACCGCCATCTACTGAAGGTAATACTCTGACTTTGGATCGGCACCTTATACAACCCCACTTCAAAAGATCCAAACTGTCTCTTTGACTCCATACAACACATACACTAGTTAGCATTTATTACATACTGCACACACATGCTTTACGATTTCTCTTATTACTTATTTCCGCAGAGATGCAGTTACACAATACTCAGAATAATTTAAGTTGCATATTATTCTACATGTTGTTTATTATTGTTCTGTTGTCCTTAATATTATAAGAAAGTTGACCTTGTCATGATATGTGATTGTAAATGCTGTGAAATGATGTCATGTGTTCATTGTATACAGTAAGTGTCATAATAAATGTTCACAAAGAAGTAATCACCAGGTAAGTAAAGGTGTGTATTAGAGATACTCATTCCTTGATTACACCTAGCTATAAGTTAAATACACGACACACACACACACAGACATCTATTCACAGTATTGTAGCCCAGCTTTGATCATGCATTCATATCTGGTTTTGCATCTCCGTTGTTTGGGTTTTTCCTTCCCACAGGGAGGCAGATCAGATGAGTTTATCGTGATACTAATGTTGCCCCCCCCCCACCCCTCTCTGTCTGCTCTTACCCCCCGACCCCCCTCCTCTGCAGGTCCCGGCCTGGCGTTCATCGCCTACCCCAAGGCTGTAACCATGATGCCTTTTCCTACACTCTGGGCAATCCTCTTCTTCATTATGCTGCTGCTGCTTGGCCTCGACAGTCAGGTTAGCAGGAACATGAACTTTCACACATTTAGGTGTCAGAGCTGCAGGAACTTAGACGCTAAGGAAGTGGTTGACACTCATGAACGGCTTTTATCAAGGTGCCCATGAGCAAAACACTATCAGCTGACTGTAGGAGACAAATTTTTTTTTAAATAAACCAGTCGCATTAACATATGAAACCTTCATGCATGAGTGAATTTAGAGATGCAGGTTTCCTTAACGTGATGGGAAATCACAGTAGCACTTTGAAAATGAATCAGGAAATGGCGTATAGTAGCTAACAAGAAAAGTCTTTTAACTTTGTATCACAAAATAAATAGACAAAAAAGTATTCATTATTTTTGTCTGATTTTTGCCTAATTTGTTTTTGGTAAATTTGCAGATAAAGGTCTTAAAAAGTCTTAAATTTAACTTCCTTATACGTGTAGACATCCTGAAACCAAAGAAATAAAAGCTAGTAGTTTGTAAGTGTGAAATGGCAGATGAAGTTGGCAGTGGATCTGAATCCGTCCTTTATATTTTGTGTGTTTTCAGTTGTCCAAATGTATGTGCTATTCATGTGAATACAAAATCTCAAGAATGCCTCAAACTTGGCACAAACATCCACTTGGACACAGATGAACTGATCCGAACTTTGTAGCCAAAGGTTACCTTGACCTCTCAAAACGTGTTTTTTGCCATAACTCGAGAATTCATACGCTAATTATGACAAAATTTCACCCAAATGTCTAACAGGATAAAATGATGAATGGAGGACATTTTATTTCCAAAAGGTCAACACCACTGTGACATCATAATGTTTTCTGGCCATAAACCTCTGGGGCTGAAAAATGAGGCCAAAAACTGCATTTTCTCAAATGGCCACTAGGGGCTGGCTCCAGAAGCGAGTCAATCCTGACGACCCCTGTGTTAAAGTGCCCAACTTTACAGCAGAAATTAACATGTTTACGAACTGGTACAACAAGAAGTTTCAGTCTCAATAGGTTATTTCAACATTCGTGACAACTGCACAGGGGGTGAATTTTTATATAATTCACCTGTTTACATTTTATTAAGGCTCAAAGTCACAAATATCTAAGGACAGGGCTGCTTGAGTGACAGGCTGTCTGCGAGATGTCACTAAAGTCTATAAGTCAGACCCACCCCTCACTCATCCACAACCTATTGTTTAAATATGGTCACTTCTGGCTTCATAAAGCCAAGATGGCGATGGCCAAAATGCCCAACTGGAGGCTTCAAAACAGCAGTCCACATAACAGAAAGGAAGACATTTTGTCAGATACTGAATTGGTGACATGAATTTTGGGTGTCCATCTTGAAACTGTGCTGATTTTAGAGATCATCTGTGCCGCCAGGTTGAAGATGTGTGTGAAGCATCCATGTTTTATGATATGTAGCATCTTTGCAATAACATCCATATTCGTAGGAGACATGGATGTTAACTGCAACGTGACCAGTTAGTGGAGAGATACACTGTATAATTTTCTAACACTCCTTTGTCTCTGTCCCACTGCAGTTTGTGGAGGTGGAAGGGCAGATCACATCACTGGTGGATCTGTATCCGTCCTTCCTACGGAAGGGTTACCGCAGAGAGATCTTCATCGCTATCATCTGCTGCATCAGCTACCTGCTTGGACTCACCATGGTTACCAAGGTAACAACACCATGAAAGGAAAAACAGACACCGAAAAAGCACCAGCACCAGTGATCGTGACCAAAACATGGGAACAGTGTAGAAAATAATCAGCTCAGATGGTTTCAGTGCTCTGAACCTCAAAACAACAGTACTAGCACGTCATAGTCGAGGAAAGTGCTGCATCTGGATAAACTAGTCTCTCATTATTACAGTATCCATTCAGTATAAACATCCACAAAGCATCTATTGATAATTGCATATATATTTATATATACACAATGGCTGCTGACCTCATTTCAGGCTCGAGCCCACAGCTCAATACACCAGGAACAACAGCATTCATACAGCTATTAGTGTCGGTCCCTGGGGAGATGACAGGAGGCTATTTATACTGTCAAGTCATGAGAACTTCCCTTCCCGCTGGTATTTATAGATACAGTAGACCTGACTTAGCTTTTCCAAATCTTTTCTTTCCTGCTCCTTCTCTCCCATTTCTGTTGTCCCGTGTTTCTCATCACGTCCCGTCATTCACCTCTGCTCTTTCTCTATAAATCTTCTGTCTCATTCTCTCTTATTTTCAGAGTTGTTTTTGTCTCTCTGCACCACCCATGTTCATCCTCTGTTTTTTGGCCTTATCTCTAAGGGTGCTTTCAGACCTAGAGTTGTCTTGCTTTGCTCTGAATCGGCGACTCATGTTGTCCCAAAGTTGTATAATTGCCTAGAGTTGGTTCGTGTTCTCACAGCAGCATTTACAAGCGGACCAGATCAAATGCCTTGTGTGAGAAAGCTGCTCTTGATTGGTCAGAATTTCCATGTGGGAAAAATCCAGGAAGTAAAGCAAACGTTGAAGAAGAGTACACTTGCAAGATAAATGTGACACTTTCTAATGTCACAATGGAGGGACAACTACGCAGGTTGATTTTAGCGCTGCTCATCGTGGACTATATTGCTGTCATTGTTCATTTTAGTCAAACCATACAGTTTGAAAACGAGGCGCGGCTCCAACTAGAAAACAATGTTTTGATGCATTGGATGTGCTGAATGTGCATATTAAGGCAGTACAGGAGGAGGTGCACATTAATAATCCTCCAGGACTGTAACATGCTCATGTTTAACCCAAACAATGTGTCATGTGACTGCAGTTGCTTCACATCCAGGTCGGAACACCTTCTCACCACAAACCAACCGCACCAGAGTCGTTTGCAACTGAACCGAGACCACCTTCTCAAGAAGGTCTCAGTCCGGTTGTTGTGGTGCGCACCCGAGTGTGATTGCTGTGTTCACACCTGCCCAAATGAACCACACTGAGGGGGCAAACAAACTAGAGTCCGATTGAACCAAACCAAACAGGGCAAGTGTGAAAGCACCCTAACTCAAAAAGCCAACATTTCCTCCCTCTTGAATTATACGGACATTGTGATGTAACATCCTCCCAATACTCATCCTGTCCCAATAGACCCTTCTCTCGGTGGACATTTTGACTTGCCAAACACAAGTGAAGCTCTCAGAATGTCCCAGGGCTCTGGTATTGTACGCTGGCTCACTAAGGCTCAGCAGGACACTTTCTCACAATAGAACCAACTGCCTCGTCATTCCTTACGCATGAGCTTTTCATGACGAGTCATAGCGGAGCACGGTCAGCTGTGAGAAGGGTCTATTGAGCCTTCTCACAGGTTTAACCATGACCTTTAGTGAAAGCATGATCAGGTGAATAAGGGGAGTGTATTTCTACACCAGAATCCAGAGCCAAAAGGCCTAATGCATCAGTTATCTTCCAGTGGCGTCGTATTTGATTTGACCTGTTCATCGTCTGTAAGAGACGTCTACAAGACAGAGACTGCCAACATTGTGTCACATCTGTCACCTCTGTGATTGGGCAAGTTTGTGTTGACAAATGTTACCTTGAAATACAGCCAAACTCCATTACACCAAGACAAAGTGACTCAGAGTGACACAGTGTGATGTAGCGTCACTCCTCCAAGTTTGTTCAGAATTAGACACGTTTTCCTGGATTCATTGCACAGAGCAGGTTGTTTACATGCCAAAGTGTTTTACAGCACAACATAAATATCTTGACTCGAACTGCTTTGTTACACAAAGCGATT
This sequence comes from Epinephelus lanceolatus, assembly GCF_041903045.1. Lineage (NCBI taxonomy): Eukaryota > Metazoa > Chordata > Actinopteri > Perciformes > Serranidae > Epinephelus > Epinephelus lanceolatus. Next base: position 46,390,454 of record NC_135734.1, read on the forward strand.
AGCATGACGAGCCTCTGTGTAAAATCGCTCATTTCCCCTGAGCGACAGACCTTTTTCAAGTGAAAAGAAAAGTTGTTGAAAGACTAGAACAAGTGAAAGTGCAGAAAGTGACAGTTTCAGCAAATATGACAAGTTATTTTTATAAAAGTTACCAGCTCCAGCTTTAATCTCACACTCCCCTCCTCTCCTTTCCGTCAAGACGATCATACTTTCACCTTCTATCATCACTCTTTTCTCCATCCGTCCTCTTCCTCTCGTTCCTCTCACACAATATTCAACCTTCTCACTGTCATTCTATTTTCTGCCCCGCCTGCCTCCCTCGCTCTCTCTCTCTCTCTGCTGTTCCCATGACGACATCTTTTTATGGCTGCGGTGGCCTCGTTCAAGTTTAGGATTCCCATGATTGTTAAAACAGTTTTCACACTGGACACACACACATGTGCGCACACACAGGCCTGTACGCACACACTCGGACACAGTGGCAGTGTCACGTGTGGACGGCTGCTCACGTTTAGTTGTGTTAAGTCTTTAAATATCTCCAAACTTTGTGTTTTAATGATCATTTATTAAGAATTACTTGTTTAATTTACAAGCCCTTTAGTGAGTGAAGCTCAGTACACAGAGGGAGGCAAAACTAAAGCTGTATTCACTGAAAGACACGAGAATAGACCTTGCACAGGTTTTCTATTTAAAGTGAGATGAAAGTAAGAAAATATTGTCTGATATGCACCTGGAAAAACTCTGATTTTAAAACCTGTGTGTCTGTCTGTCTGCAGGGTGGCATGTATGTTTTCCAGCTGTTTGATTACTATGCAGCTAGCGGTGTGTGCCTTCTGTGGGTGGCATTCTTTGAATGTATAGCTGTTGCCTGGGTTTATGGTGAGTACCGTCCATAGATCTATAACAAAATACTGTGACCCTGTAGGATGCATACTTAATAAATGACTGGCTGACTTCAGCACACAGGAAATTTATGCCTCTAATGTATTGTCTCGTAATGTCTCTGTACAATGAACGTGATGTTCGATTGTCTTTGCACTCTCTCAAAGAGCATCCTCTTCGGGATAGATAACTATCACAGCACAGTCCATTTTTAAAAAGCAAATCCATCTTACCAGGCCACACAACAGTTACTGGGATGCAACTGCAAATACGCAAAGGTTTTTGTACATTTAGAATCATATACTTTTACCTGCAAAAGCAACACAGTCGCCAGAGAAATTGTTGGCATTGTCTGTGCATTGTGTGGTTAGGTTTAGGCATAAAAAATACTTGATTATAGTTCGGAAAAGAACATGTTTTGGCTTAATATACCCAGTTATGGTGGCACAATCTCTGCTGGAAACATTGATTTAAAAGTCGCTGCAAACGCTGCAGTGACTCACTAAACAACAACTGGTTTTGTTTTTGTTGGTGTGAAACAGCGGTCCGAAGCTTGGCAAGCGCCCTCCACCTCCCAGTAACAAAGTCAGCTTGTATACTACATCTCTTAGAAATGTTTAAATAGTTTGTAGAAACTTACAATGCCAACATTTTCTTTGACAAACTAGGCTGTGCAATTTTTTTGTTGTCTTTTGTTGACGCAGTTAAAGCCTGGGATCACTTTTGGAACCTTAAAGCAAAAGTACCTCTAAGACTTGACAAATCAGGTCATAGCTGAAAATCATCCATGCACGAAGCAGCCAAGATTGGAATATGATGAATGGTTACTCTCTGTGCCTTTGGTTGGTTGACTTTCCAAATTGCTCTTTATTTTCTGTCCATTTCTATATCTCTGGGTTTTTTTCTCCAGTTTTTTAAGGTTTTATCTCCCTCTTCGTTGTGTCATTTTTATGTAAAGCAACTTGAATTGCGTCTGTGTTCAAAATGTGTTGCACAAATAATCTTAGTTTGCTTATTAGTTGTTGTGAAATAAGAAGTCCTGGTGCATTCTGTTCCTGAGTAAGAGGTGACTTGCATAAAATAATATTTTTTATTTATTGTCTCACAGGTGTTGATAATTTCTACGATGCACTTGAGGACATGCTTGGCTACAGACCAAATCCCTGGATGAAATGGAGCTGGACTATTATCACTCCTGTACTGTGCATGGTAAGAACCTGCGGTAAACCATCATCGTCATTAGTGAGGTTCAGATTACAGATGATGAGCCGAGACAAGAGTTTGACTTCATCTTCCTCTTTTTAAGACAGCAATTTTTCCACTTCCTGAAATTTGTACTGGGCTGCATACAGCCCCTACAACATGCACTAAAATGTTTTTCTAGACAGAAATGATGGGTACGCTGAACAGCCTGTAGTGTTACACAGCCACACTGCCTTTCAGTACGCCTGGGTTCAGTACAGTTCAATTTAAAGGGGCTTTATTAGCAAGGAAAACACACGTTTACTTTGCCAAAGCAAGTGTGAAATCCACCAAACAAGAGAAGACATACCACAAAGCCTGCCCATTGTGTCACTGTGATGCTCATGTCTCTTAAAAAGACACACACATATATATATATATATATATACAGTACAGGCCAAAAGTTTGGACACACCTTCTCATTCAATGCGTTTTCTTTATTTTCATGACTATTTACATTGTAGATTCTCACTGAAGGCATCAAAACTATGAATGAACACATGTGGAGTTATGTACTTAACAAAAAAAGGTGAAATAACTGAAAACATGTTTTATATTCTAGTTTCTTCAAAATAGCCACCCTTTGCTCTGATTACTGCTTTGCACACTCTTGGCATTCTCTCCATGAGCTTCAAGAGGTAGTCACCTGAAATGGTTTTCCAACAGTCTTGAAGGAGTTCCCAGAGGTGTTTAGCACTTGTTGGCCCCTTTGCCTTCACTCTGCGGTCCAGCTCACCCCAAACCATCTCGATTGGGTTCAGGTCCGGTGACTGTGGAGGCCAGGTCATCTGCCGCAGCACTCCATCACTCTCCTTCTTGGTCAAATAGCCCTTACACAGCCTGGAGGTGTGTTTGGGGTCATTGTCCTGTTGAAAAATAAATGATCGTCCAACTAAACGCAAACCGGATGGGATGGCATGTCACTGCAGGATGCTGTGGTAGCCATGCTGGTTCAGTGTGCCTTCAATTTTGAATAAATCCCCAACAGTGTCACCAGCAAAACACCCCCACACCATCACACCTCCTCCTCCATGCTTCACAGTGGGAACCAGGCATGTGGAATCCATCCGTTCACCTTTTCTGCGTCTCACAAAGACACGGCGGTTGGAACCAAAGATCTCAAATTTGGACTCATCAGACCAAAGCACAGATTTCCACTGGTCTAATGCCCATTCCTTGTGTTTCTTGGCCCAAACAAATCTCTTCTGCTTGTTGCCTCTCCTTAGCAGTGGTTTCCTAGCAGCTATTTGACCATGAAGGCCTGATTCGCGCAGTCTCCTCTTAACAGTTGTTCTAGAGATGGGTCTGCTGCTAGAACTCTGTGTGGCATTCATCTGGTCTCTGATCTGAGCTGCTGTTAACTTGCCATTTCTGAGGCTGGTGACTCGGATGAACTTATCCTCAGAAGCAGAGGTGACTCTTGGTCTTCCTTTCCTGGGTCGGTCCTCATGTGTGCCAGTTTGGTTGTAGCGCTTGATGGTTTTTGCGACTCCACTTGGGGACACATTTAAAGTTTTTGCAATTTTCCGGACTGACTGACCTTCATTTCTTAAAGTAATGATGGCCACTGGTTTTTCTTTAGTTAGCTGATTGGTTCTTGCCATAATATGAATTTTAACAGTTGTCCAATAGGGCTGTCGGCTGTGTATTAACCTGACTTCTGCACAACACAACTGATGGTCCCAACCCCATTGATAAAGCAAGAAATTCCACTAATTAACCCTGATAAGGCACACCTGTGAAGTGGAAACCATTTCAGGTGACTACCTCTTGAAGCTCATGGAGAGAATGCCAAGAGTGTGCAAAGCAGTAATCAGAGCAAAGGGTGGCTATTTTGAAGAAACTAGAATATAAAACATGTTTTCAGTTATTTCACCTTTTTTTGTTAAGTACATAACTCCACATGTGTTCATTCATAGTTTTGATGCCTTCAGTGAGAATCTACAATGTAAATAGTCATGAAAATAAAGAAAACGCATTGAATGAGAAGGTGTGTCCAAACTTTTGGCCTGTACTGTGTATATATATATATATATATATATATATATATATACCCTGTGAGGCAAACTGTGATTTGTGGTATTGGGCTTTATAAATAAAACTGATTGATTGAAATTGATTTCAAATTGGTCCGTTAAGTTGGAATTCAATAAACAGAAATGTTTTTGTCTTCACAGAAGGTGAAAACTAAAATTAATGATGATCAATTACACCCGTTGTCTTCACCATGTAAGATTGTGTATCAGACTATAGATTGTGTAAAATAATGGATGTACCCACTCTGACGTGGCGCGATGTTTGTGGACCCCTGTTTTTAAGCCTCAAGTTTAGCATTTTGGTCATCGCCATCTTGGATTTTTTAACCAGAAGTGACCATATTTGGACAAGACAGGTTAGCTAACGCTAATACTAGCTGCTAGCTTGGTTAGCATGGTGCATTTACAGCTATGGTTAACTGTGATAATGTTAATGCTAATTTTTGCTAGTCAGTCCAACCAAACACTGAACAAGATTTTTTAGGTGACTAAAACGTGACAATTAACTTTCATAAATTGAAAACGCACTGAAATAGTGACAACTACAGCTAGGCCTATACTCTGGGGTTATGCCATGGTTACTTTACCTAACCAACGTTGTTGTCTTGGCAGCAACTTATCAACATACGTCACCCGCGTGCCACTCAAAGCAGCCATTGTACATAACTCTAAGCCTTAATAACATTAAACGGATCAGTCATATAGATGTTCAACTCTGTACAGATGTCAAATTAGCCACAGACCGAAACTGTTCTTGGCACCAAGCTATAAACATGTTTATTTTTTTCTGTAAAGTTGGGCATTTTAACCAAACAGCAACCTCATGCAGTTCCTCTAATGGCCACTTGAGGCTACTTGAGTCAATCCCCATAGACCCCCATGTTAAAGTTTCCAACTTTACAGCAGGAAATATAAATATAAAATGGTTTTGGTCTCTATAGCTAATTTCAGTGTTACGGGAGGATGAAGTTTTATATAACTCACCTATCTACATTTTAATTAGGCTTTACTAGGCGCCACCACTATGTCTCTACGTCTGTTATTTTATACAGTCAATGATTTCAACATGAGAGGGTCTGCGGGGATTTACTTGCTTTTGGAGCCAGCCTCAAGTGGCCATTCGAGGAACTGCAGTTTTTCGCACTTTTGCGTTGGCTCCACTTTTCAGCCGCGTGGTTTATACACACCAAACAAAGCTTTTGTAAAGTATAATTGGCGTGCATTGAATTTAGGTTGAATCTGAATGACCAGATAAAAAAACGTAAAACTGTCCCTTTAATGGCTGACTGTCCCTTTTCGTCCTCTCCAGGGCTGCTTTATCTTCTCCTTGGTCAAATACAAGCCATTGACGTACAACAAGGTCTACGAGTATCCTGATTGGGCCGTCGGAATAGGTTGGACTCTGGCCTTGACCTCCATGATCTGCATCCCCATGGTGGTTGTCATCAAGATCATCCGATCTGATGGGCCGCTCATCGAGGTGGGTGGAGGAGCCATCTGGAGGCTACGCAGCTGTCAAATTGTTTAGTTTGTGTTTACGTTAACTGACAGGCTAAAAATTATTGATTCACCTCTTCAAATGCAGATTTTGTCGGTTTTAGTAAATTTTTATCTAATTTTTTTATCCCATCTCCCCTCTTCATTGTTGCTCGCACCATTTCTCTCTTCCACTTAACTTCTTTCCATCATTTCTTCTGTGGTATTCCACCTCTCCTTTAACCTGCCCTTCTCTCACACTTCTTCATCCCATCCTTCCTTCCTTCCTTCCTGCAGAGGATTAAAGCGGTGGCAGCCCCGGTTCGTGGCGGGGCCAGCTCCCGTCCCGCAGACCACCGTGGCCTCAAGGAGCTCACCTACCCTCTGGACCCCAATGGGAACAAGGGCCTGCTGATGAAGGCCCCCACCCACACCATCGTAGAGACCATGATGTAAAGGACTGAGGGGGAGGCTCTCCATGAGATCGCTCTCCTCTCCTCTCCTCTCCTCTCCTGTCCTCTAAGATGCTTCTAAAGCTAGCTAGTTTTCTGTCTATCTGTCTATCTGTCTGTCTGGTGGACTGATAAGGGTTTTAAGGAAAAAAAAAAAAAAATGAGTTCCCGTTTCAAATCTTGTTGGAATACTTTGGAAGTAGTTTGCTCTTGGTGGGTTTTCGTAAGAGGGTAGCAATCACATTTCAAATCTATTTCTGAATTACTCACAATTACTGGTGCTGGTCCTTTTTATTCCTATTTGTAATATCCATGTGACTACATGTCCCACTGTTGTCTTGTTTAAAGGCAGAGTGGCAGATTAGCGCCGGCGTCCCGTCACACGCTGGTGGATTTATGTTTGTTCCAGCTTTTGCAGAAAACCAGCCATTGTTCTAAAAAAAGGAAGAAAGTGGTTTTTGAGTCTTGGAATCAAACAGCGTTTTGTAGCCACAATGTGAAAAAAACGTTTCCTGCATTGATCACAGATCACCAAAAGCAGTTTTTAAGCTGTTCTTTGAATATTTAACAGCTCTTTTTTTCTGTGATTCAGTGGACAGGGTGACCTAATCGCAAGACATGTGCCATAGGGTTCGACTTTCGCTTATTCTGTTCAGCTGTGTTCAGAAGAGGCCCAGTTGAGATGAGGCAGAATATCGAGGCACTAGAGGTACATTATTAATTGAAAAAACACGTGTACCCATGTCGGAAACATTGTGATGTAATTTCAGCTGCACAAGGTGAGCTTTATTGAGAGAAATATGACCTAAACCAAAATCTTAAAATGTGACTGTCAAAAGCCCCGTTTCCACCAAACACTTTCGGTATGGTACCTTTGGAACCAGAAGTAACCCTTCAGACAGGGTACCTAGACTCTAGCGTTTCCACCACAATAAGGAACTCTTATGTCGGCGGGCTCACTGCTCCGTCCAGCACTCACTGTATTTTCTTCCTTTATCAGCCTGCACCTCGCTTATCGTCCACAGAACGAGGCTGCACACTGACATTTTCTTAACAAGAGTCTCTCTCCATGGGATATTTAAAAAAGCGGGGTTGTGTATTTAGTCCTTCTCAGGCAAGCTCAGGGGTTTAGTGTTGCTGTAGCCCACAGGAATGACGCTCTTCCACTTTTTTTTTTCTCCGAGTGAGGATTGGGATATAAGCTGTTCCAGTCGAAATCAGTATATATTTAAATACTTGGAGTTCCACATTACTAAAAGTGTATGTCATGTAGTCATTGAAATTTAAGGTGTGCTGATGGATTGAGTGACATTAGAAGTTAACGTTCCACCTTAAAAGTTGCCGGCAGTCGGCCCAGTAAATGAAATTATTTTTCTGACCGTCCTCTACTGACCAATCAGACTGCAGTGTTCACAGCTCCACCTTTTAGTACCAGATCTGTGTGCTAGGTACCCCAACAGAGGGGGGACCAAAAATGGAGACGGTACAGAACGGTTCCGCTGGTACCATCCACAACTTTTTGCATTGGAAATGGAAAAAGAGCGCACAGAACTGAACTGTAACCGACTGCTCGGTGGAAACGGGGATAAAGGGAAAATCTCCCAGTTCCCACACATGTTGCATTCATATTCTCGCTTGGAGCTAATCAGCAGCCTGGTGCAGCTAACAAGAAAAAGAAATGTAGAATTGACACAGCCATGACAGCCGGTGGCCCTTTATCAAACCAGGATCCCGGTTCTGAAATGCACCTTAGCACAAATATCCCCATCCTCCATAGCCATAAACTATGGGTCAGAGAGAAAACTAGCACTGAGACGGTGTCGGGGAAACCCGCGCCTGCACAAAGACACAGGTATCTGAAAGGATTTGAAGTGTGGAGGTTGAACCCTTGAGTGTGTTGTCTGTGGCGTACTGTACAGTAGTAGCTAATCAGTCTATCTATATCTATCTCTCTATCTATCTTTCTCTGTCCTAGACCAGTTTACAGTACATTAGTGACTGCACTAGGCACTCTTGGCTTACAATTTTGGATTGGATTTATTTTATTTTCCACAGAGGAAGTTACATTATTATTAGTTTTTCCTCTGTCAATGTTTAGATTTTTTTTATTAAGACTATAATGTTATTGATATTCACTATTGATGATAATTGCTGTAGTTTTACATAGAAGAAGGAACACTTTGTTCATCGGGTGAAAATACTAAGCTATTATACAAATCATACATTTACAGTGGCAGCCATTGTAGTAATAGTCCTCATCCTTCATTTCGCCAGCGTTGGTCCTGCCAGCAGTTCTGTCTTTGCATCAAACAAACTGATTTTTCCCAGATATTTTCTCTTTGGGGTCGAGCATTCAGCGAGCAGTTCAACGTACAGTTAAAAAAAACATGGGAATTCTACAATGGCTCCATCTGTAAGATCGTAGGCGTTGGGGGTTTATAGCTTTTTCCTCTTCTGTAAATACCAGGGGACAGTATTTAATTTGGATAGATTCAGCCAGACAGGGCACAGCAGCCAGTGGTTAAACAACATGTCACTAACTCAATGACTCAAAGCAACTAACAAATCAGCCAGCGTCAGACTGTCGACTCGTCTGAGTGTCAAACTCTTTTCCAGACTCTGTGAAATGTGGCAGCTGGCTGCAGACAAATCAGAGCCAGTGAATGAAGTTTGGTCACCTTTTGTTTTTTTCCACAGTCACCATGAGAGCTGGGAAGCTTCATTTCAAACCAAAACGGCTCTAAAAAGCAATCAAAAGGTGCAAGTTTTATAATTTGTACACGTTGCAGATTCTATTTTCTGCAACTTAGAGGGTGTCATTACACGAATATGTTTTGTGGCACAGCAACAGTAAATAAAATATAAATAATTCTACGAAAACTTGAAATGTCAGGACTTTAAAGGAAAACTTCACCTGCAAAATGACCATATGTTAATTACTCACTGCATGTTAACTTGAACTTGTGAAGAATAGTTTGTTTTTCTTGCATGCCTCTGTGGCGAATGGAGAATCCAAAAAAGGCAAACATTATTCATGAATTGAAAAAACTCTCACACAACTCCTGCAGTGTCATCCCAGATTCAAGTTACATTATTGTCCCCAGGGAATTTTTTTCTTGGGTATAAAAGCTGCCACAAAAAAATTCATAATGCAGAAACCGACAAAGTACCGCAGGGTTTCCCACACATTCATTTATTTGGGTTCACCCGCCATGATCAAAACATCTGCCACCACAAATAGGTTTTTTCTTTTGGGGAAGAACGATCACCAGAGCACTGTGGGAATATACATTTTTATTTATATAGATTTATCTAGATTTTTCCCACGTGGAAATTCTGACCAGTCAAGAGCAGCTGTCTTGTTCAGCCTTTTGATCTGGTTTGCTTGTAAATGCTGCTGTGAGAATACGAACCACCTCTAGGCAATTATGCAACCTTGTAAGAAAATTAGTTGCTGATTCAGACCAAAGGAGACAACTCTAGGTCTGAAAGCAGCCTAAATGAAAAGGAAAAGTTCGCCTTTTTGGATTCTCCGTTCACTGTGGAGGCATGCAAGATAAACAAGTTTTTTCATGAATTCAGTGTGTGTATTTGATATACAAATAGTCATTTTGTGGGTGAAGTATTCCTTTAAAATGCTGCCTGGAATTTAACTTAATGCTAACTGAAAACCAAAAATGAATAGAGCAGTAAACTAATATTCTAATTATTGAAAGCTGTGAAATTGGACACTGTAAGTAAATCAGAAGTTGTATCCGACACCCCTAAAACCTGCACTTAACATATGCTTACGCGTTAGAGCCTCAACTTCAGTCTTTATAAGGCCATAATAATGTCGATGTGAGCCGTTAACAACTGAAAGCAGACTATCTGAGAAGTATGACATTCACAACATTCACTTTAACATGTCTGTGTAACAATGAGTTTCCCATGTGTAAGTGTCACCAGGGACCATCCACTCAGGACCTTCTCTGTAGTGCTTTTATCTACTGTATAGCTGCATTAACCCAGCGTCCAAAAAATTAACTGTGGGTGACTGAGAGCTAACATTCAATGGTAGCAATCGAAAATTGATGTTTTTGTCCAGCGTGAAAGGCCACTGGATCAGTTCTCTGCCACACAGGATGGAAAAATCAGAGTCAAAGAGAGTTTTTATTGCACCTTATTTGTATAATTTGGACTTCATATCAGACGATGAGGCCAAAAGAAAAACACTGCCATCTTTTTATTCAGGGTCCTAAAGTTAAAAAAAAAAAAAATCTACTAAAAATCTGAATACTGTCAAAACTCTTGAAGTGCTTCTGTTCACCAACAAGCAAATTAAAACAGATCAAAATGTTTTTACACAGCACACATGTTGCAGGAATTTGACCAACAGCGTCACGTCCGATGTGATCGTGAGACCAGGGCCTCATTTCGTGTGTCATCGAAGCTTATTTTTATTTAATTTCTTTAAATAGAATAAAGTAGTTCATATCATTAAAAGGGATTTGTGAAACCAAATCCGCAGCAGACATCTATTTTCATACAGTAACAAACTTTTCCTATATAAGTCGTCTTTGTACAGCTAAGCTCCCATTCCAGACCTCCCATTTTAATACTGATACAAAGCTTCGTTTTAATCTTAAACTTTTGTACAGATCTGGTTCTCGATTCCTGGGAAAGATCTTTGCACCAAGGAGAAGAAAAATGATGCTGAAAGGAAAGATTTGTCAGCGAGAACAACAGCATCGGAAACGTTAAATCGAAGTCTAACAAAACTGCACAGAGAATTTGGGCCTTTAATTTCATCTGCTGCAAAGATTAAAAACACAAAAATAGATTTAGGCTGGGCATATTTGAACTTCAATGCTCTCCAAACTGAGTAAAATCCCTCCCTGGTGCAAAGATCCTTCTCTCAGTGGGAAAACATGAACCACAATTAATAACTAATGCAGTCATTTATTGGTTTCTTATGCCTCTCTGTGTATATTTACAGTATGTACCAGTCCCTCTGCCTTCTTACACTCCCCTTCAGTTAGCCTACGTAAACCCTCTGTTAACCTAAGCTAACCGATTTTTCTTTTTCCTCAGAGATAATGAATTTGCAAGAGAATCGAAGCATTAGCGATGCACAAGTTTTTACCGCCGAATGTTGAAATGTGAAAGTCACCTGCGGGTGAATGTAAAAGTTTCTGAAGATTTATTTTTTAGGGTGAAAAAAAAGAACTTGTTTCTTTTTTTTATTTTTACTGATCTTGTTTTATTGAATTTAGACGTTTTATTTTATTTTTTTGATCGTGTGTCTGTCACATTTGCCTTTTGTATTCCAAATATAGTGTATTTGAACCTCTGTCATTGGAGTAACATGTACAACTATCAATCAAAAAAAAAAGTAAAAAACAAACAAAAAAAACTACGATTTGTTATGTGCAATACTTTGTAGAATACTTTTATTTTTCTTGCTGTTTTTTGTTTTTTTCCAAGAGGTGGTACTAACCTTTGAAGTAAGACGATAGCCTGTGAATTCTTGATGAAGAAAAATTTGAATCTTCAGGGTCCAGTTAGATTAAAAAAGAAAAACCGCCACAAAATGCTCTGCAGTGTGGAACGAAACCAAATTAAACCACTATTCCATCAAAGATCTCGTGGTTTGAAATGCACTGAGAATGATACTAAAACGTTGTCACATCAAACTGAATTTCTTAGTGAAACGCTGTCTTTTTTTATTTCTGTGACAGACTTAGTTTGTGAGGGGTATGAAACACGGTAACACTGCCACTAAGCCCACCGTCTTTCTACCTGCCTATCTGTTTATCTGCTGCGTTGCTCAAAATCAGGCAGCTTCCCAAAAGCACGCCAGCGCCAACATTTATCATCTCTAACCTACAACACATCAGCAACATCTCCAAAATCTACCGTTTAAGGCTTGTGAGTCTAATTTGCTCATGGTGGAACAAATACCTGCTTTTGGGAAGCCTGGCCCTCGGCGACACAAGCAGTAAATCCAATAAAAATTGACATTACATCATATCAGATGTGGGCTTTTCTTTTAAAACCTCGTATGCAATTTTTACATTCTGCTTATCCAGACATTTCTATCTAAATCCAACTGCGCCAAACCCTGCAACCTTAGTGCTTTATCAAACAAACTGAAGAACCAAACTTCATCTGCGCAGGAACAGACAACCTGATTTTAAATCCCATGTTGCCTCCATCGTGTTCGTGTGAAAGCGCCACCATATCTGCAGGATTCAGAATCTGATTGTTTGTTTCTGTGAAAAAGATGCAACGTAAGACCACACAGATGTGTAGAGGTGACACAAACTCTGTTTTATCACTGAAGTCACTCTGTGCAAAGGAGGATTAATGAGGCTCTGTTTCCTTTATGCAACGATCACCTTCATTCTCTGGGTTGAAGTTTGAAAGATGTCCTGACTCAGAAAACCAGTTATGATGTAATTCTTTCTGGCATTTTAAGCTTCGATTAAGTTCAGACATGTGAGGACAAGACTCTAACAACGACACAAAAAGCTGTAAAACCATCTTGCCCCCTTTAACTTAAATGTTTGTGATCTTAGCACTCTGGGAACCGGAGTCCCACTCATCCTCCTCCATCCTCTCTGTCGCCAGACTCATTCTGATCATGGTCTCCAATGACAATGCCTCTGTCTTTCCTGCATTATACTGTATGCCAGCCCTTCCTTTTTTGAGAATGTACATGGGAAAATGTTTTTTAATTCTTGGTGAAGAAAAAAACATTTTTAAAAAGAATTTGAAGGTTTTATTTTTTATTTCTATGGCCAACCTGTAAGCTAGGTGAAAAAAAAAGACAAAAAAAATACGTGTTTGAACAGGTTTTACAGAGGTGTAAAACTTTTTTTATTTCTTAATAAAAAATTTGTCTTCAGAAAGTGAACTCTTGAGTTTTATGTGATTGATGTGAATTATATTTGATGGTGAAAGCGTACAGACACCTGCTGTTGAGACAAACACACACACACTCAGATCATTCCATTCAAGTTCAATTTCCCAACTCGTGGGACTTATGTACCTAAATCCCCTCGACAGCATAATAAACTCTAATCCTACAAAGCCTGTAATACAAGATTTAAGGTATTCAAGCCAACGCAGGAGGCTGCATTCCAGCACGTTACTGCTGCCAGGTTTCCCTAAATATGCAGCAAAAATAAAGGGGTTGAAAACTGCTCCATGGCGACTACAATAACAGACCAACTGCATACTGTAGGTAATTAAAACACATGTCATCTGGCACCAGATTATATTGCTGTTGCTGTTTATTATAATGCCAGTGTGTAGACAAAAGAACTGTTGGATGTTTCAAAGACCAAAACTGAGTGTAGTGCTGCTGATTAGGTGAGCCGCAGGTCTGAGGAGTTGTTTCAGTAGAATTTAGGAGTATAGCTACACTGAAACACACAGTATCTGCTGCTGAAACAGCAGTTACACAACTTGCATAACCAATCGTGACCAACCAAATCACCAGAATGAATATTGGTATTGTGCATTAACATCTGCAAACCACAACTATGTCACATTTGTAAGTTATTATGTAGAGGATATATTTTAACTTCTTTAACAAAGCTTTGGTCAATGTGTGGTTAGGTTTAGGCAAAAAAAAAAACACTTGGTTATGGTTTGGAAAAGATCATGTTCTGGCTTAAAATACCCAGTTGTGATGGCACAGCCTTGGCTGTAAACACTGCAATGTCTTGTCAAGAAACAACCGCCTTTCATGGCACTATCCCCGGAGGAAAAACGGCACCGGGCTGCTATAAAACACCCACGTCTGCTGCTTAAAAAGCCTTCAGAAACACAGCACTGACTCACTGGAAATCTAGCACTTGGGCAGTGACTTGTGGCGTCAGAAACCAACAAAAAAGGTGTCTTTTATCGTCGGCATGATTCGCAGCCAGTTGTTCTAGTTTAACAGCACCCAGCAGCGTCAGGGGGAAACTCGGCAGGACGAGGATGAACGTTAAGGCAGCGAAAGTCAGACTGGGGCAGGTGGATGGGTCCAACAAACACCAACTTTCACCTGATAGAGCGGTGTTTGTGTCCCGTAAGATGAAAGCCAAACCCTGTTCTTTTTTTTTTAACCCAACCACATGCATTTGTTGTCGAAGGAAAACGTCAATTTTCGTCGTCATACCGACGTAGCACGTTTATTTTGAAAGAGACTGTATGTAGCCTAGGTGCTATATCGTAGGCAACTGGACTTGTGTTTTTTGAAGACGTTTCACCTCTCATCCAAGATGCTTCTTCAGTTCTAAATGACTGGTACAAAGTTGCAGGCTATAAACCCTGTGTGGGTGTGAACCCTTGCAGAGTCGTAGGGGTCACGTGAGCTCTTAGTTACAGAGTCATTAAGGAGGTGGCTTATGACACTACTTATCCCCCACCTACAATGCAGTCTTGGGATCCCTCCCCTAATGACTCACATGGTGTCCAGGTGGGTCAAGGACTGACGACTGAGTCCTTGACCACTTGGCCACCATATTAGTCATTAGGGTCAGGTGGGACCAGGGGTGAATGGGTATGAAGTCGTCTGGGGAGGGATCCCAAGACTGCATTGTAGGTGGGGGATAAGTAGTGTCATAAGCCACCCCCTTAACGACTCTGTAACTAAGAGCTCACATGACCCCTACAGCTCTGCAAGGGTTCACACCCACACAGGGTTTATAGCCTGGAACTTCACACAATTCATTTAGAACTGAAGAAGCTTCTTGGATGAGAGGCCAAACGTCTTCAAGAAACACAAGCAAGTCCAGTTGCCTACGCTATTAGCACTTACGATTACCATGACCTGGATGACTGAGAATCTTCACCGACAACTGTACATAGATGTTAAATTTCCTGTGAAAACAGAAGTGCATTTTGAAAGAACACGGGGTCCATGTCATTGGTTCGACAGCCCATTGGTTCGACATCCCATTAGTCCGACTGTCTGCGGTGCTGAACGGCTCGCGGCGGGCGTATGGTGCGCCGCGACCGGCTTGAGGCGGAGCAGACTCACGGCTTATGTGTTTGTCACTTTCTTTTTCATTTTAACCCACACCATGATCTTTTCCTGACCCTAACCAAGTGGTTTTTGTGCCTAAACCTAACCAGACCTTAACCACAGGGCGTCATGATGATTTCGGAGCGGACTTCGGAAAAATGAGTTTAATATGGTCGGAACAATGGGATGTCGAACCAATGGGCTGTTGAACTAATGGGCAGTTCCCAGAAGACGATGCATGTAACTGGCAGAACTTGACATGGCGTCCCAAAACTTCATGTCCAAACGTCAACGTGAGAATGTGGATTTTGTTGTTTGTTAGTCCCAAACAGTGCCATCCACCATCCTCTCCAACTCTTGATGCCAAAGTCAGCTCATATAATGGGAAACGTTGATATAATACATATGAAACACGCAATAGCAACATATTTGTGTTTCCCTGAAAGATACAATGCCAACATTTTCCTTTGGCAACGACTGATGTAGAGATGAAAAAGTACAGTCCGCACACGAGACTATGCTCCCGTACAGTGGTGTAAGGTTGTCATCACGAGCCCCAGTGCCAGATTATGTGTCTAAACCAGCTACCATATATCCTATCATCTCATAACATGATCAAAGAGAGACTTTACATCAGACAGCATCAACATATCTATTACCCAGCAGTCATCTTTGTATCTTCTGTATATGACAAAAATACAGAAGCAAATAAGAAATCATATGTTTTTCCTGGACTTTGGACATTTGCTGACATTGCTTTCTGCCAGACACGGATTTCTTGGTAAGACAGAAGAAATATTGTGATTTGGTTGGGTTAAAGTGAACAGAAAGCCTTCTGGGGAAACGTCTCCATGTGCCTGTGTGTCTTGATGGGCTGCAGGTGAGCTGCTGTGATTGGCTGGGTTGCCCAGGTGGTCTAGCCTTTGAAAACAGAAGGTCAGTTGCTCCAACAACCTGAGTCAACTACAAGTCAACTTTTTCTTGATACGTGTGTTTTGAGGTAAATCATGTGTTGTTAAACCTTTGCAGCCGTGGGAAATGTTTGGGTGAGTACCTTTTGCTTTTTTCCCCTTAATGAATGTATTTGTCCAAAATAAAGGGTTTGTGTTGGCTTCATGGTGGCACTGCAACCCACAACAGCTACATCAATCCAACCCGTGCTTACCTAACCAAACAGAAATAAACCAAAACAGACGTCACTTACCTAAGCTACGTGAACTACATAAAACAGGAGGAAAACAAAGAACAACCTCCAGCCCCTCCCCAGCTGAGCGGCATGTTCTGAAGTAATGGCAGTAAGTAGCTCTGTGAAGCTAAAAACAACTTCAGTTAGTGGAATATTTTGACCCAAACATCCGTTTCACAACAGGGAAATAAAGGCAAAGCAGACAAGCTGGTGATTAACAGAAGCTGGGGGCTGAACACGGCTAATTTTCCCAGACTGTGATTTTCCGTCAATAGCTGCGGTTACATGCAGTTACTTTTTTTTTTTCTTCTTCCCTTTTCAAATCAAAACATCTGACTCCCACGCAAGAAATTACATGAGTGCTATATAAAATACTAATTTAAAATGCCTCACAGTGAGTTGTGAAGACAGAGGGCTCCTTTCAGTGCACAGTGAGCCATACATCCAATCACAAGACTTTGTTCATTATTTTGTCTTGATTTATAATTCTGTCCTACACAAATACCACCATGATAATTATGATTATTGCTCCCATGTGACTCAACAAAAGCCCCTTCGTTCAGCAGGGACACAGAGGATGATGGTGTCTTGAACCTGCTGTTAAATAATGCTAATTTTGCTTTTTTATTGCCGCAGTCTGAGCTTTAAATAACCGCCACTCCAGTGAAAGAAACACAACGCTGACATTTCTGCCAGCTCCAAGAATAGACTTCGCTGCTGAGAATTTCCTTTTTTCGTTTCATCTTCATGACAGTTTTTTGGCCTTCTCACGGAGCAACAAGCAAAAACAAGTCTGTGTGTTTTTAAGAGAACTGTTTCTTGGTACTTTCGCCTTTTGTACTACAGTCAAAAAATAGAACAGGAAATGAAAGGTCAAAACGAGACAGAGATGATGTGAAAATCAAATGTGGCCAGTTTTGATCTCAGGATGTTGTGGTTACTTGGTACAGGCCACAAAGACACCGTATATACACTTTATCCCATGGGCTTTTGCAGATTTTTCCCCTGTTAACTCCCAGTTGCCATGTCCAGTTCCCTCCACACAGTATCCCAGTTACTGCTTCCTGTGTTCCTGTGGAGGGCTGCATACAGTCAATGTGACATACTAAACTATGACGTTTTTTCATAATTTTTGACAACACACTATACTATGACATTTTTTCATGATTTTTGACAACATGCTATACTATGATGCTTTTTCATGATTTTTGACGACATACTATACTATGACTTTTTTTGGTGATTTTTGACGACATACTATACTATGATGCTTTTTCATGATTTTTGACAACATGCTATACTATGACGCTTTTTCATAATTTTTGACGACATACTATACTATGACTTTTTTTGGTGATTTTTGACGACATACTATACTATGATGCTTTTTCATGATTTTGGACGACATACTATACTATGACTTTTTTTGGTGATTTTTGACGACATACTATACTATGACGCTTTTTCATAATTTTTGACGACACACTATACTATGACGTTTTTTGGTGATTTTTGACGACATACTATACTATGATGCTTTTTCATGATTTTTGACGACATACTATACTATGATGCTTTTTCATGATTTTTGACGACATACTATACTATGACGC
The DNA here is from genome assembly GCF_041903045.1 of Epinephelus lanceolatus. Lineage (NCBI taxonomy): Eukaryota > Metazoa > Chordata > Actinopteri > Perciformes > Serranidae > Epinephelus > Epinephelus lanceolatus. The sequence goes on from NC_135734.1 coordinate 46,408,342, forward strand.
TTTTTCATAATTTTTGACGACACACTATACTATGACGTTTTTTGGTGATTTTTGACGACATACTATACTATGATGCTTTTTCATGATTTTTGACGACATACTATACTATGATGCTTTTTCATGATTTTTGACAACATACTATCCAATGGCATTATTTCATAATTTTTGAAGACATACTATACTATGACATTTTTTCATGATTTTGACGACACACGATACTATGACAATTTTTTATGATTTTTGACGACATACTGTACAAACTATGACCATTTTTCATCATTTTTCACGACATACTGTCCAATGGCATTATTTCATAATTTTTGAAGACATACCAAACTATGATGTTTTTTTCATGATTTTTGATGACATACTATATATGACCATTTTTCATCATTGTTGATGACATATTAAACTATGACTTTTTTTCATCATTTTTGACGACATCCTAAACTATGACCAGTTTTCATGATTGTTGAAGACATATTAAACTATGATGCTTTTTCATGATTTTTGATGACATGCTATACTATGATGCTTTTTCATGAATTTTGATGACATACTATCCAATGGCATTATTTCTTAAATTTTGACGACATAATATACTATGACGTTTTTTCAATCATTTTTGACGACATACTATACTATGACATTTTTCATAATTTTTGATGATATACTATACTATGACATTTTTTTCAATCATTTTTTGATGACATACTATACATTGAAGTTTTTTCATAGTTTTTGACGACATCCTAAACTATGATGCTTTTTCATGATTTTTGATGACATACTATACTATGACATTTTTCAATCATTTTTTGATGACATACTATACATTGAAGTTTTTTCATAATTTTCTGACGACATACTATACTATGACCATTTTCCATCATGTTTGACGACATACTAAACTATGACGTTTTTTCATGATTTCTGATGAAATACTATACTATGTAGTTTTAATAGTATAGTATGTTGTCACAAATTATTAAAAATTGTCATAGTATAGTATGTCGTCAAAATTCATAAAAAAATGTCATAGTATAGTATGTTGTCAAAAATCATGAAAAAGCATCATAGTATAGTATGTTGTCACAAATGATGAAAAAATGTCATAGTATAGTATGTCATCAAAAATTATGAAAAAACGTCATAGTATAGTGTGTCGTCAAAATTCATAAAAAAATGTCATAGTATAGTATGTTGTCAAAAATCATGAAAAAATGTCATAGTATAGTGTGTCGTCAAAAATTATGAAAAGTTGTCATACTATAGTATAGTATGTCGTCAACAATTATGGAATAATGCCATTGGATAATATGTCGTCAAAAATCATGAAAAAACATCATAGTATAGTATGTCATCAAAAATGATGAAAAAATGTCATAGTATAATATGTCGTCAAAAATCATGAAAAATTGTCATATGTCATCAAAAATGATAAAAAAAATGTCATAGTATAGTATGTCATCAAAAATCACGAAAAATTGTCATAGTATAGTATGTCCTCAAAAATGATGAAAAAACGTCATAGTATAGTATGTCATCAAAAATGATGAAAAAATGTCATAGTATAGGATGTCGTCAAAAATTATGAAAAAACGTTGTAGTATAGTATGTTGTCAAAAATCATGAAAAAGCATCATAGTCTAGAATGTCGTCAAAAATTATGAAAAAACGACATAGTATAGTATGTCGTCAAAAATCATGAAAAAACGTCATTGTATAGTATGTCTTCAAAAATCATGAAAAAACGTCATTGTATATTATGTCTTCAAAAATCATGAAAAACGGTCATAGTATAGTATGTTGTCAAAAATCATGAAAAAACGTCATAGTATAGCATGTCGTCAAAAATTATGAAAAAGCGTCATAGTATAGTATGTCGTCAAAATTCATGAAAAAGCATCATAGTCTAGAATGTCGTCAAAAATTATGAAAAAACGACATAGTATAGTATGTCGTCAAAAATCATGAAAAAACGTCATTGTATAGTATGTCTTCAAAAATCATGAAAAACGGTCATAGTATAGTATGTTGTCAAAAATCATGAAAAAACGTCATAGCATAGTATGTCGTCAAAAATTATGAAAAACGTCATAGTATAATATGTCGTCAAAAATCATGAAAAAACGTCATAGTATAGTATGTCGTCAAAAATTATGAAAAAACGTCATAGTATAGTATGTCGTCAAAATTCATGAAAAAGCATCATAGTCTAGAATGTCGTCAAAAATTATGAAAAAACGACATAGTATAGTATGTCTTCAAAAATCACGAAAAAACGTCATTGTATAGTATGTCTTCAAAAATCATGAAAAACGGTCATAGTATAGTATGTTGTCAAAAATCATGAAAAAACGTCATAGCATAGTATGTCGTCAAAAATTATGAAAAACATCATAGTATAATATGTCGTCAAAAATCATGAAAAAATGTCATAGTATAGTATGTTGTCAAAAATTATGAAAAAACGTCATAGTATAATATGTCATCAAAAATCATGAAAAAACGTAGTATACTACAATCATGAAAAAAATCATGAAAAAACATAGTATAGTATGTCGTCAAAAATCATGAAAAAACATCATAGTATAATATATCGTCAAAAATCATGAAAAATTGTCATATGTTTTCAACAATCATGAAAAAATGTCATATATAGTATGTCGTCAAAAATGATGAAAAAGTCATAGTATCATACGTCATCAAAAATCATGAAAATTTGTCACAGTATAGTATGTCATCAAAAATCATGAAAAATTGTCATAGTATAGTATGTCATCAAAAATCATGAAAAAACGTCATAGTATAATATGTCGTCAAAAATCATGAAAAAACACCACAGTACAATATGTCGTCAAAAATCATTAAAAATTGTCATAGTATAGTATGTCGTCAAAAATCATGAAAAAACATCATAGTATAGTATGTCATCAAAAAGTATGAAAAAACGTTGTAGTATAGTATGTCGTCAAAAATCATGACAAAAACATTATAGTATAGTATGTTTTCAAAAATGTATATAAATAACCCTTGTTGGTGTCTTTCCTGGTAATACAACTCTAACCATACTTTACCTGTTGCCCAATGTGCTTCTTTACGTGCTCCTCTCTGGCTGTGAAGACTGAAACAAGTCTTCGTGTCTTCATGCGATGGTAGAAGTCAGTGGTTCAGTGTGGTTTGTCCAGTCTTTGTTGGTTTTAATCATGGGCGGAATTTTGATGGCAAAGGTGGCTCACAGACAACAAATCCTGAAAATGGCTTCAGTTTTTCAGAGCTAAACACAACCATACTTTCTCATGATTTTGATATCTCCCCTTCATGAAATGGACAGTTGTGACAAAAATATTTTATTTCGCAAAAGGAGATAAAATTGATCAATGCATTGACTCACTGAAAAGTAAAACCCCTATTGAAGTGTGGAAGTAATTAATCTCATGTAATTTTTCACCTGTTGCTTGGGTTTAGTTCAAATTTGCACTAATATCTGCTCTAGACCTGAAAGCAACATAAATATCAAACTATATTTTTATCATAAACCTACAGCCCAGAGGTTTTGAAATCCAAAGTTGCCATCTTTTTTAAAAGACAGTCACTTTTACTTAAGGCAGTATATGATATATTGGCACAGTTGAAATGAAACAAAAACAGTGATACCATAAAGAAAATGTGTTAAATGAGCAGTAAAATGCATTTTCAAAAAATGTTAATATGAAACAAAGTATGCAAAAAAAAAAAAAAAAGTTTTTTATCTCTTTTATACTTTTGGAGATACATAAAAAAAAGGTTAAGTCCATTAAACCCTATGAAGTGCCACATTTCAAAATGTATTTCCTCTTACAATGTTAAAACAAACACTCCACTATAATGGATACTCACAACACTAAAGATTTCAACAGATTCAATCTTTACTTACAAGAACTACTGGGTAGAAAAAATTAAACAGCGCTGAGCAAATGTTGCCTCAATTACTTAGTATTTATTTTTTTTAACCACCTAAAAAAAAACCAATATCGGCATACGTGTACGCTATGTATAGAATATTTTCACTGCTTTACCTTGCCATCAGACTGTCTTTCTGACGGAGAACTGAAGCCGTTATCTCAAAGCCACCAGACTCCACTGACAAAAACAGTAATTTTACTTTACACAACAGGGAGAGTTGTTGGTCTACCACTGTCTCCATCAGTTATTGTGTAAGGTAAAGCCGTGAAAATATTCCAAACATAGTATATACTATCCAATATTGACTTTTTTATAATTGTTTTTTTCTAAAAACTACATTTTGCTGCGGCCCCGCCCACAGCAGTACAGTTGGATTCTGTGCTGGTAGTAGGGGTGAGAATCTACAGGCACCTCATGATTTGGTCACCAAAAGTCATAGTACAGTATGTTGAAAAAAGTCGCGCTTTGATGGTCACCAAAAGTCAAAGTATAGTATGTCGAATAAAGTATCACCATCATGGTCACCAAAATTCATAGTATAGTATGTTGAAAAAAGTCGCACTTCCATGGTCACCAAAGTCATAGTATAGTATGTCGAAAAAGTCGAGCTTTCATGGTCACCAAAAGTCATAGTATAGTATGTCAAAAAAAGATTGTGCTTTCATGGTCACCAAAAGTCATAGTATAGTATGTTGAAAAAAGTTGCGCTTTGATGGTCACCAAAAGTCAAAGTATAGTATGTCGAAAAAAGTATCACCATCATGGTCACCAAAAGTTAAAGTATAGTATGTTGAAAAAAGTCGCACTTCTATGGTCACCAAAAGTCATAGTATAGTATGTCGAAAAAAGATTGTGCTTTCATGGTCAGCAAAAGTCATAGTATAGTATGTTCAAAAAAGTCGCGCTTTGATGGTCACCGAAAGTCAAAGTATAGTATGTCGAAAAAAGTATCACCATCATGGTCACCAAAAGTCATAGTATAGTATGTTGAAAAAAGTTGCACTTCCATGGTCACCAAAGTCATAGTATAGTTTGTTGAAAAAAGTTGCACTTCCATGGTCACCAAAGTCATAGTATAGTATGTCGAAAAAATTTGCAGTTTAATAGTCACCAAAAGTCATAGTATAATTTGTTGAAAAAAGTCGCACTTCCATGGTCACCAAAAGTCATAGTATAGTATGTTGAAAAAAGATTGTGCTTTCATGATCAGCAAAAGTCATAGTATAGTATGTTGAATAAAGTCGCGCTTTGATGGTCACCAAAAGTCAAAGTATAGTTTGTTGAAAAAAGTCGTACTTTCATGGTCACCAAAAGTCATAGTATAGTATGTTGAAAAAAGTCGTGCTTTGATGGTCACCAAAAGTCAAAGTATAGTATGTCAAAAAAAGTATCACCATCATGGTCAACAACAGTCATAGTACAGTATGTTCAAAAAAGTCGCACTTTCATGGTCACCAAAAGTCATAGTATACTATGTTGAAAAAAGTCTTTCAACAGGATTTATTCTTTTAAAAGGAAGGGATTTAAATCTTTTTAAATATAGCAGACTTTTGGTGATCCAGCAGGGAGTTCTTTTCTTCACCACAGAGGTGTTTTGATTTGGTTAACGCTGCAGCGTGTGTTGGTCAGCTGGTTTACATGCTGATCACTGCACTTCTCGTTAATGGTCATTTCTGGGTGATGGCGTCAGTAAGTATTCACAATATATACTTCATGTTCAACTCGCAAACAGGTTTGCCAAATTCACATATCTGCAGCTCAAAACAGTCACCAGTTCTCTACCCAGATGGGATTGTTGTTGTTAGCGTGATGTCACGGTTTTTTAAATATATATGCTAGTTTTAGTTCTGTAAAAAGTGCAGGGCACATGTCCCCTCTGTGTCCCCTGTAATTTACGGCCCTGTTTTAAGCTGGTCTTCAGGTCTTTCTTTCCCCAGCTTTAGTTTTTGTTCTTTCCACCGCTGCCTGTGGAAAATCGTGATACAGTCCAGAGACAGAATTTCCAGTTTCAACATTGGCTTGTTTACATGCATGTTTGTACATTTGTGTGTGTGAATGTACAAAATAATGTGCCGTTGGGTATTGAAATACTTTTCCATGTGTTACTGCTTTGAGTGTGTGTGTGTTGGGCCTGTTATGTAACAGTGGACTCTTGGGAATAATTAAGTCAGCAGAATGTACAGAACAGTATATACACATAAAATGAACCATGTTATTTAGCAGAGTGGGGGGAAATAAGATCACGTGTAGTGTAAGGACACACACAGACACCAAGATACACACTTCCAATATACACAAACACACAGTACATTGCATTGTACATTCATCCTTCCTCCACACAAACACTTGGCTTGTTTCCCCCAAAACATTTAGGAACTATAAAATTCTGCAAAAGTTCCTCGAGCATGTTTATGATCTGAGACTCATACCACGATGTACCCTGGGCCTTCATAACATGGCGTTTTGCTGTACTATTGGCAAGGAACAAACATTAATACCAGGTTACTTTAAAATTAGTTCTGAAGTTCCTGAATTTTGGGTGGAAAACACAGTCTGTCCAGCCGTCACTTCATTCATTCACACATGACCGTATATCACTGAAGTATCTGGATACTTCAGAAAATCACAAAGACACACCGAAATAACACCAGAGCAGTCACCCGACATAAAATTAGACATTTTATTGTTCTTACGTCTGATCTTTTCTCATGTTCTTCTCGAAAAGAGAAGTATAGCAGTACACTCTTTGTTTCATAGAAAATGAAAAAAACAAAACGACAACAACAACAAAGTTATACATTTTATTTTTCCCTTTGATCATTTTTGTTTTTGTATTTTCTCCCATGTTTCGGAAGAGTAATATTGTCATATAAAAATACTATATTACATAGAATAGAACTTTACACAGTTTGAAAAAAATACACAATATCAACGCATACATTATTAACGGCCCAATCCGGAATCGCAACAAGCTTTGATGCCACTTGTCAAACATCTTTTTAAAATTTTTTGATCTTTATAATATAGAGTCATGGAGATTATTTTTTTAAACTGTTAAAATGTTTCCATTCCGTAGAGTCACAGCCACAGTTCAGGTCCAGTGAGGAAGTTTGTATTCATATTTACAGTAAGGTCATTATTGTTAGCTTCTTAAATGAATTGGGCAGAATGCTGTTATTTAGCATAACAGATACTATGATTACCAAATTACCAGTAACTACAGTTTCCTCTGCAGAAAGCTAAAGGTTAGCTTGCTAAGTGCTATCGTTATATTGTAGCTAAATGTACCTGGGTTGTAAGTTAGGCTAAGGTTAGCTGACTTATGGTGTAGCTAAAGTTATCAGGTCTGTAAGTTAAGCTAATAGCTGACTAAGTACTGCAGTTGTGATATAGTTAAATGTCTCTAGGTTGTAAGGTTAAATTAGTGCTACAGCTATGATGTAGCTAACTTAAATGTTTCTGGGCTGAAAGTTAGGCTAATGGTTAGTGGACTAAGTGCTATAGCTATAATGGAGGTAAATGTTACTGGGTTGTAAGTTTGGCTAATGATTAGGCGATTAAGTGCTATAGCTAAGATGCAGCTAAATGAATCTGGGTTGTAGGTTAAGCTAATAGTTAGCTGACTAAGTGCTGCAGTGACAATGTAGCTAAATGTATCAGTTGTAAATTAAGATGAAAGTATGTTCACTTTTGATGTAGCTAAATGTGTCTAGGTTGTAAGTTAAGCTAATGGTCAGCTGACTAAGTGCAATAGCTACGATGTAGCTAAATGTTTCTGGGTGGTAAATTAGGCTAATAGTTAGCTGATTTTTGATGTAGCTAAATGTACCTGGGTTGTTAGTTAGCCTAATTGTTAGCTGACTAAGTGCTATGCTATGATGAAGCTAAATGTGTCTGGGTTGTAAGGTAGGCTAATTGTTAGCTGACTTGGTGCTATAACTATGATGCTGGTAAATGTACCTGGGTTGTAAGTTTAGCTAATGGTTAGCTGACTTAGTGCTATGTTATGATGAAGCTAAATGTATCTGGGTTGTAAGGCTAAGGCTAATGGTTAGCTGACTTTTGATGTTGCAAAATGAACATGGGTTGTAAGTTAGGCTAATGGTTAGCTGACTAAGCACTATAGCCATTATGTAGCTAAATGTTTTTGGGTTGTAAGTTTAGCTAATGGTTAGCTGACTAAGTGCTACGATGTAGCTAAATGTATTTGGGTTATAAATTGAGCTAATGGTTAGCTGACAGGACACTATGGTTAGCTAGTTAACTGTTATCTCCCACAGGCAGAGGAAACTTTGCTGTCTGGCCTTTTGAAAAAATTTAAAGTGTAATTTATCATTAAAAGTTATGATAATAAAAATGTAAATACTGTCTATATTTACATTACATTTTATTTCATATATATTGTTGCATGAAATTAGGTTGATGAAGTTACTATAATTTCATGTGTAGCTGTTGAATCATGGCCACTGTGCGAGATTCACCATATGTTCTGATACAATGTGATATTTTTCTTCTTTTTTTTAAAAAAATATTTGCATGCAATGCATTTGTACTTAATGCACGTGATGTGCCATGGGTCAGCACTGTTCCCCAATGACCGGCTTACATTGCACAATAACAACTCATGCAGTAGAAACTCCAGCACGTGCTCCATCTCCAACAGGAACTTGTTAAAGAAACACAGAGCAGTGGCTCGCCGCCAACGCTGTCATTATGGGAAAAGAGGAATGCGACTTCCCCGGCTTGGTTTTCCCTCCTGGCTAAGAGATTAGATCCAGCATCCTCTTGATCAGACACTGGCTTCTTTTTAAGCTTTAGGCTTAGATGAGCCATAAAAACACAATCTATATTGTGTGTTTGAAGGAGGCAGGCAGGAACGGCAGACATGAATGTGAAAGTGACTGCAGCTGATGATGTAATAAATGTCTGATTATGTAATCATTTGTCAAATGAAATGACATCCTATAACGGGTTCGGGGCTAATGACCACAGGCCGGCGTGTGCAGCTGCAGCATAGCCTAATCTGTCATGAAATCTTAGGACATTTCTCCCCTTAAATTCAACACATTAGTGACTCAATCATTTGTATTGTAATTTAAAATGGTCGCTATATCAGTCCTACTTTGTCACAGTAATTTACTGTTTAGTCATTTTAACGGTGTCATCTGTTACATTTATTACATTAAACAACTGGGGTGAAGCTTTATATTTTCTTCTAAACTTCACTCATCCGTGGGACTTTTGTTGCGATTCCGGATTGGGCTTTAAACTGACCTTTGACCCAGAAATGCATAGGGAGTATGGATGACCACACATACGTACATACATACATACATACATAAAAACCAACAAAACAAATTTGGAAGGCTTTTCTCAGCATTTTGTCTTTTTTTTTTTTGTTGTTGTTGCTTTACAAAACTCTTTTTTCTTTTTTGGCCACTTGACATTGCGTAAAAAACACTCAGACACGTTTGTTCCGTTGTACATGAAAATACTTACAGTGCATGGTATTCAACAGTGTGCTTCTTTTTTTATTTATTAGTAAGTGCTTGGAGAGAATGTCCCTTTTTTTGTTGTTGTTATTTATGAAAAAAAGTTGTCTTTCTCCAGCTCGCTCACACAAAAAAAAAACCTTGAGTTCATATTGTTTTCAGTCTCGTCAGGGTTTTGGAACGGCCCCCGGCCCTGAAAAATATCACCGCTGTACAATGAAATGTACACCACCTGGCTCTCCCTCGACACACACACACATATACACACACACACACATGCTCAAATGCTCATACATGCTTAAAAGGGAAAAAAATGACATCCTTATACGTACATGTAAACACACATGTATACACACAGAAGCCTCGACACACACACAGACACACACGTTCTGATAGTCATATACACACAGGCTCCCTCATTCACACACACAGACAGACAGACAGACACACACACACACACACACACACACACACACACACACACGGGTGATCTCAAAGGGGGCAGCTGGATTCAAACTGTATTATGTAACAATGTGAGGAAAGAGTGGGAGACATACAAACAGTGAGAGCGCGCGAGAGAGAACAGAGGTTGTGATTGTTCCTGTCGAAAAATTTTCCAATCCTTCAGAGGACAAAGGCTATTCTCTGTCTCCTCTCTCTTTCACTCACACACACACACACACACACACACTCTCGCATGTATTAATCCTGTGTGTCTCTGTGTTGTACGTACTCTGTTACACACACTCTGTACACTCATATTAGTTCCTCTTTTGTGCTAACACACAGAGACACACACACATAAAAATGTACCATCAGACCCGTATACACTCTTTTCTCTGTGTCACATACACTCACACACACATACTCTGCCAAGTGCAGTAGGAGGGGAAGCGACAGCCAGTCTCATTGCTGTTAATCCACACATAATAAGGGCAAAGAAAGTTTTGGCAGGAATAAGAGAAAATCGCAAAGACAGGAGGTGAAGGAAGTGGAAGGAATCTGCTGTTACCAAACAGACCAAAAATAGTTGGTGAGGAGAGATGGGATTGTTAAAGAGAAGTAGTTAAATGAGAGGTTCGGGTTTCTTGGAGCTTGGTATGTGGGTATAATAAGACAGAGTTGCAAAGTGAGTGGAGCTATTTCAGGCGCACTGACAGCTGGAGCATTTCCACATCTCAGACGGGCGTTAAAACTCTCCAGTTCGAGTCATCATTGCAAGAGATGAAGTGTTAGGAAATGTCTAATTCTTTGATCTGAAGTCGCATTGGTGCATTTTGGTATGAAACATTCAATCACGGATTCAAGATCTGTTACTTGCATTGCTAACCGCTGGTGGAAGCTAAAGATTATGCCGTTGAGAGGACTATCAACTGATTATAAGCTGTATAAAACAATGGCCGTCACCCACTGGTTTGTGGAGTGCATTTTGAAGCCTCGAGTTTGGCATTTTGGCTGCTGCCATCTTGGATTTTTAGAGCCAGAAGTGACCGTATTTGGACGAGAGGGTTGAGCTTAACCTAATGCTAACTGCTAGCTTGGTTAGCATAGCAGCTATGGTTAACTGTAATAATTCTACTACTAACTCTGCTACTCTTTGATATAGACAGCTGCGGACGTGATGCAGCAGTACAGAGGAGGAGAAACTTTCCATTGTAAGGCTCCGAGATAACATTATCTTCTCTGTTCTGCTTAGAGGTGGTGAATTTACAGCTCCCAGATGCTTAATACAACACAATCTCTGGCTTTGTTTGATATCTAGTGTCAGCAAAAAATGTGGTTGCACATTTCCGATCCGTCATTAGCGCTATTAGCTTGTTTACTATATTACATGAATGCTGCTGTGACACTAAATGTCCCGCTGAGCTCCGTTCAAACTTTAAAACTTCATACAGAAAAAACTAATCATTACATATTTGTATTAAATGGCCAAAGCTGATTCCACTGACATAATTCTGTTTCCGGTACAACCCTAGCTCTTTCCGTAAAAACTGAACATTCGACTCCTTAGAGAGTCTTTAAGCCCAACCAAACGCTGAACAAGACTTTTTTGTGACCAAAATGTCAACTTTCATGAACTGAAAACACACTTAAATAGTGACAGCTACGTCTATACTCTGAATCTGGGGTACCCCAGCACCCACCTGCCACTCAAAGAAGCCACACCCTTAATATGCATAACTTTAAATATGCGTAAATAACTTATAAAAGTTGCCTGATTGACGCTGATGTTAACACTTATATTTTCATCACTAATAAAATGCAGGGAATATGGTGTTTACCTAGAAATGATGTCCATGTGTTACTTTTTGCACTATAACCTCTGTTAAATTGGCAATAATAAGAAGAACTCTGGTACTGTGAACATACATGTGAATATCTTAATTCATATAGACTTTGCATGATTATTTTATTTCCCAGAGGTTTACTGCCTTTTTGCACATCATATTTTTGATTTATTTTGTGTTCAAATTGTTCATATGCTGCTTGTTCTACACAATTTCTGATAATAAAAGTATTTGAAAATAGTAAAATGTTCTTCCTTCAATTTATATCTTTGTAACGAGTGTTTGAACTATATTTAAGCCACCAAAAGCAGGTATTTTGGGGGTTTTTAAATTGAAAAATGTAAAAATTTAATCGGCCGATATATCAATTTTTTTATTTCATAATATTGGAATCGGTATTGGCACCCAAAAATCCATATCGGTCTGGCCCTACTTATAAACGGGTGATTTATAAAAATTCACTCCCCGTACAGTTGTCATGAAAAGAGAAATTGACTGCAGAGACCAAAATTATTTTTTGTACCAGGCTACATGTGTTTATGTTGGCTGTTATGTTCTGCATTTAACATGGCTGTCTATGAGGACTGATTCACTCTTGGAGTCGGCCTCAAGTGGCCATTAGAGGAACTACTCTTTTTAGGACTTCATTTTTCAGCACTGGGGACTGCTCCTGGACTATGAGACAGTGTTTTGTTTTTGCATTTTGTATTCACTACAGCTCTAATTCGCACCTCTGACTTGGCTCCAAAGCACCTGCAAACAAGGCTCATGGGTATTGTAGTATTTAGAGCCATCCACCATGTCTAACTGACAGAGAGATCATGATTTCTCAGAAACAATGTTAAGATAATTACAGGTGAGTAGCATAACATAAATCTAAAGGAGCATAATCATGATTTTATGTAGCAGAATCTTAAGTTACTACGTTGAGTCACACCACAGACATCGTTAAAAGAAGAATTTAAAATGGCAATACTTCTGGAACAACTGGCTCCTCCCACTTTGAAACACTCTATGTAATTTTAAAGACCACCTGCATCCTAAAGTTAACCCACAGCTACTTTGAGAATTAAGCGGTTTCATTTAGCCAAATCGACTGGGTAACAGCAGGTATATGAACCCTTTCAGATACACCCACTAACATAGAATGTACTGACACACCCATGTGCATGCACATCAGAAACATAGACAGTATACCACAGCCAGACAAACGTTAAGACAAACACATAATGACACACAAACTGCATTGTCTCATGTCCTTGCGTTATCTGTGCATGCTGGCCCTGCTGTGTAAGAATGCACGCGTGTGTGTGTGTGACTTGTTCCTTGTCTAATCAGCTCGGTTCTTATCTTCATTATCCTGATGAGTTCAGTCTCTATGTTTGCAGATGATACTGTTAACTTTGTTCATGTTCGTTGTGTCGTTAAAGGGCCAGTCTTCCCTACAAAGTCAAACAGCACTAACAGTTCAGCGTTCATGGTTGGTCGATACATTTGAAGGTGCTGTGTGGAGCGTTTAAACATCAGTTGTCAAAGTAGTTGTAATAGCCTGTTATAAATGAGACTGGTGGTGATGATTAGTAGCATCTCTTCCAAAACAGTGGTGCTGTTGATGCTTGGATTTTTGTCTTTTAATTACAGCTGGATTGCCTGTGACCCCTGCTGCTTTATGTAGCAAAGAGGGTGTAACTTGTGTTTTGATTTTGCTTGTTTACACTGGTGCGCTAAAATCTTAACATAAGCAACATAGGTGGGGCTAGCTATCCATCGAGTAGGAATGTGAACTGATAACTGTTGAAGCATTGATAATATTTGTGACTACTTATGCATGTCAGTCAATAGGTTAATTTTGCTTTTCTTCTTAGAGGTACTGGCACTATGCTTCACCACAACAAAGCTGATATTAATATTCATGTAACACTGGTTAGCTAGCCACCGCCACTCTGTATTATCAAAGATACTGGATTACTACAAGATGGCCCACCTATAATATACTCCCATTGTATGAAATAGTATACATTTCCGATCTCCTAAGTAGGCGTTGTCCCCCGTACCCCAATCAAAGATGATGGAGAACCACCAATCAAATACGAGTATATATATATATATATATATATATATATATATATATATTTCACGTCACTATATCACTGTTTAGACTAATCTGATGTTTGTAAAGTCTATAAACACAATGACTGAACAAACATTACTATTTCTGTATGTACGTTCTGTAATTAATAACATGGTTATCGTAGATTAGCTGGGCTAACCGTTAGCTGTTGGCCATTAGCGGCGTCTGTAATAACTCAGTAACACAATAAACGGTCTGTGAAAAAAATATTTTTTCCAGCGGATATCTTAGTTACGACATGATTGAGCTAGCAAAGCAGGTTTGTGTTGCTATGTGTGGTATTTATTCAGTTTTGGGAAATCACGATGTCTAGAAAGCATCAGTGGCTGCAGCTGACAGGGACAGCTAACAGCAGCAGCAAAGCTAACATCAGGACGTCATCTGTTAAAAGCCTCCCGTTGTCGGATACGACATAAAACTACTCCAGTTAACTCAATCATGTTGTAACTCAGACATCCGCTGGAAAAAAATATTTTTTTCATGGACCGTTTATTTTTAGTTTTGGAAAACGTCAGCAGCTCTGCAGTGAAAAGTGAAACTGCACTGTTTTCAGCACCAGAGAGGAGATATCTGTTGCCAGATCTCGCGAGAGTGTGTTGTTGAGAGAGAAACAGGTCTTGAACAAAGTAAATTTTCTCCTGATTTGTCCGTCTGAAATTTGTCATTTTGATGTCGGAATGTTCTGAAGATATGTGGCTTGTGATAAATGGGTCCAATATTTGCTTCCGTGACTTTGGGGCGAAAGAATCGGCCATAATCTGTAATCACGTTCATTTCTGCCACTGAAGTCAATGGACTCAGGACCTGCTGTTAGTCTCCCAAAGGGCGTGGTGGTCGCAAACCCCACATGACACTGATACAGGAAACTGACTCGCAGTGGACCGTCTTGGTTTATCCACCGTCTTTGGTATTATCCACTATCCAGCCAGCTAGCGTCACTGCTCAGCTGGTAATACTGTCCCAACCAGGATTGTAAATACACCTACCAGCCACCCAATAGATTACCATTGATTCTGTGGCTGGTGAGTGAAGCAAATCTGCCTCTGCACATAAGTAATGTATATTTCTCAAACAATCTTTGGTGTTACCTTTAGTTATAGTAAGTCAGCACTGTTCTAAAGTATTGAATATCTGTGTGAATTCTGATGTACACCAGCGGAAATAACAAACGGACCCTATATTACACGTTTGCCTGTTTACTGTAAAGATGAACCATGTTGGATTAATATGTTCCCATCAGCCTTTCATGTCTGCTACCATTTGTTTTCACCAGAAACTCACCAGCTTTATCTGTTTGTTGCTGAGGAATATTGCTTTAATCCTGTTTTGTGTCATAAAGCAATTATCCCCTGAACCTGCCCCTGTGGCTCACAGTGTAAAATACAGTGTTGAGGCTGTGACAGACTTGTTCATCATGTTTGTTTATAGCAATTATACTAATGTCTAAAAATTTATGTGGGACTAAATTTCTCATAAGTGCTTCACACAGCAGCTTTAACGGCAGAAATTGGTGTTACTAATGATTATTCTGAACCTTGACTCCAATCATGAGCTCTACTTCTAAAATGCATACAGTAGCTACTGCTGTTTGACTTTGTAGACCAGCAATGAGCCGAGGTGCTCTCAGACAACTGTGGTGGCAAACTGGGCAATGTAGATGGGCAACTCTCCCAGCAAAACCCAAAACAAGCAAACAAGGGGCAATAATCTCCTAAATGTTGCAAGAAAATGTTCTTCTGTTGGCAACACAGTTTTCTCCGGGGCATCTCCACAAGTGTGTTGCAGCAAAAGTTGCCTTTGCTAATAAATCCTTTAAAGATGCCATGTCTCGTCCGAGAGGAAAGCAACTCCTATCCTTCATTCTCTTTCCTCTAACTGGATCAAAATAAAGTTTGGCAGTTGTGATGACATCATCATCTTTACCTTGTAATGATGGCACAAATTTAATTTTTCCTTGTTTATATCACTGTTCAGATCTTATGATGTGCAAAGGTATCCAATATAGAAGTCCACCTTAATGCGACAAGTGAAAAAAGAGCTAAACTTGACTTTACCAGGAAATTAATTGAGTGAATTGCATTGGAGCAGCAGTATTTGACTCTTAGCAGCAATGTGGACTTCTATTATGGCTACATCTGTGTAGACCAAAGTCTGAAACAATTCCTTTATCAACCGTTGGTCCAGTCCTCTAGAAAGTGTCAACAGCCTTTCTTAAAACAAATAAAACCTGCAAACTGAGCGAGGCAGTTACACTTTAAATTTCCTAAAATCACTTACAATATTATGTAATAAGGCAGATCCCTCCCGCACTAGAAACCTCTATAAACCTGTGGCCTGGCATTACAAACAGCTGAAATTACCTCACCCAAATTGCAGGTTTTTATTCATTTGTTTTAAGTAAAAACAATATTTAAAGAGTCAGAATCGGTAATGGCTGGTTAAAGTGCCAAGTAAGTGGTTGTTTATGTTGGAGCAACACTGCGAGGACTCCGAGCCAGCTTTCAGGAGAGTGTCTCTGGTGGTTTCTCTGCACTGAGCCAGTGCTTCCATGGAGAAATATACGATACGACAGCAGTTCAACCCGGTGTGAATGGGAGGGGGTGACTGTGTGAGCATGCAAGTGTGTGTTTCTGTGTGTGTGTGTGTGTGTGTGTGTGTGTGTGTGTGTGTGTTCCTGAAGGAGTCTCTGTGTTTAAGTAGAATTATTGCAAGCCGGTGGAGTGTGTGTGTTTGGGCCAGTTCCTGTAGATACAACTTTGCACTTCATCACCAGTTTGAGTATATCTCCTGCCTGAGTGTGACAGAGTGAATACATGTGTGTGTATGTCCAGAGATTCATCTGTCTGTCTTTTCGTTTGTGTGTGTGTGTGTGTGTGTGTGTGTTACAGGTCTAGCGGGTGGTCTAAAGTGTTGTTATTGTCCTCTGCGTCCTCGTCGTTTGCCAGCGGGTTGCGACTGATGACCAATTCCAGTCTGTCCCCAGCCTCTGTGATCAGAGGTACCGCCAGGCAGCAGTCAAAGTCCCTCGTCCTCACGTGGTTCACCTGGACAAAGACGGAGAGAGGCTGCTCAGGAAAATGGTACTGCTGGTGGTTAACTGTCAAAGATCGAGACAAACTATTCCTTAACGGTTCTGTATGCGACATTTGGAGCATCAATACAGCAGCAAACCACTATTTGCTTTTAGGGGTGTGCCATAACATCTTGTTCATGATAATACTGGTATCATTTTTAATATCATAGGAAAAATTCATATTGTGATGCTCACAATATTTTGACTTGTTGACATGTTGATGTCATACTGTTACCCACGGCAACAACAAGCGTGGCTGAAAGCAAAATTATTATAGACTTTGCGGTGGTTCCAAAAAGAGGAGCAGCTTCAGTAGTGTGGAATAAACTGTGGCGTCCTGAATGTTTTATGAACAGCCCCGGACTTCTCAGACTCTTTTAGTGACTTACTGCTCAGAGGGAACTCAGTCAGCGGCTCCTCTGGCAGCAGCACAGTGTCTCTCCCTCTCCTCTCCTCTCTCTCTGTGCGCACACTGGAGTCCGTGTCGTCAAGTGATTTTGTCATAAACCTTTGGTAATGTAAACCTACGTGACACTCACGGCTCGACAAAACTGAATACATACACGTATTCAGTACACGATTCAGTACAGCACTATATAAAGTGGGTGGTATAGATTTATGATGGTATAGGTACAGCCAGTAGATGGCA
The DNA here is from genome assembly GCF_041903045.1 of Epinephelus lanceolatus. NCBI lineage: Eukaryota > Metazoa > Chordata > Actinopteri > Perciformes > Serranidae > Epinephelus > Epinephelus lanceolatus. Next base: position 46,425,923 of record NC_135734.1, read on the forward strand.
CTAGAGAGCAGAGTCAAAAGTTTCACTCAACAACAAACGAGGCGACAGTGGAGGAGGTTGTAATATTGTACCTCAAAATGGAGGCAGTGTTGGCTATTATATGCACGGACAATTATTTTAGCTACTTTCGCTATGTATGTTATATATCACCAGTATGTTTAATTCTGCTAATATTTACATTTCTTTGTCGTCTCCTATGGTCATATCTCGCTTGAACTGCGCTTTCTTGCCTCCACAATCTCTGATGGTGCTGTTCCATTTCATGTGTATCCGTAAGCTTTCAGGAAACGTGCACAAGTACGAACGAAATTTACTCAGCCCATGGACAGAAGGCTCCATCTGTCTTCATCTCTTTATCTAACGTTGAGCATAAATGAGCTCTTAGCCGTGAATATCCTTTTATCCTAAAATATGACAATGGACATTCCAAGCTTCATTGGAAAACCTCAATAGATGCTTTGGATGTAAAAAACGACATTCGGGACAGCCCTATTTTTAAGCCATAAACCTTGTCCCGCTGCCTTGTCATAACCTTGGGCCTTTATGTGTACAAGGGTTTGAAGTTTGACACTGTTGCACAGGTACGGATTTTAACACCCTCAAACATTCAACAGATTTCCTTTTCATTACCTGTAGGATCCTGTCGTAGGGTTTGAGCCCGGCTCTGTCAGCTGGCCCGTCAGGTCTGATCATGTTGACGTAAACTCCTTTCTCCAAGAAGCCATCTGACACACTGAAGCCAAAGTCATCGATCTCTGGGTCCTTTATCACCGTCACCTACAGAAGACAGCACAAGGATGTGAGGTTGCTGTGGTGACATTGAATCTTTTTTCTCAGTTTAGTGTAAACCAAGTTGAAATGTGAATGTGAAGGCAGCAGCTGTCAGCAGAGGTTGTCCTGAAGGGCCCTGACACAACAAACTAAACACAAAAAGTTTGCACTATCTGATAGAGTTTCACATCACAATGTAATGTTTTCTGATAAAAGCTGCACTTGAGGCAACGTGCATGACCAGTCAATCAGCAGCGTAAAAGGAAATGACTGGTCAGTCGTCTGTGCTCCTATTCCGCACAAAATAAATGAGCCAACCATTCTTGAGTCAGTTTGCCTCTGATTGAACAGTCCGTAGGTCCCCAAGTGGTCTCTGGGAAAATTCCAGGGGTCAAAAGAAAATGGGAAAGAGTTTATTTTCACATATTTAATTCCCTAGAGAAGAGAGCCTGGTCTTAATCATATTTAACATTTAAAATCTTTTCAGCTGGAGATCCCTGAAGTAAGATCTTAACAAATGGGGGTCCGTGACCTAACGTGTATTGATTTAGGGGTCCATGACACGATAAAGGTTGAGAACCACTGCACTAGTGGTGGGGGAAGTAATCGATTCTTAGATGCATCACAATAAACACAAGAACGACAAGAATCGGCATTGATTCACAAATGTCAATAACCAGTTATTTATTTATTAATAGCAGGAGGTTGATGGAAATATAGAGGCAGAACTCAGCCACAGGCCACAGGCAGGAGACATTAAGGTGCTTTCAAATTAATTAATTAATGTAGTTAACTTTTAAAATATAAAGGCTGTGGACCATCTACTGTTCAATTTTACATAGCAATTCCATACTATCTTTGGTGAAATATTACAGTATGCAATCACTGGACACTATGATGGACTATATTGCTGTCATTGTTCATTTTAGTCAAACCATACAGTTTGAAAACGAGGCGCGGCTCCAACTAGAAAACAATGTTTTGATGCATTGGATGTGCTGAATGTGCATATTAAGGCAGTACAGGAGGAGGTGCACATTAATAATCCTCCAGGACTGTAACATGCTCATGTTTATCACAAACAATGTGTCATTTGACTGCGGTTGGGTCTGAATGAGGTTGGAAGACGTTCTCACCACAAACGAACCAAAACGATTTTTGTGACACAGCAAGTCTTTGAGTTCTTAAAAATAGGACAAAACTGTGCAGACAAAAAAATCCTCCAGCCCATTAAAAATGAATTGAGGGGTTTCTGTATTGTTTTCTTGAAGGAGGACAACAGGGACTGGTGTAATGGCACAATGAGATTCTACTGTACAGTATTCACCCTGCTGCATGTTTCACTGAAGCATAATTAAAAGCAGGATAAATGCTCGAGAGGCGACCGCTGCTTAATACAGTACAACTGCAGGATAAATGCGAGGAGGGTTTATAATTGGTAATGCAGACCAGATGTTTTGCTGAGAACTGTGGGTTAACAAAAATGATGACATAACATGATGTATGAATACTTTATGGTTTTTTAATGAGACACCATTTAGAGGCTGTAACATCTTGGCTGATGGCCAGCGAGTCCATCAGTAAAACAGATTTTAATGTATCTTCTCCCTGTGGAAAACAAATGTATTTCTCATTCCCTGAGCTGCTCACATTTGAACAAACCCTTGTATAAAGTCGTAATTGTAAATCCATAGGAGGACGAGGACGCGTAGCAGCACAACTGCTGCCGGGGGGGGGGGGGGGGGGGGGTTTGCTATACTGTATGTTCTGTATTACATAATATCCTGCACTGTAAAAATGTACTGACTTTCTCAAACTCTTAAAAATGTCATTGTTACGTGAGCTGTATTAAAGTTAATCAATCTAAAATTTGTGCAAATGGGCCTGTTCCCACAGTAGGAAAAGGAAACAAAACAACTAATGATGGCTGAAATTTATTGAGGTGCTTTGGTGTCAGGTTCTGTGGCACTGTGGCACCCTGTCACGGCTTACTGGGACACTTGAGTAGAAACTTAGGGCACATTCACACCAGGATAGTCCGGGGGATTCAGTTCGATCGGGCAGGGAATGGCAAAAAATTTCACACCTTCATTTGGTTCGGTTCACTTTCACACTGCACTTTTTAAAGTGGACCAAACCGCCTGGTCACGCAGAACAGCTGCTCGTTTGGGGGCGGTATTGCCCGAAACAACAACAGACCAGGAAGAAAAAAAGCATGAGGAAGAAGAAAACCTGGCTCATCGATTGGCCAGGAACAAAAATGGAAATCCATCCTCTTTAAAAACCTCATTGTTCTTGTGGGTAGCCACAAGCGCCTGCACCTCCTCACTACTCGTCTGCCCACGAGACATTTTCTTTTTTTACCTCTAATTCTTTCAGTTCGCACTGCTTGTTTTGTTTCTTTTCTACCCAAAATGCACTGCACTCTCTGTCACTTCCTCTCTTTGGTTCACTGGATAGTCTGCATTTCCCACTGTAAGCGAACCACACCAGTGTTCATTTGCAAGACCCCCAGTTTTCAAGTGGACCAGGGTTCGCTCGTTTGGTCCGTGCCAGAGTTCGAATGAGCGTTCACACCACTCCAAATGAACCGAACTATCCATGGAAGCGGACCAGGGTTCGTTTAAAGCGGACCAAACAGCGCCAGTGTGAGTGCGTCCTTAATGTTATTTCCTACTATGACAAGTCAAAATGTCTGTTGTGAAAAAGGCTTATTAAGATGAAAACTCCCAACACAAAATGACTTAGTTCATTCAGTGGCATTTTTTTGTGTCAACAGATACAAGATACAGATAAATGTGGAAAAATGTGAGAGCTGGAGGTGAGTGATCTGTCTCAGAGCAGATGGTTTGAAGTTAAAGTAACACTGAAATGATGATATCGAGCTTCATACCTAACTCTCAACAAGATGGCATTAAGCATATTCCCCAAAAGGCAGAACTATTCCTTTAAACAGAGCATGAGACGCTGCACTGACACCTGGATGAACTAGATATTCTCGCTAACAGCACGTCGCACCTTTTTTTTTTTCCTGTTGATTTCCGTTTTCCTCTTCCCCAGTAATCCAATGTGCGCCCAACCCTTTACTGAACTTATTTTCCCACTAAACTTTGAGTCAAAATGGCTTTGCTTTACATTTGTTCTTGTCCCGCAGTATTTACACAACACTCAAGCCCTCACTTTACTTAATCCTACCAACATATAATCCAGGTCCTGACGGAGTCTTCAGACGGAGGTTTGAACTCACTTTGTGCAGCTCCAAAGGCGTCGGGGACAGAATCCCCTGCATCTCCTCTTTGATCCGACGAGATTCCCACGTCCTCTCTGACACTCTCAATGTGGCCTTGGCCTTGGGCTCGTGGTGCAGGAGAGGGGACTGGTTGTCTTGGTGGATGTGGGCCCCCTGGTGCAGGTGGGCCTCATGGTTGAAATGGGCCTCCTGGAGCAGGTGGGGGTCTGGGTGGAATGTAACAGTTAGTTTTTAAATACAATTAAAAGGCATTTAGTGAATATTACTGTACACAGCAACACGTTTGAACATAAGAGACATTGTACTAGACTCTTTTCTCTTTTTGTCAGTCCTATATCATGAGCTGAGGGACACAACTTCCTTTGGCTCTGTCGCATCTATTGATAAATTACCTTGGTGGAGTTGAGCCTCTTCATGCAGGTGGGCCTCCTCATGCAGATGGGCACCCTGGTGGAGGTGTGTACCCTGATGCAGCAGGTTTCCCTGGTGCAGGAGAGAGTTTCTCCTCAGCGGGCTCATCCTGCTGTGGCTCAGTATGGGCTCAGCTGGAGGCTTGTTGACACCGTCTACACCCAGACTGATGGCTGTTCCTGTCATGATGGATGCCTGCACAGACCAAAACAACCACACACACACACACACACACACTCTTCAACTCTTGCAAAGACCTTTAACGTGAATGAGACTGATGGTAAAACAGCCAGTAAAGCCTACGTCATGGTCTTGCGATATTTTGCCAGTGGCTTAGTGTGTTTATGGTTTTCTGTTAATGTTTTTGGTACTGTGATGTCACTACTGTGCACATAAAGCTGGATTTATAATAGCGCTTTAAGGGCTTAAGCTGTTGCTACTGAGCCTACGCACATAGCTGCTACGTAGTGTTCTGGGAAAATGCAAAACAGATATATATATATATATAGTATAGGTATGTGTAAAGCCTACTATCACTCTATATCACAAAGTAAATGAAAAACTATACACAGTCATCATGGGGAATATCATCAAAGCTACAGCCTAATCATGTACAATAGATCTATTTAATGTTGTGGGTGTTACCAGCTGGTAAAGTCCAGTGTTTAGTTATTTAACAAAGCCTATAGCAGGACTGCCAACTCCTTGCATCAAGTATAAGCCCAGTTTAAAGGGTAACTTCAGGATTTTTCAACCTATGTCCTCATGTTCTTGTGTTGATGTGACTAATAGAGGCAACCATTTTTGAAACTGGTCCACTATTGAACGAGAGCGCTGCAGCCGGCAGCTGTGAAACAGACTGCAATGTAAACACTCAGGGCATTTGTGCACCCTCACACACACACACAAACACACACACACACACACTACCCACGCTGTTTTGATACGCTGGTTGAAAATCAGAGAAGTTAGGAGTGGATGCTCACACGCAAACTGACCTCGATCTCTCTGAGTAGTTCTGACTGGCCGCAGGTCTCCAGATCCTCAAGCGCCTGACACCAGAAACTGTCATCTGGATCCAACAGAATACCGTCTGGTTGTTGGCCAACAAATCTGTCAAACACACAAACACGTGACATTAAATGGAGCTGCTTTGGTAACAAGACAAACCTACATGTTCCAACACTATTTGGATTGAATCTTGGTCATGACTTAATATATTATGTAGACTGGGCTTTTCCTCTATAACATGAGCCTTGTATGTACCCTACAACAGCAACCAAGAGTCATTGTCATGTGAACAAATGTGTCTGCACATCAGGGCGGGATTCGATGGGGCATCAGCATCATCAACAAAGCCGCTGTGAAGACAGAGCGGTGTCAATGCAGGGCAAGGCCATTCGTTCTGGTTAAATCCAACATGAGTAATCTTTTAACACCGAGTGTCCTTGACTGACAAGATTAATTCACTTTCACTGTGCAGCTGATTTATTTCTCGCTTCATCCTTCCTCTCCATCTCTCCGCCCCCATTAGCGTTATATAACCCCAGTGAATGTTGCTATCCTCACAGGGCTTAACCTCCTGACTCATCACTATACACACACAGACACAAACACACAGATACTACTCAGTCAGTCTCACTGGCTTCATGACTCAACCTCCACACTGAAATCTCCACTTCAACACAAACGCCTGGTGCTGATACAGGCACGTGGACCAGAGAATCAAATACATCACTCTGTTTCAGAGCTAAAACATCAGCTTGGATTATTAAAATGAGACAGAGTTAGGAACATATGCAGACAGTCAATCAGTTAGAGTGATAAGAAAATTTTGTTCACCATAAAACTTCAATTAGTAGCCTGGGCTATTATTTGCCACTGAAACCAACAGGCCTGCATTTGGGACAGGCATTTAATTAATTTCACACAAAACTGTTGCTCAACAAAGATTGGGAAATACAATCAAATTGTTTTTATTAAACCAGTATGAATTTTACACCATTTTATCCTGTTAAAACAATACTCACAACTTGGATTAATTTTTATGAAAAACGCTTTTGATTCTTTTGATCTGAGGACTCTTACGACTCAAGCCTAGTTCACATTACACGATTTTCACCGCCACCACCCATTTTGACGTCGCAGAGGATCTTGAGAGCCACCTTGGGTCGAAGGTGAATCGGCAGATAGTCTGCCACGACGACTCCTCATGTGTGAACAAGCCTACGAGCAAGTCGCCCCCTTGTCTGTGACTGGGACTGGATATCTGGCATGCTAGAAAACTGGAGAAGTGTGACACGACTGACAAAGAGCATCAGCCAATGAGAGGCGGGATATGTCCCACGTCAGCACTCAGGAGGACGGAAGAAATGTGAGGACAAGCTGCAGGGTTGCCAGTTGCCAGGTCCGGTTATTAGCCGCGACTTTGGGCTTGTTTCTAAAGTGGAGTTGCTTATTTGGGCTTGCTTTCTAAACGTCACCTTCCTCTATATATATCTGTCTAATAAGTTATTTAAACGCATGATAGTTGCTTCTTTTGGGCTTGTTTCCACAGCCCTGGTTGCTTGTTTCTCTCCCAAGATCTGGCAACACTGACAAGCCGGCCAGCAAGCAACAACAACAATGGCGGCGTCCACAGAATCACAGGGAGCGCGTTGTGTTTGGACCCAGGATAATAAAGAATATCCATGCCTTTACGATGTGTTGTCTCAAAGTTTGGTGACGTCACCGCGTTATCTGGGGCTCTGTCGGTGAGGGCTCGGTGGAGAAATCTTGTGGTGTGCACACACAGGTCGTAACGCAGTTGGCGACACTCCCGCTGACAGAAACACACGTTGCCAGGTATGAACACTCAAAAGATTGCGAGTCTCTGTGACGCAAAATCAGGGTGAAAATCGTGTAATGTGAACTAGGTTTAAAAGAACATGAATAACTTACAGTAGGTAGTAACTTAGGTTTGAGGTAGCCAGCACCCGGTTTAATACATCTGAAGAACTTCTATAAAAAAAATGAACTGCTTGGCAACCAGACCAGGTGTCTAATTGAGACAGGCCTTTATTTGTCGAAATGTGTAGCCACACTGGGCTGGTAAAAGGGACTGGGAGATCGATTGGGATTAGGCTTTTAATTTAAGTTGTATGTTTATAACTATATACAGTGAGTTATTCCAGCGTACTTAGAGAAAAATAAAATCTAATCTAATATTAGAATAGGGTCTAAAATCAACACCTAAAATAATGGAAACCTTTGTTTCACTGTAACTGAATGGATCCCAGATTTAACACTGTACAGCAGACATTCAGAAACAGTCAGCAAAAATATAAATGATCTTTGATCTGAGTTAAAAGATAAAATTAAGTTAAGTCCTACCCAGGTGGTTTGTCCCAGTCATCCTCACTGAAGCCTCCGTCACTGAACGGATAGTTCTTCCGGCGTCCCGGTGGAGGTGTGTTGCTGCGCTGCTGCTTGGCACTACGCCACTCATGAGGGTGGAGGGCGATACCAGCTGCCTGGTGGCTGTACGTACCTGCAGGAGGAGTGGAGGAACTAGATAAAGACCTCATTTCTTCACAATAAGAAAAGCTACTTGAGTTTGCAATTGCCATCAAACTACACAGTCTACATGTGTTGATATACAGCTTACCCTGGCTGCCATAGCCAGCGTCCAGCCCTGAGCCATCCCATGACTCCATGGCAGAGTCGACGCTGGGAATGGTTGTGGAGTAGAGCTCTGACAGTTTGTTGGTCTGTTGGCTGTCCGTCAAATCGTCCTCCTCAGGGTCACTGAGCTCATTCTCTGTTGTGTCCTCTGCCTCTGCTGCCTTCCTCTCCTCTACATCTTGGCGAGGAGAAGAAGAGGAATTAGGTTTGTCCGATAAAGAGATCATCAAAGGACAAAGAAATCCGGAGACAAGGCCTGTTTTCAGACAGGTTGATTGCAAGTCACCACAAGGAGGCAAAGGTTACTTGACTGTCCCATTGACTTAACAGACTACGAGCATCTAGGAGAAGTCTTAATGAAGGGAGTCTATAAGAAATGGCAGGATCAAGAGTGCGTACTAAAAGGCTGATTCCGAAAACAACTTCAGGTCTGAAGCTTGGTAAAAGCTACAAAGACAAAGAACCAAGAACACAGAAATGAACAAAATAAGACAATAACATTTTGTTTCATTACAACCATGTTGATCATTGTTTCCATTACCAGTTTCCATACTTACTGTCGAGCTGTTTTTTGATCTTGAGGGTGACCGTCTCTCCAGCCATCTGCAGCAGGTGGATAGCTTCACTCAGGGGCTTCCCTTTTAAACTGACGCTGTTGATAGCCAGGATCCGATCACCTACATGAATTGCCCCTGTCCTGGACACACATGAAAACAAATTCACGCACACATAGTAGGTGAGAGGACATACACAGTCACAGGAGGTAATTTTCAATTCAGCACAATGCACACACAGGAAAATATTACCAGGGCACATCAGGTAAAGATATTGAACATTTCTGCAAACCATGGATATGTTAGAATTATATGTTAGTATGTGGCGGATACCAGCAGTGTAATGTAACAAAGTAATTATACTACATTACAGTACTTAAGTATGTTTTGGGGGGGGTTTGCACTTTACTCAAGTTTTCATATTACTGTCAACTTTCACTTTCATCCACAACATTTCCTAAAACATGTACACTTTTACTCCAAAAAATAAAGGAAGGGTGGAAGGGACAGACGAGTGAAGAAATTGGAAGGAAGGAAAACTGGATTTTGTTCTTTAAATCCTTTAAGATGTGAAAAAGACCTCATTTTTCATCAAGTGTAATAGGCTCCACTACTAAGATGGTGTGTTCAGAAGAAATGAACTTAAAGATTCTCAGAATACCTTTTACTTTTACTTTCAATACTTGAGTCCATTTAATATCATAAAATTACTTTTGATACTTAAGTACAGTAAATACCAGATACTTTAAGACTTTTACTCAAATAATATTCAAATAGGTGACTTTAACTTCTACGAAAGTCCTTTTCTGGTAAAATATGTGTAATTTCATCACTGGCGGACACACTGAAACTTTATTTTTCAACAACGCTGTAGTTAATGTGTGGTTAGGTTTAAACACAAAAACTACTTGGTTATGGTTAGGAAAAGATCATGTCTTGATTTGAAAAAAGGGCTTTACGTGGCACCACCTCAGTAGGAAATGTCTTGCAGCAATGTCTTGGTAAGAAACAACCGCTTTCCATGGCACTATCCCTGGAGGGAAACCAGCAATGGATTACTGAAAACCACCCAGGTTTGGTGGCTATAAGTCGCTTCTGTTGTTTGAAAGGGGTGGCACGATGGTGTAGTGGTTAGCACTGTCACCTCACAGCAAGAGGGTTTCTGGTTTGAACGATGGGGGAGCCCTTCTGCGTGGAGTCTGCACGTTCTCCCTGTGACAGTGTGGGTTTTCCCGGGTACTCCGGCTTCCACCAATAGTCAAAAAACATGCAGGTTAGGTTAGATGGTGACTCTAAATGGTGTGAATGTGAGCGTGAATGGTTGTCTGGCGACCGGTCCATGGTGTACCCCGCCTCTTATCCAATGTCAGCTGGGATAGGCTCCAGCCCCCCAAACAACATTTTCTTCTTTCGACTGGGCTGAATAATTAACATTAGTTGTCTAAAGGTGTGGACACACCAAACCGACATCAAAGAACGAAAAGAGACGAAAGCCAACTGTTGCGTCGTCTACGTCATCTAGGTCGCCCTGTGTCAGTTGCATTTGAACACACTACACGGACTACATCCAACGGCCAAGTGGCACGTAGGTTCTGCGCCTGCGTGAGAGAGAGTGGAGTGACAGAGTGGTACATCCTGTCAGCCGAGGTGTTTCCTATCTGTGCAGCTGAGCACCGCAGCACCTCCACGGACTGTTACATCCAGACGGTCCCGGTGTTTCCTCCGCAGGCTCCACTTCACTCAGCTTCACTCAGCTTAACCTGAATAACAAACCAGGGCTCGGTTCTCTGGTTGGATCCAAACGGTGAGCTGGGGCTAGCTGGGAAGCTAGCAGAGGTTAACTGGCTGTGCTTCCCTCCGGTTATGCTCCCAGCTAACTCCGGTTTGTTATTCAGGTTAAAGTGGGAGAGGTAGTGGATCTGTCGGGCAGCTGAGTGAAGTGGAGCCTGAGGAGGAAGCCCCGGTTTCACTACAGGCAGATTCACTCGCTACAGGGGCGAGGAAATAAAACCTGAACAGCCAATCAGAGTGATCTCTTTCACCGACTAGCTCCGCCGCCGATTCAACATGCTCAGTCGGTCAAAAAGCCGCCGCCGACGAAGGGCCGACAGTGCGGGACATACTGCAAAAACTAGGGCGACAGACGCTCACCGACAGCCCGACTTTGGTCGACGGCCGACCGTCGGCTTGGTGTGTCAGGGCCTTTAAACCAGTTTGTCAGCTGTAAAAATACACAATGACATCAATAGTACATAAATAATACATTTCAGTCCAGCTAGGTTCATGCTGCTGGATGATTTTGTATGAACTGACCCTTGGAGATTTCTCTAAAATGTTTTGAATAATGAAACAAGACCACAATCTATCACTTACCTTTTTATATCTCCACCAAAACACCTGCAAATGCAAATTAGCTGTACACAAATATAATTTGTAGGGCACAGCGTTAGCTATAAGCCACATGCCGAAACATTGGGCCTCTGCCCCGCAGTGACACTGTCATTGTTTACAGATCAGATTTGGGTTCAGGAATTTAATTTAAAAGGTATTACTGTTCAAACAAAATTTATGTAAACAACCACATGACAAGTTTCAGGTCACAACAAGGTGACTCTGGCTGAATCACACATTTAATCCCACTATCACCGGCTACTGTGTGAAACCTGGTGTAAAATATAAAGCAGTCCTTTATCTTGCAGCCTACTTTGATTGAGATGTAATTCGTTTTGAACCCTTATCTCACAAACACTCACCCAGGAGCCCACATATTACACGTATATACTTTAAACTTGTGCATGAATGACTGAAGCCAGAGGAGTGGTTGTTTTTAAGAGAGGAGGTTTTCTGGATTTTCTATCTTAAGCTTTTATTTACAAGGCGCTCAAAGACGAAGTGGGTCGAGGTGAACATTTCAGAAGCAGAGATGTTGATATCAGCTGTATTCCTGCACTTTCTTCTGTGTCAAGCTGAGCCAAGTTTATTTATAGAGTGCTTTTAGCCAACAGGTCTGAGGCAAAGTGCTTTATCGACAACAGTTTAGGACAGGAAATAGGGCAATTACATCACAAACTCCAAGAAATGGGGTCACAGTGTGTGTGTGTGTGTGTAGCTGTGGCAGGGCGAGCAGTAAGCTGCCTCCCTGGGTGTGTTTCGGTGCACTGAGCCAGTTATAAAAACTGACATTTTATTTTGAAATAACTGTTGTGCTGTGGGACGGGCCGTAAGCTGAATTCACCAGTGGATGATTCTGACTCAGGGAAACCATTATGTCATCTTCTGTTCAGTCTCGTTGCCGTGGACACCAGCTGCCATCCCATCTCTCCACGGCATCATGTTTCTCATTATCTCATCTGTCATCACTGCATGTCACACACTGCTGCACACTCAGCTGCTGATGGGGAATCCCTCTATTTATCGCTCGAGGCCTCTTCTAGTATTTCTCCTAATAAGGTTTTCACCTTGCCGCTACGGACGACTAAATAAGGCAGCGTGAGTTGGTTCCTTCATCTGCTCCAGTTGGGTTTAACCTTCTGCTTGTGCTGCCATGATCAAATCTATGTTTTTATTCTTGATATGGATCTTGACCACACAGGATAGTAATGACTCCAATCTGGACCAGCCTGCGATGAGGTTGACAGTTTTAGCTATCCTGTTTCTACAGCCCAGTCACCAGAAGACTATACTGGTATTGTACATTTCTGCAAACCACAAATATGTTACATCATATGTAACAAATCAATGCTTCATTGATCTGTATCGTCATCTTTATGATTTGCGTTTATTTTGAAAGTCTGTGTCAACGTCAAACACCAAAAGGCGGATGGCAAGCAGAAAAGAAAAAGACGATAAGGATAACGTTATTTACTCGAAAATAAATCAGCAGTGTGGAAATATTTTCTATTTCGGAGAAAATACTAGGGCTGACCCAAAAACTTCAAAGCTTCATTCGATGGCATGGGATTTGATTGTGAAAAAAAAAATTCGAAGCTTGGGTGCTTTTTTTCCGTTTTTTTGGGGGAGGCCTTAAACGCAACACTAGCCCCACCAGTCCCATACTGACAACGAGCGTACTCAGAGCTGGCAGACATGTCCAAGAGGTCATCAGATGTGTGGTTGCACTTTAAAATATGCCCTGACAACCCCCAGAAAGCAGAGTGCCAGATTTGCCAAAAGCAATTGGCATATCACAACTCAACAACAAATTTGGGAAATCACTTGAAAAACGTAAGAAGTAACTAGTAGGCCTAATATGCATTTTCCAGTTCCACCGGTCCGCTCTGTCAGAGACACGTCTGATGCTCTGAGTTGCCGTCGAATGCTTTGAATTAAATTCATTCTGAGCTCCAAAGCTTCGAATGTCCATAAATGGATTCGAAGGTCAGCCCTAGAAAATACAGGTCAACAGACAGAGTGCATGCCATACGTAAATAACGCCCTTATGTTACCTGCCTGGTCTGGAGTCTCATTCTGCTAACTTCTCACTACAGCAACATTAGCTGCTTTGTTTCAACAATGTTCGACCGAAAAAATGTGCACGTAGGCTGAAATTCAACCGAGCTGCTCTGTTGGGAGATGCCGTGACTTAAACAAATGGTAAGTGAGAAAAAGTATAAATAACACATGAAATTTGTTAAGTTATGAGTAGAGGAAAGTCTACAAAACAAATGACATGTCTGTGAACCTTGAGAGTTATTATTAAGGTATTTTTTTATAACTTTGTTAAATGATTTTGTGAAAAAGAAAAGGGCGGCAGCTTTTTTCTGTAACAGACTGTGTTAAATGGGTATATTATATCATCCCATATCAATCGCTGGCCCTTAAATCGGATTGAAACGAAATTGTATCGTGGCAGACTTTGTCATATTGGAAAATACCATATCGGCGTCTAAAGGATCAATATAATATCGTATTGTGATGAAACCAGTAATTTACACTCGTATTTCTACTGAGACATCCCTGTGTTTCCAAACAGAATTGTGCCACCAAAAGCGACTATTTTAAGCCAAAACATGATCCTTTCTGAACCATAACCAAGTGGTTTTTGTGCTAAAACCTAACCACGGCATTGCTGAAACAAAACACATATCCACTACAATATCATGTACAAATGTTACTTATTGATGGTTTGCAGAAAGTACAATACCAACATTTATTCTGGCAATCATCTTGGTTTCAAAGGCCTCGTCCATACAGACAACGGTTGTTTTTGAAAACAGGGTTTTCCCCTTCATTGTTCTCAAAAAAATCCCCACATAAACACTGTTACAAAAAATCTCTGTCCAAATGAAAATGCCTAACACAACGGCAGTGTTGTCAGGAGCATGCCAAACAGGCAACAATATAACCACAACCCTTGAGCCAAACAAAAAAGAGGAAACAGAAGATGTTGGCCAATCAGAAGCCTGAAAAAAAAGCTATGACTGGAAGGCTACGTGAAGCAGTGACAGGTCTGTTCCTCACTGTAGTCGAAGAGTAAGTGAACATTCATGTATACACTTGTAAGAAGTCCTGTGAGCAACATTAGAGCCAGCAATGTGTTGGTCACGTCTGCCACGAAATGCACGAAATGTCTCCTCATTTATGACGAGACTTCTCCTTTAGTACGACATTTAATTTCTCTGCAGACCTTTCCCTCATGTTATAAGACACTCATAATAACAACCTGAGGGTGACAGTGGAAAAAACAAGCACTTTTAATGGACATAAATACACAGGCTGCACCTCCCCTGAGTGGTTACATTGCAGCCTGTTTTGCAGATGCCAGCGGCAGTGCTCGCTCTTCATACTGGACCCATTTCAAAAATTGTTGTTCCACCTCAGTGTTACCAACTTAGCGACTTTGTCGCTATATTTAGCGACTTTTCAGACCCCTCTAGCGACTCTTTTTCAAAAAAGCGACTAGCGACAAATCCAGCGACTTTTTCTGATGTTATTGAAGACTTCTGGAGACTCTGTTGTGAGAGCACGTATCATTCTTGTTCTTCTCAACGAGCAGCGGGTGCTGCCGTGGGCTCCTCTCTCGCCGCAAAGCACTGACAGACGGCCCAGTCCTCCCTCCCAGCAGCAGTCAGAGCAGGAGACATTAACCCCTCCACGTCCAGACTGCAAGTGAATCGCGCATGCGCGGAACCGCCGCTGGCTGAGGGCGGGATGTAAATGTAAAATTGTCTTTGTCTAATATAGATCACTGAAAGAAGGTTCATTTGTAGTTCTAAATATATTCAGGGTGTTTTTTTACACAGTTTTTGTCTCTCCCACGACGTTATTCCTCTCTCCTACAGCAGCCATTACAATTACATGCATATGGACAATTATGCAAATTAGGCGATGATGTCATTTAGCGACTTCTAGCGACTTTTAGGACAGCCAATAGCTACTTTTCTTACTAAGGAGTTGGCAACACTGTTCCACCTGGTCACGCGAACTAGGGATGTCAATGGTCGACCATTAATCAGTTGACTGCCAGGAGTGTTTTTTTACTGGTTATGCATGTTGGTCATTCTACTCTTCAGTTAACTGCACTTTGCACTACCAGGGTCTGTTGGAAGCTAATGCTAGCTAGCTGTGCTGCTCATTCAGCAATTACCCCTAGTAACACCGTCCCAAGCCAACCTCATTGCTGTGGAAACATTGTGGCCACCCTCCGTCAAAACCCCTTTAGCGTTGTTGTTTGCTCTGTCAGCATTGTTAGCAGTGTCAGGACGGCTAGTGGAGCTGATGTAGTTGACAATTCTTCAAACTGAAGCCGCTTGTTCACAAGAGCGAGCTGCAGGAGACCAGAGGGTTTTCCCAATACCAGGACAGCGTTACCAGCAGGAATCTCCAAATAAGCAGTGCCGTTAGCGAGCTACCACCCAGCCCAGATGGTGCGTAGTTCAAACAGACTGGTTAGTTCAATGGATGTCATGCCAAAACTCTGGTCTCCCCCAAGATTGCCCCTGTGAGTCTTGATTTTGAGCCGCAAACCACCCTTCACTATTGATAACTACTGTTAGCTCTGTTAGCACAGTTAGCAGTGTTAGCACAGCTAATGGTGCTAACATAGTTAACAACACTAAAGGGGTTTTGCAGCTCAAAATGAAGCGGCTTACTCACCGGGGCGATCTCAAGGAAGATTGGGGGTGGCTATCATGTCTCTACAGCAATGACCTGCAGTCACTTGGACAGCGTTACCAGCAGCAATCTCAAAATTAGCGGCACTGCTAGCTAACTCCCACTCAGCCCAGGTGGTGCGCAGTGCAGAGCGGCGACAGCTAATGTTAGCTAACCAGCGTAGACTGGAGCTGTGGGTGCTGCCAGCAAAGCCAACAGAAAATAGAATAAAAAGACATTTACAATACCAACATTTAAATTTCACCACCTCTAAATGGACAGCGCTTAGAAATGCAGCCCTAAAGCTCAATGAGTCAGTGGAGCGCTGGACTTAAAGGAAAGGTCTCCTGTATTTCACATCATTTTGCTTTATTTTTTCCTAACAGTTTAACTAGTTACCAGTTAATGAGTGTAAAGCTAACAAATGCAAAACTAACTGAAACTGACATCCTGAACTTGGACACAAAACAAAGGGAAAAGGGTAAAAAAAAAAATACTGGTGTTCCTCGTTACATAGAGCAATACAGTCTACCCAAAGACCTTGGAGATATAATTCACAGAATTCAATACAAGGAAAAATCCCAGAGTCATATATTAATTCATCCACCACCTGATGAGACACTGTAAAACATGATACTGTAGAGAGGTGGGACGACAGCCAACACAAATTTCCACAGATGCAAGAACAACACCTGTGTCCCAAAAAATACGACCTGAGGGTTTTTAGGAATCACAAGTGTCTCCTGATGAATGCAGAACCACTGGTCTAAAAATAAAATGTTGAAACAATAAACCAGTGGAGATGAAATTATATGATTCATGCTGACTATAGAGGTTTATACAAACCCTCTCTGTGCCATGTTTTAAATGTTTCAGGAAAATGTGCAATTCCACGTCGAACCAGGTTTGTGTGAAGGGACAACGTGTTCCTTTTGCCTCCACTGAAAGTGGTATATGAAGAGCACTGTGTGCACCCACATGACATCTCTTTTAAAGACACAGTAGAGCTGCAGGTGTTTCATGTTGTGTAAGATGTTGTGCAGGCGCCGACTGTCAGTGATTGAAGACGCTGGTGGCTGGTTCATCACCACCACTGATGAGAATGAACCGTGTTTTTGGAGGGAAATTATTCACATGTTTGAA
This sequence comes from Epinephelus lanceolatus, assembly GCF_041903045.1. Taxonomy (NCBI): domain Eukaryota; kingdom Metazoa; phylum Chordata; class Actinopteri; order Perciformes; family Serranidae; genus Epinephelus; species Epinephelus lanceolatus. Next base: position 46,442,807 of record NC_135734.1, read on the forward strand.
GCCTTGAATGCTCTTTGGGCAAATTAATGACAGGCACATGGTTTGGTGATTATTAATGGCCAAAATAACGCTTTATTGCCATTTATTCAACAGTTTGAATGTATTCTACACTGTGACAGATGAGTTTTTATACAAGGAGAACCACTCACATCTAAAACATGTAAGAGTAGAGTTAGTCCAACAAAGGACACAGACACTAAAAGCCTGAATCTGCAACAATGCCTCGCTCCTTTTATGGAGTAACTCTAGTCTCATATGTTACACACATCAAGCAGTGTTACGTATCCACCAAAACTCTCTTTATGGTCAGATAAATGGACAGAGGCACCTCTTATAGAAATGGCCTGTGGAGCGTGACAGAAAGCTCAAGGTGTCGACCTGGCTTCTAAATTTCCCAGGTCCCAATCTGCTCAAGGATTCTTGTGATGTGCCGGTACCCCAGATGTACCCTGATCCAAGGTGGGGCCTCCTTGGATCGGACTTGGCTCTGACCTGTGGAGGCATGGACACAGGATCTCTGGGAGTGTCCTGTGGTGTCTGGCACCAGTGCGTTGGCGGCAGATCCATTTAGTCCAGTGGGTTGTGAGGTAGGTTAATGGCACGTGCCACAGATGCTCATTCAGATTGGGATCTGGGGAATTTGGAGGCCAGGTTGACACTTTGAGGTCTTTGTCACATTCCTTGGGCCATTCCTGAACCATGTTTGCAGTGTGGCATGCTGCATTATCCTGCTGGGGGGCCAAGTTATTTCGATATGTGGGATATAAATTGTGTACATGGTGGTATTTTAAAGGAGCCCTGGTAGAACACTGGGGTGCACATGTACATATATATTTTCATTGTTTATTTACATTATGAATATGGGCAACAGGTGTGGCCTGTCACACGTCTGGCTCAGGCACTGTGGGTACTTAAGGTGGCGACTCTCTATGTTAATTACCTCATGGCTTTCTTTTCTTATTTATTTTTCTTGTATTATTTGCATAAAATCTAACCAGTTTAAACTGATACACCTAATCGGGCTGGCAAAACCGGAAATCAACCCAACTCTAGCGCTCATACCGTTGTTACCACTGTTGTCGTGAAGGTCGTGTCCACCCTCCAGTTCCCCCCTAGTTAACGCTGTTAAACTCTGTCAGCACTGTTGCTGTTGTTTAGTGCTGTACCGTTAGCTGCTAGGCTCAACCGTTTCCATGTTGTGAACACATCTTAACAGTTTACAGCAGCACTTTTAGTAGATTTAGTTGTAATTCAGTCTTCAGTTGTATTTTATGCTTCATGTGTACGCTGTTACACTGAGGCAAAATGTTAAAGTATGTGAAAACGGAACGATCCAAAAATCTCCAGCTGCAGTGACTTATCTAATGCTTCAACACTCAAAATGGTAACCTAGATTTCCCATAAGAGACAGTGTGTGTGTGTGTGTGTGTGTGTGTGTGCGCGCGTGTGAGACAGAGAGAGCATGTACCTCTCGGCCAGGCCTCTCTTGGTTAGGCCAGATATAGTGATGGGGTCAAAAGGCTCCTCGGTGCCTGAGATGGTGATACCCAGAGGGCCTCCGTACCGCTTCAGCTCCACTGTGTAGATGATGCTGCCTGACGTCTCCTGCTCATCTGATACACATACACACACACACACACACACACACACACACATGCAAGTGTTATTCTAATGTTTCAACTCCAGCAAGCAAATGATACTGCCTGACGTATGTGGCTCTACCCACACACACACACACACACACACTAAAGCACTTCAGTTGGTGATACTGCATCACGTTATCTGTTCAAGTGAAATGCACAAAAATGTGCACACACATATGCACACACACACAAACACATTTCATTCCAGAAGTAGGTCAAAATTCTTCTCAAGAAAACACTGGTGAGGAAGACACAGTTTCCATGGCAACCAGGGAGAGGACTGCCTTGTCATCATGTAGCATGAATATGATCTCTGCATTTTACCCTGTATGTGTATGTGTGTGTGTGCGTGTGTGTGTGTGTGTGTGTGTGTGAGATCATATCCTCTGAGTCATAATCTAGCACGATTACACAATCTCTCTCCGGTATTTGTGTGTGTCTGTGTTTTTTATATCACATGAAAACACACAATGAAACAGGGTGACATCTCTTTGCAACAACTCAGATGCATTCATTTAATAAAGTCCTCGAACTGCACAAATCCAAGATGGTGGCTGTTGACTAACTGACGAAGCACAAGAGTTGTTAGCTGGACTGAAACTCAGGAAATCAAGGCTGCTACATGCTGTCCATGATATTTACATGGCACCACTCCACCAACAGGGTATCATCTTCCTACTTGTTTATTTACCATATTTCCATATTTATATCTTCATTTGTTCTTTTTGTTTTGTTGTTTAACAGTTGTTATTGTTTTAGTATTGATTTAACTGTTCACTTTTCCAGTAGTTCTTTCCCCACTTGGATCAATAAAGATGCATCTTACAATATGTGACCATTTTAAATCTGCAGCTGGAGTCCATGAGTTGTGGACAACAGCACCATCCAGTGGTCAAACACAGGTAGTGCATCTCCTTAGAGCTCATGCCTGCTTAACTGAAGAACATTATTTAATAATTAAAAAAACAACTTGTAAAATCCGTCGACATTATGCTTATGATTTTAACGGACGCACCACAGACAGACTCAGCCATATTCATGTGCACACATGTACCTGAGTTGTCTTCGTCTTTGCGTATCTTTAGTTTGACCAGTTCCTCACACTGCTGCAGGATCTGCTCTGCATCGTCTTTGGAACAATTCTCCAGTCGGATGTTGTCGATGGCCAACAGCTTATCACCAGGCTCCAGTGTTCCTGTTCTGAAGGACAGAAAGAGAAAGAGTTCGGCCCTGTCATGGTTGTACTGTAGTGCAACTGTAATTAGCAAGTAACATACTCTTAAAAATGAACAAACAAATCTTTCTTAATGGCTCTTTCAGCGTCCTGTATGTACCAGGTCAGCCTGTCGAACATCTGAGTGCTCACGAATTCCCTACTTTTCCAACTCATGCCCTTGCTGACATCATAGGGTCACTAAATGAGAATGAACTGATCTATCATAGTGGGACGTCTGCTAACGTAGTACAGCAAGGGCACTGAGTGAGTGAGCAAGGACAGATTAAATTGAACTTGAGTTGAAGCCTCCTCCAGCCAAGGCCAGTGGTGCATTTATGTGCTCATTGGATGGTCGTTCTTCCGACTTCGGTGTGTTCATGAGCTTTAAGTTGTACAGTAATGTGGAAACAACTTGGACGCTATAAATCAATTGATCAAAGCTCTGATTCTCTGCCCAAGCCTGCGTGGCACCGACCAGATCAAAAACTAAAAAGAGAGACCATATAACACCCTACACTGTCTGGCTCCCAGTATCTTTTAGAACTGATTTTAAAGTCCTTCTTTTGTTTTTTTAAGGCTCTTGATGGCATCGCCTCCTCCTATTTAATAATATCATCAATATCACCTTATGTCCCTCCACGAACCCTGAGATCCTCCACAGCTGCTCTTTTAACTGTTTCTAATGTCACTACAAAAACCTTTGGGGATGCTTCTTTTAGCTGCTACACCCCAAAACTATGGAAAATCCTGCCTTTAAATATTAGACCTGCTGGCTCAGTGGACAGTTTTAAATGATTTAAAACATGTCTTTTTAATATAGCCTACATCTAGCAGCTATCTGTTTTAATATTCTTAATATGTATTTATTCAATTATTTGATTAATTAACTGATTGATTAATTAATTAATTTATTCTTCTCATTTCTCCTTGAATGAGTGTTGTATGTTTTTATTTCTTTGCTGTTTGTATCTGCCACTAAATTGCAAATTCAGTGCATGAAAGGTGTGATATAAACAAAGTTCATTCATTCATTCATTTATTTATCTGCCTGGTTTGCGCCGGGATGAGCTGTAATGCCCTCGTGCTTCAATCGGGGTCAGGTCGCCAGTTTATCAGCTCTGTTTTTTTAATTCAATGAAACTGAAACTGGCAGTTCTGGTGTGTAAACAACAGGAGTTTTAATGGACTGAATCAAGAGGGAAAGAGAGAGGAAAAGGGGGAAACGTGACTGAGAGAGGGAAAGTGACAGAACTACAGAGCAATGTAGTGTCTGTGTGCGTGGGTGTGCTGGGGGGGAAATCTCTCCCAGCAGTGAGAGAGATGTGGGTAACATGCAGCAGAGAGAAGTAATCATCATCTGCACGCCACATCAGCACGGACAGCCGTGCACACTAGACGCACAGAGAGGTGCAGCCCGCTCTGCTGAACCTGTCGTGCACCAGACGACAGACTGTTGATATAACAGGAGGAGGAGAAGGAGAAGTGGTGCGAGGAAACATGTCAGCACTTAGCTTGTGATAAATATTTTAAAAACATTTATATTATAATATGTACGGGGCTCCCACACATTTTCATAGACAAAATTTCAAAACTTTTCCATGACTTTTCAAGGACCCATGGTATTTTCTTCTTCTTGCCCTACTTGTACAGTGATTTTCAAACATAATTTTAGCTAGCTGGCATACATCATGGAGGGAGAGGTGGGATGCTGGGAGAAAATGGTAAGTAATGGTAAACAAAACGTCACAACTTGAGGCATATTAGAGCTATGTTAGATCACCACATGATTCCCGAGCGCGGTACCGCTGCTGCTCACCGCTATCTCAGGGGATGGGTCAAATGCAGAGAACAAATTTCACACGCTCAGGTGTGTGACAATCAGTGGGACTTTAACTTTAACTTTAACGTTACGTCATCAACTCCAGAGAATAAATTTGCCATTACGTTGTGTTGAAGGTTATCCATGAAAGATTACTGTAACAGTTTTACAACACAAGGAAATCCATGACTTTCCCAGGTTTTCCATGACAGTGGGAATCCTCTATATAAAACTTTTTAGTTTTTTTTACAGTAGAAATTCTATTTTGAATCGGGCTCGGCCCAAAACTGCTGCCGTGGGTCAGGTTCGGGTCATGCTTGGATAGAAACTGAAAGTTCATTTAGGATCGGGCCTGATTTTTTTGGGCCTCACCCCAGCTTGAATTTACATGTATAAACTCGAAGGAATGATAGGCCAACAGAACAGAAAAACAAAACAAAACAAAAAAACTGTTAGATACCTGTGGGCCATGCTGCCCTTCTTGATGTCAGAAATGATGAGGGGCTCTCCTGGCTTCTTACTGGCTGTGGAGGGAGATGACATCACAGTAAGCAGCAGGAACAACAGCAAAGCAAGTGACACTGCAGTCAAATATGAAAATGCAAAACTGCTACTACTATTGCTACGAATTCATCAAGGTTTAAAAGTGCCAAATAAACAAACATCGGTATCATCACAAATCAGATTTCCCTTTAACAGCCACTAAGAGAGGGAAAGGCTGAAAATGTTGTGATAGTGTAGAAAAGGAAATGATCCTTGTCGCATTAAATCTCTCTTATCCTCTTATCAGGAGAAAAACTGTCCACGTCAGCTGGTAAATTTGTCAGATCAGCTAATGTTTCCTTCTCTGCCCTGCAGGAGTCTTTTCACTTTCAGCTGTGGATACTTTCAGCCAGAAGGTGGCACCATCGCTCCGTTCTCTGTCTCAGAGTCTCACAGTGCAGCCTGTTATTCACAGGGAAGCACTGTGAGGTCAACTCGATCAACCTCGACCCATACATACATTCATACATACA